>NC_092819.1:140906586-141220752 GCF_023375885.2 Dermacentor andersoni
ATATCGTACCTGTCAGGCTGCCATAGCTGGCACTAAGCAGAGTAAATCAGGATTACAGATTTAGTACAAATTCAAAAATACGAGCACAAAAGTACGTTTACTGTAGCCTATTACGCCACCGGCGATCGACTGAAAGAAAATTACGCGCATGTTCCTGAAGGTCTCTTTTCCATCTCTCTTTTCCATCGTTCCGCATTTCTTCTTTCTTGTTCCGCTGAACATTCCCGTTACATTCAGAGTAGAAGTGTTGGTGTTTTTAAAGTGTATTTTTTCAGGTGTTGCTTAAGATTTGTACATGATCCTTTTTCCTCCACACAGGACGGGGTAAAAGTAGGCACAGCGTCAGGCTTGGGGGTAGGAGGTCTTGGTGGAAGATCATCGCACTGTTCTAAGCTGTCCTAATTCACTCATAACCCATGGTGGGTCATGACCACTCTTTCTCTATTTGGGCATTAAGAACGCAGCGCCGCGGTATGGCTGTTCATCTCAGGCGCTTCACTAGGCTATTAAGGCCCCCGTTTCACCAACTAAAAACGACACATTTGTCATAGATACGGGAGCAACGACTGTCACTGCAAAATGGCGGTATGATATTTTAGGGTCCGTAGTCACGCAGTTCAGTGAAAATGTACCAGTTTATCTTTGTGCGCGAAGCCTCTGCGATACATTGCGAAGATGTGCGTGCTTCCCAGCAACACAATTCATCGCTTGTCATCGCTTGCCCAGTGAAAGTGCCTCTGAGCGCATGTACGCAGTACTTGAGTTTTTTGTGCACTCAAAAGTGCTTGCGTATTACCTCTCCTGGAGCCCGCAGCGATCGCAGATGGATATCGTAACGACACCGAAGCAATGGAATTTTGGTAGGTGATGGCTCTTGTGTGCAGTTATGAAATGAGACTTCGAACGGAGAAAGGTGTTGGAACTGTTGAGTGCGCAGTGCTTGTGATGAAGAAATGCCATTGTACTGGGTCTAGAAGCGAGCGATTCTCGGACGCTGATCGCGTTTACGACGCTGTGGCTCCAATACGTCACCCATTACAGAGCAGCCATCTCAAACGACTGCTGTGATACGCACTCCTCAGCATCGTCGTCTCCCTCGGTGCATCGACGCCTTGGAAGCAGCTCCACATACGTGCCGATATTTACTGTGAACTACGTTGCCACAATGCAGGCAACGAAACCATGTTGGTAACCCCTTGTTGTGGGGCCATCTCAGCCCGAGAAGATGTATGCATATGCCAGAGACAGTGAACGCTTTGTTTTTAATAATGGTGCTCAGTACATCACCGATGACAGCCCGGTGTGCGTGTTTTATGTCGGCCGATAAGATTGTTGATGCCTCTCAGCTCGACACCGCGTCGCTGTTGCGGAAAGATAAGTTGGGCGTGGCCCAACCGTGGTGGATGCGCGCGCAAGAGTTACATGCCTTGCACAGGGCGTGACCTCTGGTTTTGATTGACAGGCGAACTGGTGCTAAACTCATATATCGCGAAACCGCCTCCGAGTTCAACCCGGGAACATGGCGGCAGGGGCAGCAGCCTGTGTCACTGCATCCAACGGCAGCAAGCATCAGTATGACCGTTTGGACCCGTTCACCTACATGACCGACTTGGAGTTTCAGCGTTGTTTTCGCCTGTCGAAGACATCGGTGCGCTGGCTCTGTGACGAGCTCGGCGAAGACTCGCCTGCGGAGACAGCGAGCCGGGCTTTATTCGCATAGCGTGGTAGAGCACGTCCTCTGCGCCATCCGTTTCTGCGGGACTGGGAGCTTTCAGGGAAGTGTCGGCGCAGAGCGTTACATTGGACGTCATCAAACTACTGTTAGTCGCTGTGTCAGAGATGTGTCTGACATGCTCATCGATGCGGCAGTGCGTAAGCGGTGACTAGCTTTCCCCAAGATTGTGGCTGAGCGGGCATATATAAAAGAACGCTTCCTATTTCGCGGGAACATTACGAACGTAGTCGGGTGTGCCGACGGAACGTACGTAGGAATTAAGGTGCCTTCAATGTCAGCGTTATTGTGATTCGCATTGAAGCAATGTCTAGACACGCCATATTGACAAATTTGTCACTTCTGTGTAGCCGACTTAAATTTTGTGTTACCGACATCACACATTCGGCTGCCTATGATACTGACTTTTTCGCTGGTTGCTGACTTTTTGCCGATTGTTTTACTTGTCTGTAAGGGTGCCTTCCAAATGGCTCACTTTCTTGGGAAAGAGGTTAGTTAAGTATAAATAGATAAATGGACATCACAAGTTGCGTGAAGTAACCTATGAATGCTAATCTCATAAAGGACTTGGGGTTCCTCATTGGTGAAGTTACTTATTATGCACAATGCTGAATTTTGGTCATGCGTCATCTATCAGCCGCACTATGAAACAGCGAGGCATTCTACAATTTGTTGGAGCGCGAGATGTGGATGTTGTGCCAAGCCGGTTGTGCCTATGCATTTGTGATGAAATTAAAATGCATTGAGAATCTTAGTCTGCTAGCTTGCATGAAGAAAATGCATGTGCCAGAGGTTCAGTGTATATTCTTTTAGGGGGGGGGGGGGCAGCGTTATTCTGGATGGATAAATCATACATTTTCGTCTCATAATGGGGCTCTTATTCTTAAGCAGTAGAACAATGCAGATCCAATGCTCTGTAGAAATCCGTATGGGTGAAGATGTCATGAACCACCAAGGCAGAATTACATATCGGGAGAAATGTGGTGCAGATGCCAATGAAAAGTGAGTCTTTAACCCGTAATGATAAAAATAAATATTGCAGTGCAAATAGACCTTTTGTACAGCTTTTAAGCAATGATTACACAAAAGCTGATATGCACAAACGAGCAAAATCTTGCCGCAATGCCAAAGTAGGATGAGCGACATGCAGCATATTTGGCATTGAACATGTCTTGTAACCGCTCTCATTTATTGTAAGCCTTGCTGTCACACCTTTCCCTCCGGCACTCCGTTTACTGAAACGTGGCAGTCTTTCCATTGGTGTCATGATGATTATGATAACGGCAGCAGTAAGGCTGGTTAATGCTTGCCCCTTTTATTCCTGTGAGTTTATTGGTTAAGAATATGACACGTGCATACACCTGTGCTGCAATATTTACCACTTGTGATTTTTTGGGGAGCTAATTTGTGTTGGTGCATTTCAAAGATGTGCGCCATTGTGGCCTAATAACTAGGGCATTGGTGAGGTTGAAGGCTGGGTGTATTGGTATAGAAGCTCGAATTTGAATTGCACAACCATTCGACGAGGCACAAAGAAGAGAAAAACACACAGCAGAACGCTCTGCTGTGTTACTCTGCTTTATGTGCCGTCGAATTCTTGCGCGATCCAACTTCAATTACAGCATTGGGCTTCTTTGGTGTAGGACCGAGGAAGTGTGAGCTATTCAATATCATGCCAGTGCCTTGCCACACAATTACGGAAGTCTGAAGGTTTGCAAACAAAAGATTTGCCTTCAAATCCACCTGCTCATGTAATACTAGCACTGATTGAAAGAACCGTCATGCAAAAATAATAATGGTGAGATCAATGGCCTGTGAAAAGTGTAATTTGTATATTGACACTGTTGACATAATAGGTGCCATACCAGCCTCAACAGTTGTACTGGACAGAGCAGTTTTTTTTTCCTAAGTGAAGCACAAGCTTCCATTACATGCTGTGCAGATAACCAAGATCAGTTTGTTTTGACGTGGTACACAACATTCACTGTAATCTGCTTTTGATTCTGAACAAGTGCCAAATACCACCTCTTTTTCAATGACGTCATGGGAATATTTGGTGAGACCTTTTTACAGCCCCTCATAATGGAAGTGCGGCCAGCCAGCTTTGCTTGGATGCCTTTATAGATTTCTGATCATTGTGTGCTATCAAGTTGTTAATGTCTATGCAACTGGCGCAAGGCATTACGTGACTCTGTAGTCGGATACAACTTTAGGCGGCCGCTGAATCTGCACTTTAAAGGCAGATGAACACAAGCCTGCACCAATGGGCACGCACTCTAGACTGACGTTGTGCCGCTGGATGCACTAATACCTGCTCGTTGAAGAGGGACTATTTCTTTAGACGTGGAGGCAATCGGCTGCTGCGCTTTGGTCATCTGGGCGGGGCCTCTCCTGTCTTCTGAAGTTGTAGCCGACTGTAGAGGATGCCGCTTTTCATACAACAAAAAAGAACGTGCAAATTAGTACGTGCAAATATATAACATTGTTAAAGAATATGTAGTACTGAATATGCATGTAATGACATGTTTGAGTCGAGGCGTTTTGAGGTCATATGCGCAGTCTATATGTGATAGCATTGTTAATCTCCTGCTGTTTCCTGTCTTTTCATTGTAAATTACACACACCGTTCGTCTTGTGGCTAATCAACACGCACTGTATTCGTGCACATAGAAAGACAAAACAGCAAAACGGCGTGTATGCTGCATTAGTGTATTTTTCATTTACATGGTCGAAGGGTGGCACAGGTTGTCTTACATTTTTGCCTATTTTGAAGAGACACCAAGTGCATGTTACAAGTGGTCTAATATGCACAGCACAATGTTTACTGCAATAATTTTATTCATGTTCTTGAATAATAAACAAAATAATAAACTGAAAGCTCCTTTATATGGTGTCTACTCCAGGCTCTACTGGAGAGCAGAGAGGGCACCGATACTACTGTTGCAGAGAAGCCCTATGGCCCTCTGCCACACTCTCAAGAGCACGTGCTTGACCCTTGAGTACTGCCACCAGGCAGTTGAGTGCCACCAGCAGCAGAATATTTTGCTGCAGAAAAAAGGGGATTATTGGAATGAATCAACCGCATATAAACAAAGAAGAATGCTTGCTGCATTATTGGTACTAAGTGCCCTTAAATGTGGAAGCCTTTAGTGTAGTATGAATAATAAAACACTGTGTCGGGACAACGTTGCTTTGTTTTGCATAAGTGGGGTTGTCTTTTTCAGAGCCAATTATGTTGATTAGTGTGCCAGCAGCTGAGGTGTCCCCGCACCTTCACGAGTCTCTACTGTCAGTACCACAAACCTATCTTTATTGACTGCAAAACAAATGCCTCTCCCTACAATCCCGTCTTATGCGAGCCGATTGCATCCTATGCCTACAAACATCATGTTTTTGTCCCATTACACAATTTTCTACCATCCTCGGCTGCAGTTCTCTCTCCTTGACATCCATTCTGTTACACTTATGTTATAAATTTGCAACAAGTGATTGAAGACGTGCATGGCCTGCTTGCCGATTCCATTTTTTTTTCTTAATCTCAACTAGCATGTCATTTGTCACGGTTTACTACGCCGCTGTCTTCCTTCCTTAATGCTATCTCCAACAATTTTTGTTACTTTGCTTTCTCCACAGTCTTCGACTTCTCAAGTTTCTTTGTTAACCTCCAGGTTTATGTCCCAATTGCATCACCGGTAGAATGCAATGATTCTAAACTTTTTTTCAAGGATATCGGTAACGTGGCAATCACGATTCCTAAATGCCTTCCATGTGCTGTTTAACCCATGGAATTTTTTTATAAGTTTTCTCCTTTATATCAATACCTGCTATTGATATTTCACCTGGATAAAGATACTCTTCCATAGATTCTGCGAGCTTAATGCCACCCATCAATTTCTATTTTCTCACCAAGTTAGTGAAGGTTAACTTCAACTTTTCCATATTTTCGCAGGCCCACGTGCATGTAAAAGCACGAACACTCATGGTTCTCAATGCCTTTTTTAAACTGCCGCAAATTCAGTTCGTCACTACGAAAGTGACGTAATCCGTGCGCTATTATTATGCTAAATATGAAACAGTAGAAATATGCTTATCGGCAGTTTGTCGATGTCTCCTTCACTGTGTTAGTAGCAAGATCCATCGTCGGCACCACCTCATTGTCGCATCGTAGCTATATAGGCTGTCTTCCTTTTGCACACACTATGCAAGATTCGTGACGTTCGCAGTCACGCAGAGTGGAGGAACTCAGTGCACTCGCCGTAACAGCACCGGACATGTTGTTTCTTCGGCATTACGCCAAGAACAGTAGGAGCGCGTTGCGATTTATAATATCGCGGAAGCTATTGGCAGTCTTACGGGCTGCACGGGAAGATTGCTCACGGAGGAACACAACTATCCAAGAAATAGCGGTCATACGAGTTTGTTTACACTGGGCCTCTTTGATGTTTAGCCGCCATGCTCGCCTGGTGATGATGCCACCACAGCGTTCCCTCGCGGTATAAAGCGAAACGTACTAAATAACAAATTAGTCTAATACACATTCAGTGTACATTTTGCAAGCTTTAAAATGCTTCTAAACCACGTTAAAGTAACTAATAACATTGTACTAAATCCATTTGTTTTATAACTTGCTTCTGCATGTAATGCACTCGGTGTAACGACAAACAAGTGAAAGAAGGCTCGACCATGCATTGACGTTATGATCACGTGAGCCCGTTTTTGTCGAGCGCCCAGAAGGCAATGCCCAAGGAATGATAGCCACCCAGAGTGAATCTAGATAAACCGATGAAACTCGAGGCTTGTCGAAAGATAAACTGTGTTTCGGTGCCATTTGTGCTTTCATCTTGGGGTGTCGCCAGACCTCGTGAAGATCCCGAGTTTCGCCAAACTCGGCGCATCCTGCATAGCACCCCTGTTCCCCAAATTTAGGTTATATATACTTACGTATACCTTGTTACAGTGTCGCTTCAATGACAGTGGTTAATATTATTACGATATCATCGAGTGATGCTGAAGGTACGAGCCGCCGCGAGAACGACGACGAAGTGGGTCTGTGCATTTGGCCGCGAGCGAGTGTCGGCCTGGCGATCTGGCTCCAGTGTAAATAACCTGTATATAGCTTCTCTATTCTGTGTCTTTCCACACGTAACATTCTGGTGGAGGTCGGCGATCCCAGTCCTCACCACGGAACTCCGGAGTGGTCGGTACATCGAGCTTGTCACCATGCCTCCCGGTGACGGACCGCCTCTGCAACGGCTTCGGCTTGTCCGACTGCTCCAATTATCACGGTTGCCGAACATCGCGACCCTGTTGTGTTCTCTGGCCTGGAAGGAGAGGACGTTGACGAATGATCAAGCTCTACGAACACGCCAGTGCTAATAACAGGTGGGACCCAACGATCATGCTCGGCAATGTCATCTTTTATCTCGGCGGCACCCCACGCGTGTGGCACCAAACGCATGACGACGAAATAAACAGCTGGGACAGTTTCAAAGAAAAGCTCAGGGAACTGTTCGGCGACCCCATTGGGCGCAAGGCTGCCGCGAGAAAGGCTCTTGCGTCTCGTGTTCAGACATCTACAGAGCCTTACGTTTCATACATCCTCGACGTCATGGCTCTCTGCCGCAAAGCTGACGATACTATGTCTGAGGCAGATAAAGTGTCGCATGTGCTCAAAGGCATCGCCGACGATGCTTTCAATTTGCTTGTTTTCGGCCACGTCTCGACTATCGACGCCATCATCAAAAAATGCCGTCGCCTTGAACAAGCTAAGAGCCGCCGTATCACACATCACATCACGCGGCTCCCCAAACTGCCGCTACGTCTACATGTGAAGGTCGACCGCGTCAAACCACCCACTGTGACGATGTAACTCGTATTGTTCGCCGCGAGCTTGAGGCCGCCTGCTTGCCAGCTTTCTCCGCGACGCCTCCCGATCCACCAGCAACCACGATTGCGCTGATTCAGGCAGTCGTCAGAAAGGAATTTAAAAACATGGGTCTCAACTCCGTGTGTCAATCGTCTACACCAACGGTTCTCCAGTTCTCGAGCAGCCCTCCTCGTCCCCGGCAGCCTTTCTCTCCCACACCGCGCCGCAACCCGTCCGAATGGCGTACCCCTGATGACAGGCCGATCTGCTTTCACTGCTGTCGCATCGGCCACGTCACTCGTCACTGGCGCAACCGATGGCCACCACCTCCTAGGACATACACCGCCGCTCATTCCCGCCCCTTTGGAACTTCTGTTCCCTATGCCACCCGCCATGACCCCATTGCCGCTGATGCTCCTGCCCCGAACCTTCGCTACAGCCGCTCGCCCTCACCTCGACGCCATCAGTCTCGTTCGCCCCAACCCCGTCGCTTCTCTCCGTCGCCTATCGCCTCCCGGATCCAGCCGAAAAACTAGGCACTGCAGCTTCTGGAGGTGAAGCTGCCTTGTCCACTCTGCCCTCAAATCCTCTGCTGACGTTACACACGAACCAAAACCTTCTTGACGTTGACGTTGATGGCTATCCAGTCACGGCACTCATCGATACAGGTGCACATCTTTCTATTATGAGTGCTGCCTTTTGACGACGACTGAACAAGCTCCTCACCCCAGCGTCGGCACGCGTCGTCCGCGTTGCGGATGGCGGTACTGTGCCTATCATCGGCATGTGTACGGCACGTGTCAGCATCGCCGGCCGCCACACTCCTGCCCTCTTCACCGTGATTGCTCATAGCCCCCACGACCTCATTCTCGGCCTCGATTTTCTCTCCGCGCATTCTGCTCTTATTGACTGCTCTGCCAGTACCCTTCGCCTTGAGTTGCCGATTCTCACAGAACCTTCTGACGCACCCCAGTGCCGCCTACGCCCCACCGGCTTTATTCGCCTGTCGCCAAAATCAATAGCCTATATGAACTCTTGTCTTCCCCACCAGTCCCTGATGGCGAGTACCTCGTCACTCCTCTGCCCGACATTCCGCTACAGTATGACGTTACCGTGCCTCACACTATACTTACCATTACGGCGAACCGCACTTTCCTACCTATCTGTAACTTTGGACTGGCAAAGCAAATTCTACCGCAAGGTATTTGCCTTGCCAACGTTGATTGTCTCGGCGACCATCACGTGGCAACATTATCGACCGATGCTTCTTGCGAGCTTAGGGGGCCCATCATGCCAGCCTCGGCCGCCGACACCAAGATACAGAAAATGATTGCGACGGACCTGTCTTCTGCGCAGGCTGAGGACCTTTACCAAGTGTTATCGTCCTACAGAGATATTGTCGACTTCGATGATCGCTTTTAGGCCAGACGCTCGCGGTCAAGCATCGGATTCTTACTGGCGATGCTACTCCAATTCACCGACGACCATATCGAGTTTCTGCGTCTGAACGCCGAGTAATTCAAAGTGAAGTCAACAAAATGCTAGACAAAAACATCATTGAGCCGTCTTCCAGTCCCTGGGCGTCACCTGCAGTGTTGGTTGTTTGCGGAGAAAAAAATGCTGGTATCATCTGCATATATTATGAATCGGGCATTTGGGTTAATGTTTACAATGTCATTAAGGTAAATGTTGAAAAGTAGTGGTCCTAATATACTGCCTTGTGGGACACCAGAATAAACAGGTTTTACTTCTGAATATGCATTATGTATGTTATCCCTTTGTTTCCTTTTAGACAAGTAAGATTTTATTAGTTTTGCAGCCTGTCCTCGGATTCCGTAGTACCACAGTTTCTCTAGAAGTACTTCATGGTTTACAAAATCAAATGCTTTCGAGAAGTCGACGAGCATTCCGATCACAAAAGATCTGTTTTCAAATTGTGACAGAATATACTCTTTTTGTTCTAAGAGCGCCAGTTCAGTCGATTTGTTTTTCGGGAATCCGAATTGACAGGCGTCAGCAAATTGTATTTATCTATAAATTTAGTAAATCTAGAGTGCAAAATTTTCTCTAGTGCTTTGGAGAAGACAGGTAGTACGGACACAGGTCTATAATTGCCTAAATAATTTCTATCTCCCTTTTCAAACAAAACAGTTACTTTTGCAATCTGCATTTGCTCTGGAAATATCGATGTAGCTAAACAAAGGTTAAAAATGTGTGTGATGGTTGGCGCTATGATATCTGCATCATATTTTACAGGCTTTATCTGAATGTCGTCAATATCTCGGCATCTACTATTTCTTAGGCTGAGTATAACAGTTAGTATTTCATCCGTTGTCACAGGATCTAAAAATATTGTATTATCATTATGAAAGTTTATGTTTATGTGTTTATGTTTATGTTTATGTTTATGAAAATTATGTACTACAACCCTGCCTGCAACATGCAGTTTCGCTGTCTTTATTCTGTAAACACAAAAATATCTAACCTATATTAGTATCCTTATTTTCCAGTTATTATACTAATTTCTGCAATATTAAGTCAGCATCTCTAATGTTGCAGGGTGAAAGCGTAGGAATAAATTTGGAAATGTTCATGAGTCCCTTACGTACTGCAATATGAATTGGGGTTCATTGGTCTTGAAAGCTGTTGTGCATAAGAAAACTCATTATCGCAAAACAGCATTTATTGCAGGATCTCTCAGTGATGTATATTTCACATTCCCTTTACAACAATACACTTTTGAAAAATACCCTATACGAGATGTAAAAACGATGGCAATGATAAAATGTTCCATGCACAAATACTACATTATAAAAAAACTAACAATGCCCAAGACGATATTCCGAATATTTCCCCTAAGGACCGCTATTTTTCTTCTGATTAAAGAGAGCATGAGTGCGCATCGATTAACCCGTGCGTACGTGCTTGACTTGTAATTTGACTTGTAATGCTTGACTTCACGTGCGTGAAGCAACTACTCCATCACAACATCGTTATGTCCTCTCTCTAAAATGTATATTGCCTTTTGCATTCTATGCATCCGACATTCATCCGCTTTTGAAATGAAATTGACTATCCTGGGTAGGAAAGCAAAAACAGATGACGGCAAAGCAAAGAGAAAAATCATTCGAAAAGTGGCATGAAATTTCTTCATCAAAGTTAACTTGAATTGGACTGTCACCTGCAAGAATTACTAGTTTCGTTCCATACGTGTATACAACAAAAGCGATTCGTGGCATCTGACCTGTTTCCTGAAACCTGTTGAAGATGTGCGCGACCTAGCAGCGACGAAATGAAAGCATAGAAGATAGCCAACAGTACTCCCAATTGCGTTGTACTCTCATACAAGAAGTAATAACTCGAAATATACATTAAGGATAACAACGTAGACAAGAAAAATAAAGGTGTGTATTTCAGCCGACACAAATTCTTCTTCCTCATAACACATTTTTAATGTTGTCAATGGAACAATATAAGTAAGATATATACTATTGTGAGGGCTATTAGGAAGGTGTGGTAATCACGCAGCAAAATTGAAATGCCAAACTTTCTACCAGTCCGTGAGATTTCCAGCTGAATGGTCCTAACGCAAATAGTTTTAATTTCTTTTTATAAGCATGAGATGCGCCGTACCAATAAGTTCCACAATTGCACGTGTTTTTCCTTCCAGGTATAACCATACGAAATTACACAATTTTTCTATCTCTAGCAGCTGGAACTTATACCTTTAGAAATTCGTGCTTGTATTATCTGAATCATTTTCTCGAGCTTGGATCAATTTAGTTTTCGAAGTGCTTAGGCTTTCGACATGTTCTTGTCGCGCAATAGACAAATAAATAGTTTTGGCTTTGTTAAGAATAATCACCCTTTCTTAGCATTATCTTCATGTGAAATATCTGTGCGAGCTGCAGACAAGTCAAAGACATACGGTTTCTTTTCTCAAAGGAGTAAGCGCGGTCTTCACCAATGGAGGGTACTGCAGTGGCAATAGCACACAAATGGTGACCATTGCTGTCAAAATTATAATAAAAATTTAAACACCGTGCATGAGACTCCTTTGAAATCATTGGACCGGACATTAAATTGATATAGTAAGTTTTTTTTTCAGTGTTCATTTAAAGCAAAATAATTTTCAAAATAAAGTAGGCGTCGCAGTAGTATCAATGCACTTGTTACGATGTATTTTATAAGCCTAATGACTGTTAAGAAAAGATATATCGCCAGCGCAACACAAGCCTGAATTTCATCTTCCTCTTCCCCAAGTATCATCATCTACCGTACATCTTCATTTCTAAATATTATCTCCAGCTGCACAGGTTGATCCTCATGATGTCACCAGGAGCTACCGTGGAGTAAAGCGGTTCCTTAAAAGTGGTGGATGCTGCTTTTCCTTCAGACCTCTTGCACGTTCTCACTGGAGCGCTGCTCGGGTTGCCGCATAAAAGCACCGGCTATGCTCGCACTCGGGAATCTAGGCAGGCCCAATGCGGCCTCTCCCGTGCAGCCTTCGCCATCCGTTGTGACCACAAATTGCCATCACTGCGACCCACAAGTCTTCGCTGGTCTACACGGCGATTACGTCAAAAACTTGCTTCGAAATTGCGACCTCGTAAACGACTTCAGCAAGTGCAACCGCTCAAATAACTTACAGAACTTCCCGTTCTTACTGTCCGATATCGCGAAAACTTGCTTTTGGAACCATGAGCCAGATCTTCCTGACTGGACGACGTTCACGCAGCCGCTTCGGCAGATTTTTTGTGCTTCCGCTGTGGTTGCGAAGAATAATCTCGGTGAGCGCAACGAACTGGGCAGCGCATCGTACACCTCAAAGATTATGGATGAGTTTGCATTGAGAAGGCGTGTGAAGGCTACCATGACCTAGAGCGATCGCATAAATGACAATAATAAAGGCATAAACACCGTCGCCTTCCACGCACTTGCTACACAAAACCCTGCTGCCATCTAGCACGTGAGACCTACATGATAGTGAATTGAGGCACACTTCGGATATGCCCCAGTACCTGGAACGTTCATCTGCCTTCCACCATGGACATGGGCACGTTGATCCACGATATCGTCCCTAAAAATCTTCACCGGCGGTGCTCATCGTCTGCTCCGCAAAGTGCCGTCCCTTCTTCACGCAGCGACTTGTGCGGCATCATTCGGCAATAGGTCACGTTCGCATCGCGTCTACCGTGCTCTGCGGCGCCTGTACTAATAAGATACCAATCTATGCCGACGATGCGACGCTCTCTCAACTTATTACCGCCCCTCTCCAAACACCAGGAGACCACGCTCCTGTGGCTTCGTCCTCACCGTCAGTACGCGTTCAGCGTTACTATTCCGTCCACGTCTTGCCAGGCACATTTCCCATCACTGCGGCTATCAAGGGCACATCCCACCGTTATGTCAGAGGCGTCAACGGGAAAAGCACCGCGGCTATTCTCCCGAGTAACTTACAGGCGTCCGTGTAGCAATCGGTGATCAGCACATATCCTACCATTCCTGTTTTCACACGGTCGCCTACTCATTCCTACCCTACATATATGCCTGTGAATTCCCCTGAATATTTCCGCCGGTCACCTTCCCCACGGCGTCGTTCGCCGTCACCTCTCCAACACACTTTTCATGGCAAGAAGGCCCACTGGGAAAACGCCCCGACGCTATTTTATGAAGTGAAATTGCGTTCACTATAGAGCCTACAATTCCTCCGGAGTGGCCGTCACATGTTTCGCCAGCGTTTATGTAAGGTATACGCGTCGAAGCTCTCATTAAAACAGGAGCTGCCATCTCAATTATTCGTGCTGACTATTGCTGCCCCCTCCAAAATTGACCACGCCTTCCTCCGGTCCTTCTCTTCGTGGAGCAACCAAGGCTATTATTAGTCCAATGGTGCAGTTTCCTGTTCGTGTGACCATATACGTAATTTGTCACCAGTTTTTTTTTTCTTTTTTTGCAGTGTTTCGTGAGTGTACCAATGAATTCATCTTGCGGTCCGATTTCTTATCTTCTTCGTCTGTTTCTTACACAAGCGCCTCATACAAGTGGATACCACACGCTGTTCTCTGCCGAACAATGAAAAACCCATTCGCCCTGTCACCACCTTCGATTACCTTCCTTAACTATCTAAAGAAGAGATTATAATTGTCAACTCCTGCTACAACATGCAAAGCGACGCACTTTTTTTAGACTACGGCTGTACCCTATCTCGAAGACTTCTGATTTCCTCTGGCCTTACTGCTCTTTCTGAGGACTCTGCATTGCTTACCGCCTGAAACCGAACTCCCTAACCTAAATGGTTGCCCCGTGGATTAAGTGCCACTTGCACTGTTGAAACTTATCCCGTTTCAATTGTCACCCTTTACACAGTGCCACCCGAGTCAAGGTACCGCCAAGTAATGCCAGTTCCAAACCATTGTAGTGAAATGAAGTGAAGATTATTCTTTTCAAGGAAAAGCGGGGACCGGGACAAAAGGCGGTAAAGCCTGACGACGCCCCGGTACCCACACAGTTGGCAGTAATAATATAAAGGAAAAGAAAGATGTACGTAGAAGGCGCGACAAATATGTCAAAATAACGGTATAATGCGTACAGTGAAACCTAATTCGGAAAAAAAGACAAGCATGTGCAAGGTAATGTGCAAGCACTCAAAGTTATACACGTACAAATACAATGCGTGCATGAGTGGTGAATTAAGATACGAAAGAATTCAACTACAGCACTTGTCCGCAACAAAGATAGAGAGAAACATTTGTATACACGAACGGTAAATAAATTTTCTTACATTTGAATTTCGCCTTCAATCAAACGTCGTTTCGTGTTTTTCTTGAACAAATTTTTAGATTCAGAAAAATACTTGCTAAAGGGAAATTTGTTAAGGGTGTTAGGTAGTTGAAAATTTAGCTTTTGTTTACCATATTTCGTGCGCGTTCGCGGTATACGCAGTTTTACCTCACGAAGGTTCTAATTTATAGTACTGTAAGTAATAGAGTACGAACTGTTTCTATGAACGTATTGCAACAGCCGTAGATAATACACTTGGTCACCTTGTAGTATGCTATGTTCAACAAACAAGGGCTGTGTACGTTTTTTATGTGGTGCTCCGCAATAGCCGTCAATGGCACGCAAGGCTCTTTTTTGTAGCAGTAGTGGTTTATGGTAATTTGAAGACGTAGTCGTACCCCATACAAGATTACAGTATGACAGTTTTGAGAAAAACAGTGGGTTATACATGGACACCTTTAACCAAACAAGCAAAAGTTTAGAGATCCTAAAGAGCAGACCAACAATTTTGTTTAGTTCAGAAGAGAGTTTTGAGCTATGAACAGACCAAGAAAGATTTTCATTAAACCACACGCCGAGGACTTTTCGAGAGGAAACCTAACGGATTTTTGTATTATCATAATAAATCTGCATAGAATAACGTTCTACGATGTTGATCGGCTTGAAAAAATATGTTTTGTTTTATTTATATTTAAACTGAGCTTATTTACGTGTAACCAATCACGAAGCTTCAGTAAATAAGTGTTAACCATACTTTGGAGGGCGGGTAATGAGCGGGAGGAAAAGAAAAGATTTGTGTTATCAGCGTACATTACCAGATCTGGAGAATTATATATATCGGCTAGGTCATTTATATATGTAATGAATAATAAAGGCCCTAGTATTGATCCCTGCGGGACACCATGCATTATTGTGTGTGTATCGGAGGAGATGTGATTTGTTCGTACGAATTGGGACCTATTACGCAGGTAACTTTTAAACAGGTTAAGCGCAATACCGCGAACCCCGTAGTCACAAAGCTTCTTAAGGAGGGTATCATGATGTACGCAATCAAAGGCCTCGCGAAAATATAAAAAAATAGACCAAGCGTATATTTTTTACATTCAATGTTATCTATTGTTTTGTCTTTAACAACTAACAACGCTTGTTTCGTGGACCTATTTTTTATAAACCCATACTGTGAATCAGCAATGACATTGTATTTATGGAGAAAATTGGCTATCCTTGAATTATGAACGCTTTCAAAAATTTTTGATAGAACAGTTAATACCGAAATAGGTCGGTAGTTACACAGTTTATTTATGTCACCATCTTTATATATTGGAACCACTCGGGCCAATTTTAATTTGTCCAGAAGAACACCTGTTGACAACGTAAGGCTTATAATGTATGACAAGACATCGCATATAACGGTGAATACATACTTCAGGGGAATTAATTTTATATCGTCATATCGAGCGGAAACATCATTCTTTAAAGAAAATATTAATGTAGCTACTTCTTGAGGGGTTGTTGGCGAGAGTTCTATAGACTTCAGTAATGGAGTGGTGAGGCCCATAAAACTATCAACCGGAGTGTGGGTAAAAATATTTGGTAAAGCGACAATAATGAAGTAGTTATTCAAGGCGTTGGATAGCTCAGGGCCAGTTAGGTTAACATTGGTATGTTAGGATAACGTACACCAATCTAGTGTATGTTATCGTGCATTCTTTCCATGTTCTATATCATTTTCATCAACGGTATTCCTTTGCTCTGTTAACAGTAACAAGTGTTTGTGTGCCTTCAGATATTGCTTTGTATTCCTAGTGCCTTCAATATTGTGTAACATGGTCATCTTTTTATTGCACTGTTTCTGTTGGAAATTTGTACTTTTTATACCTTTACTGTTTAATATGCCCCCCTTACTTCATGCCCTGACCTAGGGCCTTTAAGGTTCTTTTGAATAAATAAATTAATAAATAAATAATCCCCGAACTAACACGTGCCGAAGTGAGGACCTCCTCCCACCATCGAACAAACACCGTTCCTCATTCCATTTCAGTAACCCGTGCTGGGTATGACTACCGCCGGTACTCGCCGCACACAGAATAACGCCTCTCTCATTTTTCTACGGCGCCCCCAACTTGCCTCTGTAGGAGTGCGAAAAATCAACGAGGAATACGCATCATACATGCTTCTAAGAAATATCGTACGTCTTCCCTCAAGTCCCTTGTCCTCCCCAGTTGTTATAGAGGAGAAGACGGCTAAGAGCGTTTTTGCGTCGATTACTATGCGCTGAACAAAAGCGCGCGCAAAAATGATTGCCCTCTGCCACAGATAAGTGGTGCTATAGATCCACAACACGGCGCCGAATAATTTCCTTGCCTTCACCTTAGATGAGGCTACTCGCCAACGCCGATGTCCGAATCAAACAAAGAAAGAAGGGCGTTTGCTACTCCAGATGGGCTCTACGAGTTTAATGTGATGTTAAAAAAAATGAAGGGGTTTTACGTGCCAAAACCACTTTCTGATTATGAGGAACGCCGTAGAGGAGGACTCCGGAAATTTCGACCACCTGGGATTCTTTAACGTGCACCTAAATCTAAGTACACGGGTGCTTTCGCATTTTGCCTTTAATGTGATGTCTTTTGGACTCTGTAGTACTCCTCTCATATTCGAACGCACGATCGATAATATCTCGTGTGGTTGGAAATGAAAAAACTGTACGTGTTTTCTCAACGACGTTGTAGTATGTTGAAGCACGTTTTCATAACATTTGCAACGTCTTTGCTTGTTTTTAAAAGGCTGGTCTACAGCTCAACGCAAGAAATGCAGTTTCGCCAGAAAGACCATCAATGTTCAGGGGTACCTAGCCGACAAAGATATTATTCGACCAGAATTTGAGAATCTTGCGGCCATCCTCGAATTTTGCCGACCACTGTGTAGAAAAGATCCGCGCAGTTTCCTAGGACTGCCCTCTTAATCCCAGCGCTCGATACGCAACTTCGCTGTGCGCGCGTCACCACTCCATCAACTCCTCGCCAGTGACGCGTCTTTATTTGGTCTGATCAAAGTGATCGCGCTTTCCTGCCATTGAAACTTGCCCCACCATCCTTCACACTGACGCTGACAGTCAGTGTCTCGGTGCAATACTAGTGCAGCCTGACAACACCTTCCGCGAACGAGTCATTGCTTACGCTAGTCGTACTCAAACCTCTGCAGAGAATGATTACACCATACCCGCACAGGAGTGCCTTTTCGTTGCTTGGATATTTCAAAAACATCGTCGATATCTTCACGGCCGCCATTTTACAGTTGTTACCGACCGTAACCCACTGTGCTGGCGTTCATAGCTAAAGAACTTACCGGGTCACGTCGTTCACCTGGTGCTTCGCTTACTGGAGCACGATTTCGATGTCACCTACATGGCTGGAAGGTAGCATCAAGACGCTGATGCTCCATGACGCTAAACTCCTCCGAACCATGATGATTCACCATCGCCTTTTCGTACTAGCGTACTTCCCGAGTCCTCTTCATCGCCTTCACCCATCGCAACCCCCTATTCGCTAAGACCCGGCAGCCCATCTCTTCCTGTATCCCACAAACGTAACGACCCATACTGTCGAACTATTCTCCAACGCATGCAAGGTTCTTTGTCGCCTCTTCACCGACAACTTAAGCAATTCAAGCTGCATAAGGGGCTTTACATCGCTACATTTATGACGTCGATGGCAACAAATGGGTGTCAGAGAAATCGCGTTCTCTGCACGATCGCGTACTCGTAGCCTTTCACGCTCATCGCACGGCCGATAATCTTGCCTACCAAAAGACTGGCCTCCCTTCAGCCGTGGCAGAGTACGTCCCATCCTGCCTTTATTGTCAAAGCCGAGAACGAGCGATAACCGCTCCTTCTCGCTTTTTGCGACCTCTGCCTGATCCTGTTTCGCCTTTCGAAGTTGTTGGAATAGACTTGTCCGGCTCTCTTCCGACGACCACTAATGGTAATCGATGGATTATCTCTGCCGTTGAACATCTTACACGCAACAACGCGGTGACAGTCTTTCTGCCATCGCCCTTGCTTGCTGCTCAAGTCACCTACTTGTTTCTGCGCGATATTTTTTTAAGCCCAGAATTAGTCGTTCCTTTTTGCTATTCTACGCCGCTCTTGTCGTTCTCCATAGATATTCAGGTGTAAAAGCGTTAGCGGAGAGAAATTCGCGTTGAAATATATTTTCTTTATTTTTTAGGATATTCCGTCGGCTGATGGGAGAGATCGGAAATTCTGTGAATTCATGCTAGTTCTCTTCCTTTAGCTTCCACATCTTTATCACTTCTTTACGAACAGTATAGACATATTCACCACCAGGGAAGGGATCGCTGTAATGTTGATTGTCACGACATTCTCCTAAATATATGGGAAAGGCCCAAAATATCCCGAAACTAGATCAAGGCTGCTTGTGTTGTTTGTACAGGTGGAACACTCGGCTGTCCTTATTGTTTTTTTTTCATCGTGTGCATATGTCAGAAAATATCAATAATCCCTCAATATGGCAGATCTTTCACCCCATCAGGAGCAGCCGGGTGAGTATGTAATGATTTCTGGCACAGTTAATGAAGTACTTTTCCAAAGTGAGAACCACACAGCTTACAGCACAAACTTAAAGTAGAAAACCAAACTCTAATTACCATAAGAGCGCTATGCCCCGCATAGATTCTTCTCGTGTTATCACTGCGAGTTCATTGCTTCATGCAAAATAGTTTAAGTGCATATTCCGAATGAAGCTAGTTAATGTGTTCGGGAGTATACAGTACTACTCCCGGTGCAAATGCAAGGCGTTAGAAGATGGAAATGCTGGATTTTCTTCTTAATAGCAAGTGTTTGATTGAGGACCGAGAGCAGGAAATGGAAGCTTGGCAAGCTATCAGCATTACAGTCCAATCTAGAGACAGTGATCGCCGGAATCAAAAAAAGTCCTTGGAGGGAATTTAGGACGCCGTCACAAGAAAAGTTCGGCACCTTGTCGATGTCTTCGGGAAAATAGATTGGCACGTGGACTTCTTTATCTTTTACGTGTGAGCGCTTTTCACCGTCTAACAAACGTTATCGCTCAGCACGGGTTGCGCTCGCATGTATCGGAAGTTTTTTCAAATCTTATCGATGCTTCTGTTGCCACCGAAGGTTGTGTAATCTGATTGCATGCGCGACGCGAATTACGTAGAACTTTCTGGAAGACACACGGGCGCCACCGATTACTCCGGAACCTTCGATGACTCGTGTATAAAAGCCGACGTGCTTGACCGGCAGATCAGATTTTTGACGATCGCCGATTGCATTCGACGCTATCGACGTTCTTCGAGTGTCGACTGTTTGAGGGCACAGGATCTCCCAATAATACGCGAGTTTCGTCATTTCCAGTTTTGCTGCTTTCATGACCGTCACTACTACGTGACAGTATTGCCACGGGGATGAGAGTAGCCAAAAGGGATAGGAAAGTGTATTTACAACATATATACAGACAAAGACGGCCTGCAGGCTAGATGACAGAACAACAACGCGAGCGCTGCTCTGATCGTCGTCTTCACCGTGTTTCTGGTGCATTCTACTATGCTCGGCCGGATGCGTGCTTCAGTGCGCGGGAATAGCGCGTAACCATAGAAAGTCAGTAAATTCTGCCTGTACAAGAACGTGACACTAAACCTTAAAAGATATCCCATGAAAAATTACAGTTCCGCTCATAGCACGAAGTAGTAGCATCTTATCATGATATATATATATATATATATATATATATATATATATATATATATATATATATATATACATATAATAAAATTTAAATTGTATGTTCCCATATTGCAATCCAGATGGAGGCGTTGCAGGAAAAAGCTACACCAGTGCAGCTTGACGAGTCTGCAATCCCAATGTTCTGCAGGGAGGCAGTACTGGAACTTCTGCAATTAAAAAAAAACAGATAAGTATACCAAGGAATCACTAAAGTATACACGAAACAGCAATATGTACACATAAGTATACTTAAGCCACGTTATTTAAACACATAGCATGAAGCTATTCGCGCGAACAAGAAAACAAATCGAAATCAATGAGACTCTACCCATTAAGACATGGAAGAATATAGTTAAGGCGCTCTTATCCAAGTTTAAGTCAAGGTGTCGGTACTATCCGTTCCTCGCCATGCCTTGTTGGCTAGGTTAACATTTTTTTCTTTAGTTCTGTTATTTGCGGATATGGGTTATATTATTCCTAATTTATGATTTAATGATGACACAGAGGCGATACTTATAGAGAGGGTATGTACTTTAATCACTCTAGAATTACTAAATGAAGCTGCACTTGGATGTCGGTATGACGTATTATGCACATGTCCGAGATACCTTTTTGTTGTGTTAGGTTAATGTGTTCAAGGTTAGTGAACGTTGTGGTACCCCAAACTAAGCGGCAATAATTCAAATGCGAGTTGAAGATATAGTTCTAAATCAGCATTTAATTTGTGTAGGAAGGATGCTTTAAAACGACCTATAGCACCAGTGATTTCAGCCATGTTGTTTGAGACGTAGTTAACATGATAATACCATGACATATTAGAGGAAAATAGAACCCCTAGGCGTTTGAACTGCTCTATTATTTCTACAGGACGTGAAATTAAAATATCTGAATGCGGTTGGATCAGTTTATTTTTTGGTCTGAAAATGACAGCCTTAGTTTTACCCTCGTTGACCTTCACTGACTTATCTATGGACGAATCGTCGAGTGCTCATCATATATATATATCATGCTAACATGCCACTACTTCGCGCTATGGGCGGAATTGTTTTTTGATAGAAAATCTTTTAAGATCATATTACCGATGTTTAATACTGATCAATGTTAATAAGATAAACACGACGTAGGTGAAAACACGTTCTTTTTTTACTGTCAAACATATTGGCTCATGGGCCAGCCTTGATAACTGACGAAGACTGGCCCACCAACCCAAACGTGAAAAATAGCGGGTTTTTACATGCGCCACGTTTATTCTTTTGTGTTATATCAATGGAGCCAGCGTAATATATATATATATATATATATATATATATATATATATATATATATATAGCATGCGAGACTGTTTTGAGCGGTGTTTCTTAAAGTGAGCTCTAAAGTGAGTTAAAGGGGAAGCCAGCAATCTTCCGTCAAAAACCAAAAGGAATGTGTGTCTTGTTCGTTTCGGGAAGTTCCGCCTTCTGGTGGTTATGTCTTACTTTTTCGGACATGCTGGCAGCTCCTTAATAAAGCACCCTCACTTTCTTATTACTTCTGAATTTGCGCTTGGCAGTTCTCACATATATGCATTGTGTTTCAGCTAATTTTAGCCAGAGTTTAAAAATATGCCGATGCGCTCTAAGACCACACGAGCAAATGCATGTTGCTCATGTTGCTTGGCGAATTAGATGATCCGCCAAGATTAATTAACCAACTTCTAAGGCAATGAAGTGAGGAAAAAAATTGCAATTATAAGATGTAGAGCAATTTGCAAAACGTCCGATTGTACAGTTTCTAACTTTCTGTCTGTTAAGTATTAGTGTTATTCAGCTTACTGCGGATGCCCGCAAAATACAAAAAGATACCACGTCCTCCCAAGATACCTCCCAAACTGTCCGCCTACAAATGAACATGGCATCTAGCAGGGCGTACCCCCCTCTCCCTCCCCCTCGCTTGGATGTGATGTCCTGCATTTGTGGTTTTTCTTTAAATAATTGAAGCAGAGCTAATTATTTATCAATTTGAAAAGGTTGAGTCCACAGCTTGACGTTCTGACTCTGGTGCGCAGCGTTTGCACTGTTCCCTTGAAGAACTAATTTGCTCCTGACGAATGTGACAGTCAATTTAGGTTTAATAAAGCCATAAGGTGAACTGTCAAATTCCGTGACTACCGGCTGCTGCGATTCTCATATTAGTTCTTTCCTAACAATGCAGATTCTACCACCAAAGAAGAGTTTGCTGTTATTTCTGCAATTTCCTATTTCAACGGGAACGTTCTAATATGTCACTGCGAGTTATAATTCTTTGTTTCATATACAGGTGTATCCTCTGCTCACAAATTTGATGCAGCTTTGAATGAAAAGTCTCGCAATATTAGAATTCCTTTCTCAATTACATTAATCTTTACGTTCTATCCATGACGTAAAGTACAAACCTGAATAATGCTCCGTTGTATTTAAGGACCACCATGACCGGGCCTTCTATTATACCTGCTTCTATTGCCAACCCAACTCAAGGCTTACAGCGCAAAAACCGGTGAGTGAATAACTACGTCAACTGCATAATCACGCGCATTTCTTATCACTGCGCATATGTTAGGTTTCTGGACATGTTATCGCCATTTTACGTATTCTGTACATATCTAGGAGAACAAGATCGCTTGTTTAATGACATTGTGTCTGAAGATTACTGATTGGACATTGATTTCCTGTTGGCCTTTTGCAACAGAGTGAATGGTCAGCACTGTATTATCTTAGATGAAAGACTATTTTTTTATGAAAATGAGAGAGGCAGTGACACTTCTGTTGTACTTCATGATAACGTTGGTAACATGCACTACGCAAACACAATTTCTGGCCAAGTCTCAGTTTCCCCAGGTCTTTCTAGTCATACTGACTTATACAAAGAGCACAAATGAGTTTATTGAAGGTATTGCGTTTTTTATAAAATATGAAGGGAGGAGCTTGGTGGTTCTGTAGGATCCTTCATAATCTACTGAAATTGGAAGCATGATGAAACTCCTTTTGCAGAGTGGGGGCCAAACAAGAATATGAATGGAGTCAAATATCTTGTAAGCAGTTCGACCGTGTGAGCCGAAGACTCCAAACCAATTATAGAATTATACTGCGCTTAAGTTTTCCTTGCCAACAACCATTTTATGCGACTACTTACGCTGTACGTGTGGTACTGGCGTATTGTGTAGCGGATAGGCGCGCTATGGTACGAACAAGTTACGGCACCGAATGCAGGCCTAAACCACCGAAATACGACCGCGGCCAACTGCTACAGTTTCGTGTGAATAATGCGTCCATTCAGTGGTCTTAACAATACACACCTTAAAGAGAATATGCAGGCTATACATTTTTGGTAAACTGCTCGCCCTGCTAACTGCCGTGTACCATTGTCTTCATAAATTGAGGGACTCTACACTCAAAATCATTTTAAAAGAGCCTTTTTTTTTAAGTTGCTCACTGTGGACGTCCCGAGGCGCTCTTCCTAAAACGTGTGTGGGTTATAGATTATTCTGACGTTAGTCTACAAAAAGTACAAGGCATTAGCTCCAAGCTCAATATCTTCCAGACCGTCTAAACAAACACTCGTTTTCTGGATTTCGTTTCGATTCATCAAAATTGGTTACGTTCATGTTCAACTTCTGACCCAAAAAAAAAAAACTGGTTCAGTTTTATTTGCCTTAGCGAAGAATTAGTGCAGGAAATAAGCGCAAACTTCGCTGGTACAAAAACAAGACAAAGGTTGTGAGCTGGCCTGACAACTTGAGCGTTCAATTCTTCAGGCTGAACCTAGTTACAAAAGGATTAAGCAGATCGAGCACCAATGTTAAAGTCCATGTGCAGTGGCGCTTTAACCAGGGAGCGAGAGAGAGAGGGAAATATATTCAAGAAACACAGAAAGATCCACTGATCTGAGACTCCACTTAGGCAGAAAGAGAAGAGATGTAACATAAAGGACGGACGAGTAATCACGAGAAGAATTTGTAAGCAGGATGCGATTATATAGACGGTAATTCTAAAAGACCCCGTTTAGAACTGTGGATTGAGGCCTGTGGTAACATAATTTTCTAAGTGCACCTTGATAACTGTCTTAGTTAACAATATTGGGCCCCAGACGAAGGCAGCGTCTTTCTTGCCTAGCTGAGTAAGGGGGCGCGCAACATACGAAAATTGTCAAACAAGCCTACAGAAGTGGGAGCAGAGGATCAGTAAGCTGTGAACGTTTTTGGCGCATCATGGCATGAGAAAGTACTTCACTGCCGCAGTTTATCTTAATCAGGGCGCACAATATTTCCAAGCAAAGTACTAGTAACATCATTCTTGTTAATTTACATCATGAAAAGGTGAATGCCTGCAGTTCAAAGTCATACTGGGTCATGCAAAACGTATACGTTCTCCGCGGCCTCCAGTTGTCTGCCTGCATCGCATTTTGGCAAGCCTCGGGCGTCCAATGCGATTCAAGTATGGTCGTGTTAACCGAATATCTTGTCTGCATACCGACGCGATACCCTGAAAACTGTGCCAATTGTGCTGCTACATTCAAAATCACGGTAAAATCGTACTTCCTTATCACTCGAGTAGCAGCGAGGAGCCAGAAGTGCTGGAAATATACGGACCAAAAGCTCGTCAGAAGGCGGCCAAACTGAACCGGAAGCCCTTACTTTTATTTTTGAATTTCACTCCTGAGTATAAAGAATTGGTACCTTCTGGTTCACTTCAGGTTCCAGCAAAATTAATGTGTAATGAAACGGATGCGCCTCGTGTTTCCGATAGCAGCTCGGAGACCACGACGTCTACCCGTGCTGTGATTTGCAAGAGAGCTCGGGCTGTTCGAGGCAGCTAGGCTGTTGATGATCTATTGTTTCTCAGTTTTAAGTAAACACCATTATATTTGGTGAACATTGCTGGAATCCATCAAGTCACCCTGGAGCCCCGCAACCGTACGTTGCACACCAACACCATGATTGATGCGACCTCCGCACCGACTGTACCCATGGCTACCCCTGTCACTTGCGCCGGCATTCTCCGTCAGCGCGACCCGGCCATCTTTTACGGGACCGGAGAACATGACGTCGAAGACTGGCTATCCTCCTGTTAACGTGTAAGTGCTCACAATAAGTGGGACGACCAGTCTAAACTGAATAACCCCATCGTTTACCTTGCTGACGTCGCAAATCTATGGAATAAGAACCACGAATCTGACATTTCGAGTTGGTCCGCATTCAAGAAACATTTCACCGAAGTGTTTGGCCGCCCCGCTTCCGCAAGCTACGCGGCCAACAGCATCTACGCCAGTGAGCACAGCAACTGGGCGAGTCTTTCCACAGCTATATCGAGGACGTCTTGGACCTTTGCAGCCGGGTTAATCCAACAATGCCGGAGGACGAGAAGCTCAACCACATTCTGAATGGAATTGAGAACGACTCATTTCAAATGCTGCTGGGCAAGAGCCTAGCCAGCGTCGCCGTACTCTTCGACGTGTGTTAGAGTTTCGACGAATTGCGCCGCCAACGTAACATCGCCCGCCAAAACGTCCCACAGGCTGACTCAGTATCGGCCATTCCACTTGCCGTTGGCCATACCGATCCTTCTTCTCTCGTCCGTCAGCTCAAGGATTTCATTCGCGAGTAAGTGGCCCGCCAGCTGTCGCTGCTCCCTCCCCCCCAGGAGCCTCCCTCAACACTGTCTCCTGCCGTGAAACATTACATCCGAACCCAAATATTTGATGCACTTGCCCCGTTCGCCCGCCAGCTCCCTTGACGGCACAGCTCTCCTATGTTGACTGCCAGCCGCTATTCGAATCTCCAACGGCACCGCTATCTTGTGCCGACTTGGCGTCGCGGGTCACACCTCCGCCGCTCAAGACTGTGCGCCGCTGTCACTCGGCCACCTACACCATCATATTCCGTCCCACAATCAAAGCACCGCGTTCTCCCTGGTCCCGTTCCACGACAGTCACCCCAGCTTATTCGTCGTGCCGACACGTGCCCCATTCCAGACAACAGGCCCATTTGTATCGCCTGCGGCATCGCTGGTCACGTTCCGCGCTTTTGTAGTCGTGACATGTCCTCGAACCGTGACGCCTTCGACCAGTTTCCCTACGTGCCACAACCTGCCGCCGAGATACGTTGCCACGATGCTGCTGACTCGCCGCTGAGACCCTTCGATCGCGGCCTCCGTTCAGGAGGCAGTCGCCGTTCTCCTTCTCCACGTCGATGGTCGTTGTCCCCTAAGCGTCGGCTACATACTGCCGAGGGAACCTGCCTAGCTCAGTTCCGGAGGCCAGAACTGCATGTAAATCGAACTTTCTAAGGCCTCAATTTTCAATTTTCACTGCAGAATGTCATTCACGCCTATGTCGAGGGACCATCCGCCCAACCGCTTATCGATTGCGGAGTCGCTGTTTCAATCATCCATGAAAATCTGATGCAAGCTAAATCACGTCACGACCTCTTCATCTGGCCTGGCACTCCGCACTGCTAGTGCACAACGCATTCATCCTCCAGCTGTATGCACAGCCAGCGTAGCCATCCAAGACGTTTTGTACATCGTCGAGTTTTTTTGTGTTGCCATATTGTTCTCATGATTTCATCTTCGGGTGGGACTTCCAGTCACGTCATAGTGCCATCATCGATTGTTCTCATGCGCAAGTGGCACTTGCGTGGCTATGTGACCCGCCTTCGATCGGCGCCGACCTCAATGTTCGTAAAGCCTTCGTTGATGATGATACATATACACCTCCGCAGACTTCGGTGGTTGTGACCTTGTCGTGTACTTCCGTGCCAGACTCAACTGTAGTGTTTGCGCCATCTGACATGCTTGCTCACCGCAAGGACTCATTTGTCCCGTTCGCCGTCCCCCTGTTATGTGTGAATCCACATTGATCCCCTATCTGTAATCCGCACTAGTATCCAGCGACCACACTCCACGGTGAGACATTAGGATTCGTGCAAGCTGTTACGTATATTGAAGACCTTGACGTTTACGATTGCGCCACCCACGTACACCTGAACGCCACAACTTCCATCTCATCAACACCGCCTTCGGCAGTTTTCGACAACGCTATCGCAGCAGACCTTTCGCCGTCTCATCCCACCCTGCTTCCTCTACTGAACAAGTTGGCTTTCTTCATTCGAGTGCAACGAACCATCCTTCGGTCGAAAGTATTCTCATGTTATCGACACTGGTTCCCATGACCCCTTGCGACAGCATGCGTATCGCGTTTCCTTAGAAGTGCGCCGGGTTCTCACAGAACAATTGGACGACATGCTGCTGCGCAGCGTCATTCACCCTTCTCAAAGCCCTTGGTCGTGACATGTCGTTTTAGCGCGTGAAAAAGATATCACCATTCCGTTGTGCATCGATTGTCGCCGCCTAAGCAGGATTACAAGAAAAGACGTCTACCCACTGCCTCGTATCGATGATGCTCTTGACTGTCTGCAAGGTGCCGAATTCTTCTCGTCTCTAGATCTCCGCTTTTGCTATTGGCAGGTTCCCATGTCTGAGGCTCACCGCCCAAAGACAGCTTTCATCATTTCCGATGACCTGTACGAGTTTAACGTTATGCCTTTCGGGCTATGCTCTCGCAACCTTCGAGCGCATGATTGATACCATCCTTCGCCAACATAAGTGGAAGACATGTTTATGTTACCTGTATGACATAGTTGTTTTCTCAGAGCACCTTCTGACACATCTCACCCGTCTACATGACATCCTGACCTGTCTGACTTCAGATGGCCTACAACTGAACCTCAAGAAGTGTCGTCTCGCTGCCCTAAAATTAACTGTCTTGGGTCACGTTGTCCCGAAAGATGGCATCCTTCCTGATGCCGACAAGCATCGCGCAGTCGCCGAGTTTCCGAAACCCACATTTATCATGGCCCTGCGCAGTTTCATAGGCCCGTGCTATTATTTTCGGCCCTTCCTGAGGAACTTTGCCTTTATTATTGCAGCCTTGACGAAGCTACTTACCACAAGCTAAGCCATTTCCTCGTGGTCATCAGCATGCGATGAAGCCCTTGACAAATTCCTCGAGCTGCTGACTTTACCGCCGATTCTTCGCGATTATGACCCAACTGCGCGAACAGAGGTTCACAACGACGCCAGTATTGTCGCCCTTCAGGCGGTCATGGCCCCGCGGAAAGCCACAAATTAAGAATACGTCATCGCTTATGCGAACCCTACCCTTAAAAAAAGCTGTGCTTAATTACACCGTTACAGAGAAGAAATACTTAGCCATCATATGGGCATTGGGCAAGTTTCGTCCTTATCTCTTCGGCCGTCCAATCAGCATCATCACTGACCATCATGTCTTTGTTGTCTCTCCTCCTTGAAAGATCCGCCGGGCCGCCTCGTCCGTTGGGCGCTTCGCCTGCAGGAATATGACATCCGTGTCGTATACCCCTCTGGTCGAAAGCATTCCGACGCTGACGCACTCTCCCGCTCGCCGATGACACCTGATTTGGCTTATCTTTCCGTTCCTTTTCCGATCTCAGACCCGTCACTACTGACCACTATTGACATGCCTTTCGAGCAACGCAAGGACCCATCGCTCGCCCTGCTACACGACTACCTTGACGCTCCATCGGTCTTTCCTTCAACGAGGGCGCTACGCCGTCAAGCAGCCCACTTTGACGTGCGAAACAACACCCTCTACCCCCGGAACTATATGCCTGACGGTTGGAAATGGCTTCTGGCTATCCTTCGTCATAGGTGCTCCGATATGTGTACAAAGTGGACGTCGAGGAGCCCGAACGGCGAGACTAGAAATGAAATAGACCTCATACTCTGCGCTAACCCTCGCATCATACAAGATATGGACGTGCTCAGCAAGGTGTGCTGCAGTGACCATAGGATGGTAAGAACTCAAATTAGACTAGACCTGAGGAGGGAACGGAAGAAACTGGTGCATAAGAAGCCAATCAATGAGTTAGCGGTAAGAGGAAAAATAGAGGAATTGCAGATCACGCTACAGAACAGGTATTCGGCTTTAACTCAGGAGGACGACCTTAGTGTTGAAGCAGTGAACGACAATCTTGTGGGCATCATTAAGCAGTGTGCAATAGAAGTCGGTGGCAACTCCGTTAGATAGGATACCAGTAAGCTGTCGCAGGAGACGAAAGATCTGATCAAGAAACGCCAATGTATGAAAGCTTCTAACCCTACAGCTATAATAGAACTGGCAGAACTTTCGAAGTTGATCAACAAGCGTAAGACAGCTGATATAGGAAGTATAGTATGGATAGAATTGAACATGCTCTCAGGAACGAAGGAAGCCTAAAAGCAGTGAAGAAGAAACTAGGAATTGGCAAGAATCAGATGTATGCGTTAAGAGACAAAGCCGGCAATATTATTACTTTTATGGATGAAATAGTTCAAGTGGCTGAGGAGTTCTATAGAGATTTATACAGTACCAGTGGCACCCACGACGTTACTGGAAGAGAGAATACCCTAGAGGAATTCGAAATCCCACAGGTAATGCCGGAAGAAGTAAAGAAAGCCTTGGGAGCACCGGAATCTTGGATAAACGCTAACATAATCCTAACCAATAAGAAAGGGGACGCTAAAGACTTGAAAAATTATAGACCGATCAGCTTACTGTCAGTTGCCTACAAACTATTTACTAAGGTAATCGCAAATAGAATCGCGAACACCTTAGACTTCTGTCAAGCAAAGGACCAGGCAGGATTCCGTAAAGGCTACTCAACAATAGACCATATTCACACTATCAATCAGGTGATAGAGACATGTGCGGAGTATAACCAATTCTTATATATAGCTTTCATTGATTACGAGAAAGCGTTTGATTCAGTCGAAACCTCAGCAGTCATGGAGGCATTACGGAATCAGGGTGTAGATGAGCCATATGTAAAAATACTGGAAGATATCTATAGCGGCTCCACAGCCACCGTAGTCCTCCACAAAGAAAGCAACAAAATCCCTATAAAGAAAGGCGTCAGACAGGGAGATACGATATCTCCAATGCTATTCACAGCATGTTTACAGGAGGTATTCAGAGGCCTGGAGTGGGAAGAATTGGGGATAAAAGTTGATGGAGAATACCTTAGCCACTTGCGATTCGCTGATGATATTGCCTTGCTTAGTAACTCAGGAGACCAATTGCAATGCATGCTCAGTGACCTGGAGAGGCAAATCAGAAGAGTGGGTCCAAAAATTAGTCTGCAGAAAACTAAAGTAATGTTTAACAGTCTCGGAAGAGAGCAACAATTTACAATAGGTAGCGAGGCAGTAGAAGTGTTAAGGGAATAAATCTATTTAGGGCAGGTAGTGACGGCGTTTCCGGATAATGAGACGGAAATAATTAGAAGAATAAGAATGGGCTGGGGTGCGTTCGGCAGGCATTCTCAGATCATGAACAGCAGGTTGTCATTATCCCTCAAGTGAAAACTGTATAGTAGCTGTGTCTCACCAGTACTCCCCTACGGGGCAGAAACCTGGAGGCTTACGAAAAGGGTTCTACTTAAATGGAGGACGACGCAACGAGCTATGGAAAGAAGAATGATGGGTGTAACGTTAAGGGATAAGAAGACAGCAGATTGGGTCTGGGAACAAACGCGAGGTAATGACACCTTGGTTTAAACCAAGAAAACGAAATGGGCATGGGCAGGACATGTAATGAGGAGGGAAGATAACCGATGGCCATTGAGGGTTACGGACCAGATTCCAAGGGAAGGGAAGCGTAGTAGGGGGCGCCAGAAAGTTAGGTGCACGGATGAGATTAAGAAGTTTGCAGGGACGACATGGCCACAATTAGTACATGACCCGGGTTATTGGAGAAGTATGGGAGAGGCCTTTGGCCTGCAGTGGGCGTAACCAGGCTGATGATGATGATGATGTGTGCATATTTCCATGCTGATGCTCAAAGCGCCCACACCGGCGTCGTAAAAGATTCACAAGCCTGCGAACGATATTGCTGGCCCTGAATGTATCGGTTTGTGCAGCACTACGTTCCATCATGTACTGCCTTCCAACAAAGCAAAACTGCCTCCCTGCACCCTACTGGCTCACTCCAGCCGCTACCATGCCCTGCTCGACCGCTCCACCACGTAGGCATCGACCTTTATGGCCCGCTCCCATACAGAGGATGTGGAAACCACTAGATTATTGTTGGCGTCGATCACCTGACGCGCTACCCCGAGACTGGGGCGCTTCCCACCGCGACAGCACGTGACGTTGCGATGTTCATTCTTCACAACTTCGTCCTTCGCAACGGTGCTTCTCGGGAACTACTCAGCGATAGGGGTCGCGTATTCTTGTCAGAAGCAATGTAATCCCTTCTTCACGAGTGCCAGATCACTCACCAGAAGTCGACCGCGTATCATCCCCAAATGAACGGTCTCACGCAGCGCTCCAACCGAACACTGGGCGACGTGTAAGGACGTACGTATCGTCCGACCACACTAATAGGGACGCCCTACTCCCGTTCGTTACTTTCGCTTATAACGCCGCCCCATAAGCGACCACTGGTTTTTCACCTTCTTATTCTTTTGTTCGGCCGTGAACCTTCGTGTCCTCTGGATGCTATCGTGCCCTACCGGCGTGACGCTTCCGAGTGCAAAACTATTTCACAAGTCGCCGGATACGCAGAAGATTGCCGCCAGCTGGCTCGTTCGTTGACCAGCCAAGATCAGGGCGTCAGAAGAAAAGACGCGACAGTCATCAGGCCACGCCCACCTACCCTACTGGTTTCCTTGTTTGGCTATGGATTCTGCTTCACATGCCCGGCCTTTCTTCTAAATTACTTGCACAGTACCACGGTCTGTACCGGATCATCAACGCCCCTCCCCCCCCCCCCCTGGGAATTGCATCGTTGAGCCCGTCACACCATCGCGGGACCTTCGTTGTCGAGGTCGCGAGACAGTGCATGTTAGCCGGCTGAAGCCTTATATTACCCCCTCATTTTCCCTGCTCCCTGAGTCGCCAGAAGGGCTCCGATTTACACGCGGGGCCAATGTAATGAAGCGAACGCGTCCCGTGTTTTTGACAGCAGCTCGGATTGCAAGAGAGCTCCGGCTGTTCGTTGCTGCTAGGCTGCCGTTGATATCGTGTTTCTTAGCTTTAATTAAACACCGTTACAAATGCTTTTCTTTCGGCTTGGAGATTATGCTTCCGTTATGGTTTGATAGTTCGATAGGTACCCTTCCAATTATCCACGCATATCATTCTCATAGACATTCTACACTGTGCCTGCGGAAATTCAGCGTGCTTCTGGCGTCTCACTTACAAGTCGACACCTGCGTTGCTGCAAATCGCAGTGAAATTACCATCTATGTGCTTTCAAAACGTGCCAAACTTGGTTATCTATCGATAACGATGTCGAATAAGAGAATTTTTTTTAAAGAAACGAAACGTTCGTTGCAAACTGGCAGTTGTAAGTAGCAGTGCTGGTAAGGGCACCCACCGTTCATGAAGAATAAAGAGGAAAGGTGCTCATGTGCACCACTGACGAAAGCTAATGTAAGATTGCCTGTGGCAGAAGTATTGAAAGTAGGTCACGAATCATCGTAGCCACTGCTTAGCTTTTCCGCGTTTTACATGTATTCGGAAGGATGCTTTTCGACATTGGCATGTAGTTGGCTGTGCGAATGTGTCTAGCAGAATAACGATGGTATAACCAACAGCAGCAGCATTATATTCAACAAAAAAGTGTTTTTTTTTATTCTAGCTTCATTTACAGCGTTCAGAGCTGTAAAGATTACTAAAACCTAAATAGTCCACTTAAGCGTACCGATCAGTCGCACCGTAGTATAATTTATTGTTATGCCAATTCATTACAAAGCGATCACGTACGTCTCGTAATAAGTGTGGGTTATTGGAAATGTACTCCTGGAAAAGCGAAGCGACTACGATTGTCCTAAGTGTTAGAGCTATCAGAAAGTTCGCCTAGAAAATAGACTCGGTACTTAGTACGTACGCTCACTTTTTTGTTCTTACCTCTGGCATATATTATTCAAAAAAACTAAAGTTCTAATATAGCAAAGGGCTAATATCTCGCAAAACATATCTTTGTATGGCGGTGTTATCTGTATGCTTCAGATATTTCTGACCAGTTTTTTTTTCTTTACAGCACCTGTCAACATGAATCGAGTCTTGGGAATAGACCTTCTTGCAGCAGTTGCGGTGGCCATAGGTAGCCATAACTTGTCAAATTGTGTGATAGTTCTTTTGAGAGCATTTTGACTATGATTTTCAGAGAAGTATTCTTTGTGCCAAGAGCGCTTATGACTTTTTTATGTTTACGTGTATGCGCCAATCCAATGAGGTTTAACGAATCGAACTTAGATCATAACTGGCATGAAGTATAGAAAATACGATGCTCGCAAAACTAAACAACACAAGGTTTATTGAAAACCCAGCTGTTTCTTGCCTTCTTTAACATTATCTCGTTACAGCATATTTCTCATAGGAATACAGAAACAAACGAAGGAACACATTTGTATTTAAAAAGCCACTTAATAGGTGCATCTACCATTGATCACCTATTTATTATGGTGTTGGGCAGCTGAGCAATAAATTGGAGGATCTACTACCGGCCACGGCAGCCGCATTTCGGTGGGGGCGAAATGCGAATACAGCCAATAACTGAAATTTAAGTGCAGGGTAAAGAACCCCATGTGGTCAAAATTTCCCGAGTCCTCCACTACGGCGTGCCTCATAATCAGAAAGTGATTTTGGTCCGTAAAACTCCATATTGTAATACCGAGACCGACCAAGTTGTCCAGCGCTGTTTATTCCCAAAACAGGCAACGCCCCAGCTCATGTGCGAAGAAGTAGAAGAACAGGAAAGATGATGATGGCTATGTACAAATGAAAACGACGAAGTGCGTTAATAGTGCTTGCAATAACTTCCCCCCGTCATGGAAGCGTCCAGACTGGCCGCAGATTAAAGATCATCTAAACGGGGAGGGAAGGGCTTCATCCGCGAGTCGTGAGCAATTTTGGCATTCCTGCGGCGCCAGTCAGTGAGAGAGTGTACTGGGCGGACGAGATAGTTCACTGCAGATGTTTGCTGCACAACGCAGTATGGGCCAATGTAGCGTTGAAGGAACTTCTCACAGGGGCCTGGACTGCGGACTGGAGTCCAAAGCAGGACTTGGTCTCCAAGGTGAAAACGTAGGTCACGGCGTTTGTTGTCGCAGTGACGTTTGCGCAGAGCTTGAGTAGCTTCTGTGCTTTGCCGGACGATTTGACGGCAATGTGCAACTCGGGCACCAAAATCTTCTGGAAGGGACGCGTTAGGTGAAGAAGGTGTTAAAAAGAATTCCTTGTCGAATATGGTGGAAGGAGATCGTCCTTACACATGGAAGAAAAGGCTGTAGCGGGTAGTCCGTTGAATAGCAGTATTATATGTGAATGTCACAAAAGGAAAAGTTTTATCCCAGTTAGCGTGGTCAGGACGGATCCACATGGAAATCATGTCAGACAGCCTACGGTGGAAGTGTTCAGTAAAGCCACTGGTTTGCGTATGATAGGTAGAGCTAGATTTATGGACGGTATTAGTGGCCTGAAGAACTTCCTCCTCGAGAACTTGGGAAATAAACGCCTTGCCACGGATCGCAGAGGGAGAGCCTCGGTATATCTTGTTAAATGGTTGACCGAAGTGACAATCTAACGGTGGCCGGAGGGTGCCAACGGCAAGGGACCATATAAATCAATGCCAACAATTTCAAAGGTGCGTCCGGGCAAGGCAGAGGTTGTATTAAACCGGCAGGAGGAGATGCGGTGCTGACATGACGCACAAGAGGCAATATATTCGGCCACCGTGGTGGATAGGCCAGGCCAGAAGCAGCGGGTCTTCATGCGGTCGTAAATCTTGTGGAAGCCTAAGTGACCAGCCGATACGTCGTCCTGAAGTGTCTCTAATACTCTAAGGCGAAGGCAGCGAGTTAGAAGTGGGACCCACCGGTGACCTGTTGGGTGGTAAACGTAGCGGTGTAGCACGTCACCTTAAAGGCGGAATTCTCCAATTTGGCATCGCAAGCGGCTTTTGGGAGGTTGGGCGAACCCACTAAGGCGATCCATGAAAGCTCGACAGTAGGAGTCGGCCCGCTGAAGCAAGACAAAATCAGAGCGTGATGAAAGCGTACCTTGGTCCAGGGGCGTTATGGAGAGCTGTGGTGAGGCAGGCGTAGCATCGGAACGACTTGCTGGGGAAGACGACGGCGCGTTACAGGGAGAGACCGAGAGTGGGGAGCGAGACATATGCGTCTACATTTCGATGAATTTTTCCAGACTTGTACGTTGTTGTGAAGTCATATTTCTGCAAGCGGAGTATCCAGCGTCCTAAGCGTCCTGGCGTGCTTTCTATTGATTGAGTTGATTGAGTTTCCATTGATTGAGTTGCGTAACTATCGACGAAAATATGACGCCAAGCCGAGGAAACTACGTAGATCTTTCTGTTGCTGGGGGCGAGGAAACTGGAGAACAGTACTAATCTTTTCGGGGTCTGGCTGGATCCCATCTTTTGAGACGACGGGGCCCAATACTTTTATTGGCTTGCTTGCAAATTTGCATTTTTTCTATTGATCTGGAGACTTGCATTTGCAAGGCACTTCAGAATTTCGTCTAATGGATGAAGATGTTGGCTGAAGTCAGACGAAAAGATGACAATATTCTCCAGATAACAGCGGTAGCTCTTCCATTTTAGACCACGAAGTACGTTCTCTTGCCTGTCATGCACTCAAATGTGGCAGGAGCGTTACAAAGGCCAAAATGCATCACGTTAAATTCATAAAGTCCGTCTGGTGTAGCGAATGCGGTCTTTTCTTTGTCAGTTTCGTTCATCGGAATTTGCCAATATCCTGATCGAAGTTCAAGGCTAGAGAAATACTCCGCCTTTTGTAGTGTGTCAAAGCGTCGTCAATTCGAGGTATTCGATATACGTCCTTGTGTGTGATCTTATTGAGGGCTCGATAATTGACGCAAAAGCAAACGGAGCCATGTTTTTTTCTTTACCACAACCACGGGAGAAGCCCATGGGCTAGATGAAGGTCGTATTATTTTTCGCGCGAGCATGTCAGCAACCTATTGTTCAATGACCTTTCGTTCGGACAGCGATACACGATAGGGGCGTCGTCGTATTATAGCGGAACCGTCGGTTTCGATGCGGTGTGTAGCCGCAGAAGTTTGGCTCACAACAAGGGAATAGCTATAGAAACAGGCTTTGTGCTTTCCCAAGACCGCCAGTAAGGCTTCGGACTGCTCGGCTGTTGGGTCAGAACCAAGAACGGCTGGAGGAGGGAAAGAATGGACCAAACCGGAGGTTGGTGCTGTCGATGAAGAAGGGCGAAGCTTGACTATAGAGATAGGTCGAGTGTCGGCGAGGGTTGCCACAGTCATCCCTTTGGGCAGCATCACACGATCTGGTGTCATATTGCGAACAGACTGAAGGGCGCGGCCACGTGAAAACCGGACGATACAGGTGGCAATGAGAATTCAGCGAGAAGTACAGCGGGAAGAAAGGGTGACTAGGGTGTCTGTCGTCGATCTGACTGGATGTTACAACTACGTCTTCGTGACCAGGACGCACGACGTAGTCTGCAGCGATGGCCAAGTTCACGCATGAAAGTGAAGAGTCCGTAACAGGTGCAAGCGCTGTATCCGTGATATGGACAACCTCCTCTCTGCATGAAATGACGGCTGAAGAGGAATTTAGGAAGTCCCGACCCAGTATAAGCTCATGGATACACGTTGGAAGGATGATAAACTCAATCTGGTGGATTATGCCGTTAATGAGAACAGGAGCAGGACAACGTTCGTCGGGGTGAATGAATACATTATTAGCACCACGCAAAATAGGCCTAAGATAAGGCGTTTTTACTTTTCGGAGCCGGAACACAGATCACAACGCAGAACAGAAACGGCGGCACCGGTGTCGATGACAGCTGACGCGGGAACACCTTCGACAGTTACAGAAAGCGTGTTGTCCAGGCGAACAGGAGGAATTTTTGAAGAGCGATAGGAAGCAGTTTCCCCTCCAAAATCTGCAGCAGTTAGTTTCCCGAGTGATGGTCGACAAGATCGGAAGTGGGGCGAAGCGGTGATGTAGAGCGCAGGTAAGGCGATTGAGAACGACTTCTGGCCGAACGGGAAATATGAGGGAGATTGGGAGCAGCTGGAGGAGTCGGAGAACGCTGTTGAGTTAACGAGTACGATCCGGGATAGTAGGCGTCTGGTCGGCGAGTGTGGTCTCTCTCGTGCTCAGCATAGCCTCGTCTTTAATCCTGCTGCCGACAGCGGCCGAAGCGAAATATGTGGCCGCGTATACCACAGTGAAAACTAACATGACGAGGTGGACGCCAATGAGGGTAGGATGGCGCAGCAAGTGCTCTGGCTCCCACCGAAGCCAAATGGTCATGGGAAACGTCAGTATGCACGGAGGTCACGGTAGGCTTGGGTAGCGAAGCAACATCCGCGTAGGTATGTGTGGGGCGCGCTACCGGAGCAAGATGCGTCGTGGGTGTAGTCATCGCTGTCAACTTTTGCTTTACGACGTCGCGCAAATCGAAGGTGGGGGTTGGGGCGCAGGCAGCAGGTGGACGCCTTAGGTCTTGTATTTGAAGCTTTTTGCGGATGATGGTGCGGATAAGAGCACGTAGATCTGAAGAATGGGGAACCTGAGGATTGCTGCTGTCATGTTGAAGACGAAGACTGCAGCTCGTCTAGGCGTTGACACGTGGAAGTGATGTCGCGGACAGAACCCGGATTTTGCACGATTATGGCGTTGAACGCGACAGACGATCGCACGGAAGCCGTGCAAACGCATTCGGCTTCCGCCATGCTAGGGTTCGCACGGCGGCACGCAGCCAAGACATCCTGTATGTATGAGCTGTAAGACTTGTGGAAGTCGGACGCGCAGGCGCAGCTTCTGTTTGGCGACTTCTGCACGGCCAGACGAGGAAGCCAAGATATGCCGCAGCTTGGCGGTAAATGTGGACTAATCCGCGATGTCGGATTCGTGGTTGAAATACAACGTCTTTGCGACACCGGTCAAGTAGAATGCGAAGTACCTCAATTTCTGGGTGTCGTTCCGCTTATTGCAAGAACCCACGCGGTCGTAGTAGTCGATCCAATCGTCGACGTCATCACCGCGGAGTCCCGCAAAAACAGGGGGATCACGCTGAGGGCTCATCACAGTCCAAGAGGGCGCCGCAGGCGGGGTCATCTGCATGACAGGGTTAGAGGCGCCGGAAGGGCCGGGGTTGGAAGTTTCCATCGATGCAGGGGTAACCTCCACCATTTTATAATACCGAGACCGACCAAGTTGTCCAGCGCTGTTTATTCCCAAAAAGGGCAACGCTCCAGTCTCATGCGCGCAGAAGTAGAAGAACAGGGAAAATGATGACGGCTATGTGCAAAAGAAAACGACGAAGTACGTTAATAGTGCTTACAGTATTTGATTAACCATTTACCAGGTATTATAGAACAAATGCTTTTATTTCTTTATGAAGGTTGAGCCGTGTTCTGGCTTTCAAATTATTACATTTCGCTACTGCGACTAACAACAAAAGCAGCCTCAGGGATTCGTGACCTTATCTCGCGTTCAAATAGTATAATGGAAATGTTACGGTGCGGGTGCCTCCATATCGAAAAGCTCACGAGGTTTAGTTTTCAGTTATAACAAGAGCGCGCACAGCGTCCGTGTGTCGCCCCCCGCTCCCTTTTTTTTCCCGCTTCCATGCCATTTAATATAACTTTTTAATATATATCTTGCAATCCTTGCTACAGCAAACTTCTTTTTCACTTTCAGCTTGTCATTTATTTGCCAACACGGTGACCAATTAAATCGAGCGATACTATATGTAAAATAATATGGAAAGCCGATCGAGAAAGCAGAAGAAAAACTGGCTACGCCATACTTGCTGCTTGACGTGCTTAGGGTGCAATAAACCGTTCCATTCTGGTTGGACAATTTCATTTTACAGCCACATAAAGCAACGCTCTTATGTACGGTTTAAAACCAACTTGTGTGGAACCAGCTTCTCCTTTGATGCTAAATATTTTCTCATGGCTGACTGCCCGAACAGAAATCAGAATTATATAAGTGCTGAAACCCAACCTGGAAATCTCTTGCGGCACTGACATATGTGTTCTCAATCAAAGATGTCATCAATTAAGTTATGAATTCTGTGCTTTCAGCTGTCATCATCATGGCACCCAACGAAGCTGCGGCTCTTGGAGGCATGGTCGGAGGAAATAGTGGAATCGGACAGAAAAAGAAGTGAACTACCAGTCACCGTGGATGGTGTTAGGATTCTAGCATGTCGATGACATAACCCACTTCTTTTGCAATGCAGTGCTCAAATAAAAAAAGCACGAGTTGAGAAAGTGGTTTTGTGAACAGTTACGTCAACCTTCCAAACTTCTGCCAGTCGTTTTTCAAAATGCAAAAAAGATGAGGCGTGCAGACGTGGGCAACACAAACGCTGCAACGCCGTTCGTGCTGTCCACTTCTCTTCTCTTGCGTCCTGTTAGCACTCCTCAAATGTTTTTGCATAATGAATCCTTACCAACCAGCTCAGCTTTCTCTCGTTGTAATTTTGACTGTCCAAAGTTTTTTAAGTTGCGTCCAAAGAAAAACAAAATTATTGTTTTCACATGCCCCAATATTATTCCTTTGATTGCTTTATTTACTCCGCCGCAACATAAAGTGTAACAAGAACTGGAGGAAGTAGTATTACGTTTTATGGTTTTACGGGTCTTTCGCTTTCTTGATGAATAACGACAGCTGAAGAAAGACAACATAGTATCGCAGTGTTCAACATTTTTGAAAAACGCATTGATTTCAAGAATAAGCAGACCTCAAAGAAAAAGCATAAAGAAACTTAGCACGCATGAGATAGTCCCTAAAACCTCCTACTAAAAAATGAGTGATCATTTAGCGGTAAATGCAAGAGAATGAGTCCGCATAACGTCCCACCTCTTGGATGTCCTTGATATATGACATAAACTACGTTCACCACATTGCAAGGATTCGTTGATGTGCTCACTCTGCACACATAAAGCCTGACGGTGGTCCAGGGAAGACCTCCATTTGTTCCAATAATCTTTATAAGTCTAAGCATTACCTTATATTCCATCTTCAACTGGAGGGTTTTCTGGCAAAAACCTGCCTGCACAGCTCGACTGTGTCCAGAAAACTCCTACAAAGAGTACCACACGAGTGGTACAGGAAATATTCAACAGACACACATACAATAGTCGCATTCAGTTAAGAGACATTCACCATTTATGCATACAGAGTATAAAAATCTTTACACAAAATTTGAGCAATAAAATCGAAAATCGAAACGCTGAACTGGTCACACATATGTTCACAAGTAATTTTGGTAATAACAAAGCGAACATGCAGCATTAGCATGCGAAGACATAAAATCACATTTCAACAAAATATTTCCGCAGCTCAGCTTTGGTATATATGCAGATACCCACACACATCAACACTTTCCTACGCTCTCCCATGCCCTCTCTTCCTCTGCCATGTGACCGGCTTCACGCACTTTATGCACATACATATTTTTTCAATTTCTCACTCTGAATGCTTACGCATTTAAAGAAGACATTTTAGCTCAAACAATAAAAACTTATCTATAAATCCTCGACACCTAAATAAAATAATATGACTATATACAAAATAAAAGCACCAATTAAAAGCACCTAATTAGGCCACATGTATTCCCCTTCAAGTTTAATAATTTAGCTTTAGAGAAAGCGCACACTTAAACACTTGAGAGACATAATTAGTTCGAAAATAAGGAACTTGCTGTGTTTATAATTTTTATACGTATTTTCGCACAACGATTCGCTGTCTTCATGAAAAGAACATTTGAGAGTTTCCAACTAAGTCAGTAATATTCCCTTAGTATGAATGGGTATATGCCGTTTAATCTAATTATCATATATTTTAAGATAACAAATCGGTAGCTGCTAAAGTCGAAGCACTATCTACAAATCTCCATATCTACATCCACACTCTCCACAATTTTGTAAAGTTTGGTTCTGTATTATTTACTATACCAGATAACAATAGTTAAGATAGCAGTTAAAGAACTTCAGCGACTTAGCGTACGGCACCAGATGCGGTTTAAAATTTCAAATTCACGGATTTGCTATATTACCGTGATATTCACGCCTTCATTTTGTTGCAAGGAACAGGAGTAATGAACATCCAGTACATTCACCTACTTCAATATCACTGCTGAAAGCAACGCCCAGTCGTCAACCTGCCGGTGCAAGAAAGCTAATTAAGTCCGTGCTGCCATGAAATAATAGAAATAAGCTTCCGTTGCAGTAAGTAACTAAAGTGTTCTCAAAGCTTGCTCAACGTGTCCATATGAGGTCAAAAAGCAGGGGATAATATAGGCATCAGAATGTAGTTTAACTGGAGCGTGTGATGGAGTCCTGCGCATTGATTTCAATGAGGTTCTGATATAGATCATTGTCAGGCCGCTACTTGGCTAGTAATAAACAGTGTACCTGTCATCGGGAGAGACGGCACCATTTGTAAAGAAATGGATAAGGACTATATTTAGCGGATGCATGAAGAAGCAAGTGCACAACATGCACAACAGTCATATAGAAAGTCTAGAAAGCTCAACAAAGAAGTAGTCGCCGCATTTACGAAAGTAGCGAGTTCACCTGGCCATGCAGAGCAGGTTTAGCCATTCGACTATGTTCTATTACTCATCAGACAGCGATGATCAACCATGCTGTGAAGATGAGCTCGCATAAGACAGGCTACGGTCAGACGCCCATGCAGCATACGCCAGGCGCAGCTCGCTTACGACGCTGGAGATGCTGGCCCGCCTGGGTCGGACGCCCTTCCGACGTTCGCCATCCACGAGCTGCAGTTGGACGGGGTGTCGGTCTCAGCTAAGGAGCCTCTAGTGGCCTTGGGTCAGGAACTCGATTGGCCGCTGCTCACGCGCCCTGGGCTCACGTCTGCCACGCTAGCCGTCTCCTTCCGAACCACCTCACATGTCCTTACGCCTGCTTCTTCTTTTTCTCTGCCAGCACGTGGGGGCACTGCGAGCCGTCAATAAGAGCGGACGCGTTTAAAGTGGGCTCCACCTAATCGATGTTATGTCACAAAACACTTCGTCTGCACCGCTCCAAACAATTTGGACTGCATCACTGAGGTCACCAGGAACCCGTAACACCCATTTTATTCAAGTGGCCCAATTCTGGCAGTTCTATGGGACTTTATTCTTCGACCACGCGAACGCCGTCGACAGTGGCACCGTAGACTCGACACCATACGTGGCTTGAAAGGTGTTTACAACCTTAAGAGTGTTCTCTTGTCGCACTGGTAGTACCCTTACCATTATGGACTTACGAAAATTTATAGAGGACGATAACGGAGCACTAACTAGAAGTCCAATGCAAAAAGACGTACGTAAAATCTATGGAATAAGTAAAAGAGCTTTGAGCGCAAAGAAATATCCAACAGGAGAATTTAATATCTCTCCCTGTGAAATTCCCTTGTCGGGTATTTCAGTGCGCCCAAGCCTGTCACAATTATTACAAAGTCTTCAACTACATCTTTTGTCATCGCATGTCTAAAGCTCCGTTGTCGTCCACTATACATTTTCATAAGGCCATAAAGGTAAGGCTGTTGCCAGTGCAATAAGAAAACACCCTCATTGGTGTAAATATTTTTACTATGCATGGCTTTCGTACACCTCTATACCAAATTACACCCTTCGGGTCGTATCTTGTCGCACAACAAAAATCGCCATCTGTCTTGCTCGCAATTCCTTTCTTTAACGCTGCGAGCCCGGTACTTTCAAATTCGGAACGGCATGCGCGTTATCTCTATGACAGACCGGTTTCGACAGAAAGAGAGCGAGTGCCGCGTTTTCAAGAAAGGAAACGCAAGCAAGACAGACAGATATTGTTGTGCGGTAAATATACACCAAAAGGGTGTGCATTTGTTTAAGAGTGCACGGAGCTACGACCCCGACACAATGCGAGAAATAGTGATTTCACCCGCTGAGACCCCAGTTTTCAATGAAACTACTACTATCCATCAAATACTATCCATGAAAATTTACAACAAAGGGAGCGAGCAACCGGAGGCGCGCCCGTTCCGTACAGCAGAAAGCAACCCTAGCCATGGTGTCGGCAGTGATGGCCACGTCGCCGCTTCGGCACTTGCTAAGCAAGCTCAAAATAAACGCTGGAAGCTTCAAGTTATGCCCAATTTTGAACGGAAGACGCTGAGATCATCACAAGACCAAAGGGAACTCTGAGTCTTGCCTAAATTAGAAACAGCAACCAGATCCGGGATACCACGTGCGCTGCCGCCGGAGTCCAGGAGTCTCCAGAAATCGCAGATGCTCGCTATTTGGCTAGCCTGGGATGAGAATATCATTATTATATACATCAAGAACGCCCAACTTATTCGCAAGCTCGTCGCGATCAGACTGCTCCAACTCGGAGCAGAGACCCCAGCTGTTCAAGCCTACATCAAGTCAACAAACCACACAAGCCGTGGTGTTATTGAACAGCCCCGGCAGCGGATATTACTCAGGCCATTTACTCGCTGTATTCTCCAGTGGTAGAAGTCCGAAAATTAGAAGAGACCAACGTAGATGCGGTCAGGTTCGATGGCCGGAAAGCCCCTTTGAACGTTTATCACTGGGGACAAGAGGTGCCGGTTCTCCTCTACAGCAAGGCTACACCAGCTTGTCTCCACTTCGTCGGCCTAATTGGACATCGCGCCGATGTTTGCCCTAACCCGCCAGCCGTCCATGCCAGGCTTGCGGCGAGGCAGATCTAGAAGCCTGCCACGAGTGTCACCTCAGCTGCCACATTTGCGGGTGCTCTCATCCGCCGGGGTCAATCCAGTGCTGCCAAAAGTACAGGAGAGGCGGTGCTGAAACGAGCCGGGCTGAAGCCCATCAGCAACATCACTCCGGGAGCACTGGAAGCCGCGAATCCCCCGACCTACAAGCTCGTAAGCTGGGGGAGACCACTTCGCTTCAACCACATTCGAGAGCAGTGGGGGTCCTCGGGTAGGCGGTCGTCGAGCATACAAGCACGATGGGCCCTATCCAGAACCCAGACCTGGAAACAAATGGAGCAGCAACAAGGTGAGCTGAGTAGAGTTTTCGCCTCTTCTCCCCTCACATTGGTTGATGACAAATTTGCGGCTACGAACGAAACGCTCAGGCTAGAAATTCAAAAACATAGAGAGAAAACCGCAGCGAACAATTCAGAGAACTCTAGAGCACCGCAGGTACCCTCCACGCAGGCGATGGAGGAGGATAAGCTTCCCCCGCAGCCATCAGCTAGCTTCACCAAGTTGCCCCATCGTGTGTCAGAAATCGGGCTAGCAAGGTCGGGCGACGGCGTGGTGTTGGCAGCAGCATCCGCGATAGGCGCGAGTACGGCGTGCGCAGACGCGGACGCAATTGCAAATGAATTCAGCGCAGGGATGAAAAAGATCCAAAGCGAATGAAAGAGCCAATTGCAAATAAAATATATCGCGTGCTACCAATCATACAGGCTAAAAGAAATTACGGAGACGCTATGGAAAAAAATTCAGGAGAACTTATAACGAATGACTTGCCGACAATACATACATTGTTATAGCTGCATATGTGACAACTCGAAGTTTACGAAATTAGCATCGACTATAGGTTGCAAGAATTTATTGAGTGCTCGCGCACGAAAACACCCGCAGTGACAGGCAAAATGGGTACTACGCAGACTGCATCTGATGACACGCTTGACCTGAATAAAGCACAACAAGGACTGATTGCTTCCAGTTTGCAACATGGCTCGTCAATCTAAGTTGACAATATTACAATGCAACTGCAGGGGTTTTAAACGTAAACGGGAATCCCTTACACAGTATGTGGACTCTAGACGAGAGGCCGAATATAGTGGCGTTACGGGGTCAACTCAGTTGGAACAGAACGCCGTCAAGCTAACACTTCGACCTGCATATTTCTTCATAAGGACAGTACGTCAATAATACACCTCGAACTCAATTTCTGAAATAGAACCATGTGTTTATTCGTACCTTATATAATTTGTCGAGGGATCAAATACATGAGTAATAACTGCATTGTCATTGCCAAAGATGCTGCAAATGAATTCTTGAACGCTCTGCACTGTCAAGATAAGGAATATTTCTATTTTTTCATAGAAGAATATATTCGAGATAGACGAGCATGTTAATTTCACGGCGACCGAAATGGTACTTGGAGGAGTTTAGCTGAAGGCCAGCCCTGCGAAACACGGAGAGTATGGTTGTGAGGCGCCGCAGATGACTCTCAACGTTCGGGGAAAACAAAATCACATCATCGAGGTAACAGAGGCCTGTAGACCACTTCAAGCCGCGCAAAAGAGAGTCCATCATGCGCTCGAATGTAGCTGGGGCATTGCATAATCCAAAGGGCATGACTTTAAATTGATACAGACCGTCTGGTGTGACGAAGGTGGTTTTCTCGCGGTCCATCTCATCGACGCTAATCTGCCAATAACCGGAGCGGAGGTCAATTTATGAAAAGTATTGGGATCCGTGAAGGCAGTCAAGAGCGTCATCAAAGCGAGGCAGGGGATAAAGATCCTTCTTTGTTATCCTGTTGAGGTGACGGTAGTCAACGCAGAAGCGCCAAGAGTTTCCTTTCTTCTTTACTAAGACAACTGGTGATGCCCACGTGCTGCTTGAAGGTTCAATGATGTGCTCGTCCATCATCCTGTCTACCTCTTTTTGTATGATGGCCCTTTCTGTTGCGGAGACACGATATGGCCGCCTATGAATGGGGCTGGCGTCACCGGTGTAGATGGGATGCGTGAAAACAGATGTCTGGCCAAGTGGGCGGTCGTCCAAATCAAAGATGTCCCGATAAGATGACAGGAGGTGACGAAGAGCTGCTGTTAGCTCGGAAGGAAGGTCAGGGGCGATCATCTCGGAAACATCGTCCGTAGGCGTCGAGTACGGAGGAGTGGGTGACAATGGGCCGTTGGTACTGAGGAAGGATTCAGAGGTCAAAGAAGAAACCTCAAATTCTTCCAAAGGAGTGATATGCGCTATGGCGATACCGTGTGGCAGCACATGCGACGAAAATCCAAATTTGAGGACGGGCATGTGAGTGCACTTTTCGCGGATCCGGACTAAGGTGCTCGGCAGGGCAATATTGCGCGACAAAACCACGTCAGTAAGCGACGACACGACGTACTCGCCATCAGGTACGGGAGGACAGGGCGTCAGGAGGACATTTGTAGCCGCTTGTGGAGACAGCCTTGCAAACTCAGCAGAACATAGCGGTGTGAAGCACAAGTTCTTGTGTCGGCAGGTAGCGGCAGATCCAACTGTACAACACCTGCGGAGCAGTCAATTTGGGCAGAGTGTCGAAAGGACGTCGAGGCCGAGAATTAGGTCGTGCGGACACTGTTCAAGGACGATAAATAGAACAACGGTATAATGGCCCCCAATGGTCACACGTGCTGTGCACATTCCAAGGACAGGTGAAGTACCCCCATCGGCGATTCGCACAGTGCCCAGTACGGCGGGTGTCAGAACCTTCTTGAGCCTTCGGCGGAGAGCAGGGCTCACAACTGAACGCTGCGCTCCTGTATCAACGAGACACCTAACAGGAACGCCATCAACTTCAATATCCAGTAGGTTTCCACATGTAGGCAGGGTCAACAGAGGATTCGTGGACCGGGTCGGACTGGCAGCTTCACCTCCGGGAGTGGCACCGCCCAGTTTCCTGAAGCGAAGCGACCGGTTGCAGAAGGGGACGAAGAGCGGTGAAGGAGAGGCGAACGGGACTTACGACATTGCGGAGACGGGGAGCGGCTGGATCTTGGTGGAGCACTGTCGGCGTTGATGTTCCTAGTCGGCGTATAGGGCGAAAAAGTGCGATTGTCTGGTACTTGGCCGTAGTGACTCGGAGACGACCACCGAGGAGGCGACGACCAGTGGTTGCGGCAATGACGGTCTATGTGTCCAATACCGGAACAATTAAAGCAGATGGGTTTATCATCCGCTGTGCGCCAGTCAGCTTGGTTGCGACGGGGTGGCGGAAAGCTTCGCGTCTGGGAGCGAGCGGCCGGAGAAATCTGGTAGGTGTTTGTATGGCGGACCGAGCAGAGAGATGGAATGCCCAAACTTGCTATTTCCTCCCGAACGACCGCTTGTATAAAGGAGATAGCGGGCACGCTTTCCCGACAGTCGGGACGAACTGGAGCCGGAGCCATGGCCTCAATCTCACGGCGAACGATGCACGTGATATTCCGGTCCTGCGGGATCAACGAACCGCGGCGGGTCTTCGCAAGAAGATGTCGCGGCGGTATTGGGCAATCGGTCGAAAGTTTGAGCGACGCGGCGGCCCTTCGCTTGTTCGAAGCGCCGGCACTCCTTTACAATTGCATCCACAGAGGCACAATCCTTACACATCAGGAGATTGAATGCATCGTCTGCAATACCTTTCAGTATGTGACCAATCTTGTCTGCCTCGGTCATGTTGTCATCAGCCTTGCGACAGAGGGCCAGCACATCCTGTATGTACAGTCGCGGACAGAATAATATGGACCACGGGATCTCCGAAAACGTTCAATTCCCGAGCAGCCTGTAGCAGTAACCAGTAAAACTGCCCACGACAACGTTGTTAGCATATTCTAGTCGAGGTCCAAAATGCAAATACCAGATTTCGTTGTGAGGTTGCGGAGATATTCCGCTTTTTCTTAGATTTCATGGTCCATAATATTCTGTCCGCGACTGTACATGACATGGGATTCTGTGGACGTCTGAGCGCGGCACGCAAGTTCTTTTTTTGCTGCCAGCTGGCGACCGACAGGTCTGCCAAACAGGTCCCGCATTTTTTCTTTGCAGACATCCCAGCTCGTTAGGTCAGCTTCGTGCTTGTCGAACCATTGCTTCGCAGTTCCTTTTAGATAAAATACCACGTTTGCCAGCATCATTGTTGGATCCCACCTGTTGTTGTCGCACACTCGCTCGTACATCGTAAGCCATTCCTCGACGTCGGCGTTGTCCGTGCCACAAAATGTCCCTGGGTCCCGCAGATGAGTGAGGATGACCGCTGACACGGGCTGCTGAGGCGTTGTCGCTTGTGTCGGTTGATTTTCCATTGTGGCGGCAGGTAGATGACGTCCGCTGCGAAGTTTCGTGATTGTACCCCGCACCTTCCACCAAAATGTTGCAGGAAGAAAGCAGGCCCACGAGTGTAAAATAATGTATATTTACAACTGAGGTTAATGGCGTTCAGGCAACTGCCAGACTTCATCTTCCTCTCGTCCAATCCAACTTCTTCCTTCCCTTCACCCTAACAATATTTTCATCCAAGGCTAGCCGAATACCGAGCACCTGCGAATTCTTCAGATTGGCGACGGCAGCGTACATAGTTTCCCGGATCTAGTTGCTGCCCCTAATTTAGGCAAGATTGAGAGCTCCCATTGGCCTTATGATGATCACAGCGTCTTCCGTTCCGAATTTGGGAATAACGTGACGTTTCCTGCGTTCACTTTGAGCTTGCTTGCCAAGTGCCAAAGCGGTGACATGGCCATCACTGCCGGCCCCGTGGCTAGGGTTGCCTCTTTCTGTGAGGAACGGGCGCGCCTCGAGGTTGCTCACTCCCACTCTTCTAAATTTTTATGGATAGTATGCTCCGTAGTTTCATCAAAAACTGGCGTCTCCGAGGTTGAAAGCTCCATTTGCCGCATTCTGTCTGGGTCGTAGCTCCGTGCACTGTTAAACAAATGTACACCCTTTGGGTGTATATTTGCCACACAACAATAATTGTCTCTCTTGCTTGCGTTTCCTTTCTTGAAAACGTGGCACACGCTTCCTTCCTATCGAGAATGCTCTTTCATATAGTTAACGCGCATAGCGTTCGGGACCTAGAAGTACCGGGATCGCAGTGTTAAAGAAAAAAATTGCGAACAAGACAGATTGCGATTTTGGTTGTGTGGCAAGATACGACCCAAATAGTGTAATTTTGTTTATGGGCGTACGAAAGCCATGCATATTAAATATATTTACGCCCATGAGGGTGTTTTATTGTCGCAATGGTAACAACCTTACCGTTATGGCATTACAAATATGTATAGAGGACGACAACGGAGCTTTAGACATACGATGACAAAGGACGTAGTGTCTTCCGCATCTTCATTTCGGGTTTTGCGGAGAGTCCCATTCTACAAGTTTCAGCTCTCTTGTCCTATTTTTCTTCGGGCCTGCTTGTGACATTATGACGACGATGTAGTGGTCACTGCCCAAGCTTCCCTGCATGTTTGTCCCTTGAGAACCTGCTACAATCTTCGTAATTGTGAGATCTGGTGTCGTGTCGTCGATTATGCTGTTTCCTGTTCTGTTTAGTGCCTGAGAGGCAGTTCTGAGTGCTAGTCCTTCGTGCTGAGCGCCTGCCCATAGTAGCAGTTATTAATTCAGTTCGTGAGAGCTCGGATTGATACAGCGTCGACGTTCATGTGTCATTTGTTGCTGATCCCATCAGGTCGTGGTGTAGCTTTCGGGATGAGTCTGGTAAGTTCATATCCAACTTCTGCCTCCGGGGTATCAAGATCGGGATCCTCGCTGTCTAGGTAATCAGGGAGTCGTTCGTTACCCGCATCTGCAACGTACATTTCTTGGGGCTCTCGAAAGACCTCTTCTTCTGCACTGTAGTAGCTGTGTATACGATTCTGTAGGTTGTGTCGTTGTATGGTTTATGTACGGCTGGGTTCCAAGAGGCCTAAAAGAATGTTCAAAGTCTTGCACACTCCTGTCTACTTTTCCAACAAGTCGCACGTGGCTTCCCGCTTTTGTTGGGTTTCGCTATATTTTTTTGCTTTTGTTGGGTTTTGCCTATTCGCTTATATCTCGCTTTCCGTCTTTATTTCCGCAGTTCTCTTCCCATTATCTGAACATCTTTTTACTTTTCCCTCTTTTCAGCATACTAGCTTTCGCTTCGCAAATGTGTAATTATCTGCTATCCATCTACTCTATCCCTACCGCCCCTGGAACAGTTTTGGTAGCTCGTTTAGCGCATTCTTGTAGTTTCTCTGCCTATTTTTCTATGGGGTTTATAGCGTCTACCGCATCTTCTTGTCGTGTTTTGCGGAAAGAGTCGCATTCTACAAGTTTCAGTTCTCTACTCTTATTTTTCCTTGGGCCTGTTTGTGACATTGTAACGACGATGTAGTGGTCACTGCCTAAGCTTTCCTGCATGTTTGTCCATTGAGAACCTGCTACAATCTTCGTAATTGTGAGATCTGGTGTTGTGTCGTCGGTTATGCTGTTTCCTGTTTTGTTTAGAGCCTGAGAGTCAGTCAGTGAGACTAGTGCCTGAGAGCGCTAGTCCTTTGTGTTGAGCGTCTGCCCATAACCTTCGCTCCTTAAGGTTGCCTATGCTATATGACGAAGCCGCGTGTGGCGCGTTAAATTCGCCGACCACGAGTTGCGTCTGCTTCACCGTTAAGCGCAACGCTTTGCAGATGAGTGGACGGAATTAGGGCTTGTGTCGAGGCGGACTGAATATGTTAAGGATAGATAAACTTTTCTCTTCTTTCCGGAAGTGGATTATTTCAATCAATACGTGGTTGGTCTGTGCCACCCATACAGGTATCATGCTCGACAGCCAAGAGATTTCTGTGCACCAGCGTTATGAATGTTAACTTCTCGCCGGAAGCACTGTACGACTTATACACAAATAATTTTGCCATCCCCCTGGTCTCCTGCAGGGCGATGACATCTGGCGTCTCCTTAATTGTTACAAAATGTTGCAGCTTCCCTCGCTTGCGACGGTAGCCGTGGCAGTTTCATTGGCAAATCGCGTATTGGTTACGGGGCTCCATGTTGATTTATCTGTTCTTCAGCGGTGGCCTTGCTATTATTTCCGCATTTGGTCTGCTAAACGGTTTGGATTTAACTGGCCCTGCGCCTCCTGGTTGAATATATTTTGTTGTGGTTTCTAGTGCCGCTACTCTATTCTCGATGTCTTTGTAGGTGTAGGCAGCGCAACCTGGACGACAGACAAAAGGAAGTGCAGACTAACAGCTCTAATCCATCGAATCGTTCTTCAATCACTGCATACATATGTGTGATTTGTTGCTGTAATCCATCGAACATTTATTTAAACGTTCCCATCACCTCGCTGGTTTCAAGTACGCTGTTTTTGTCAACCGTTTTTGCACCCTTATTCGTTGGGGTGATGCTACCCCGTTCGCAGGTGTGGGAACGGGCGTTAGAGCTCGAATATGTGTCGACGTCCTACTGGCGGAGGATGTGCTGGCAGTCGTTCTTTGTTTCTGTAGCTTCGTATTTTTTGCACTAAGCTGCTTCATCTCATCTTTAACCGTTGCATTCTCTCGACTAATCTGATGCTTTATGTTTCTAATATCTGCCATTTTTTGTTCTAGGGCGGACTCCTTTGGTTTAGGCGATTGAATAGCACTGCCGGAGACCGCGCTTGCCCAACTCGCCCGGTGCTTTGCTCCCGTCGGCCCCTCGATTAGTTCTTGAACCTTACCTCAACCTTGATCTCGTCCACGATCTCGTCCTGGACCTGCACCTGGAGCGTCCGTCACTGGCTCCCCCGGGCAGTCCTGGGAAGGAACCGGACAGGTCTCTTCCGTAGTTTTTCCTGCTTGTTTCTTCTTTGTCGGTTGAGGAGTTTTTGCTTGCTGCTGTCTCATGGTTATTATTGTTGCTCCTTCTGGTTTCCTTGATGTAGTGGTAGCAGTACTCTTCTTCTTCAGCATCTTCTTCTTCCCTCCTCCGCCGCTCCCAGCGGCGTCTCCTGACCAGGTACCGTATCTTCGATCTTGCCTTGCACTTCTCTCCCGTGAGGTAGTCTTTGCCACAGAACTCGCACTCAACTTCGCAGTTGCGATCCTGTTGTGGACTCCTACACCCACACCTCCGGCTAAACTTGTCTTCAGGGTTGGGGTACACACCACCCTTGTGCCCTGTTCTTCCACATCCATAGCATATGTCGATCTTCTTTCTATAGAAGGAGAATTGGATAAGCATTGGTCCATATCTGACATATCCTGGGACGTGAAGCCCATCAATTATCGCGTAATCTGTGTTACCCATTCTCTTGACGAGAATGACCCCATGATTGCACGGCGGGCCCATGCTGGTCACTATGTCCTCCGGATTCTCCTCTCCTCTCCTCACTCTCCTCCGGACTCTCCTCCTCCGGACACCACGCAGTATTTACGTTACCACATAAATTTGGAACAGTAGTTTAGAAATGCCATCTACAATCTAAAAAAACACACTTGTCCCTAAAAGAAATGTTTAGAGTTTTGCATATTTGATATTAGGTATTCATTTATTAGGCGCAATATAATTATATCCTAAGCAGCGCCACATGGTGGCAAATCATATGTCGTTGGTTTCATGAAGTTGTCGCTAAGCACTTTTCTTAAATCGTTCGTTCAAGTTACATAAAACACCCTGCATCAAAGCCGACGCGTTCAACCCGAAGATCCGATTTTGGAAGTTCGCCAACTTTGTCTGCCGTAATCGTCGACCTTGACTGTTGCTCTTGGTTTCTGGGCGCAGCGTCGCCCATTTCGGTGTTACTTTTTTAATTCACAGTTTTCGCTACTGTGTTCACCATCACTGCAACCTGACCATAATAAGGCTTCAAAAATTGTTTTATATTTTGTCAAGGTCGGAAAATCGTGGAAGTGCGTAGAAGGCAAGTTGCACGTTGTGCTAATGAGAGTTTACAAGTGCCAAAGAAAGGGTTGCGCGCCAAGAAAGTAGGCTTGTTTCCCATTACTGGTGAAATTTCGCTGTGTAAAGATGTGCGCAAACTCAATATATCTCTGAGATTTTAATGTGCCAGCATTATAACCTACTCAGTATGCAAAATGGAACTCACAAAAGCGGAAGGCGACCAAGATTTATGTTTCTTAGCGATATTACAAAAACACATTCAAAGAAACATGAAAAGGAAATGAACTTTCAAGATAAGACATCTTCCTGCCGTAAGGAGCCGACACTGCGCGTAATTTTCGTCAATTAACGACGGTGGCGAATAAGCAACAGTAAATATTTTTGTACTAGTATTTTTGCATTTGTACTAAAATCCAGCGTCTTGCGTCGCTCTACTCGGGTCCCGGATTTGTCAGCCTGACAGGTAGGATGTATCCAACAGTAGGCGTCAGGCATATAGCAAAAGGGAAAACTGCAGCCTTGCTACTAATATATCCAATCTAAAACTAAAGATTGAAAGTCGAGATACACGCCATGTCATGCGCAACAGAATAAAGGGGCTCATGGGATCGATTACTGGAAAATATTGAGCGCATCCGCAAGCATCGGTGCCACGATGCCCAGGTATGTCAGGGGAGGCATTTCCTACGATCATTTCAATGTGAAATGTTGAGATAAACGGAAATAGAAAACAACCATAGAGAAGTAAAACTTCCGCCGTGCGATTGTTGGTCTCCCTGGTTTCGCAAAGTGCGTCTCCTCTGCACCACGTCCCTTTCCATGAACATGCAGAACAGCCAGGTGAATGGGATTTCGCACATTATGCAGAACACCGTGCGCAATGTCGCCTGTCGTATATAGACAGCGCTACGTTTAACATTACGGAAGAATGTTTACACGACAATGTTTTCAACAGACATTTATTACTGGTGAGCCGGTCATCCAGAGGATGACAACCGAGGAATTACCAGACCCTTCACAGAACAATTCATTTCTTGCCAGGCCGGAGGCCACCAATTTGGGATGATGCTCCGCCGAAACCAGCGAGAGCTTCATGCGGTGCCATGACGATCAAAGCTGAAACGCAGAGGAAATAAGTTTAAGGCCTAAAAGGGCATTTACAACTTTTCTTTCTCTTGAAAAATAACGGCTACTTTTCTGGTAGATGAGGAGAACTTGCATTAATAATTCTACCGACAGCATTTCAAACAATTGCACAGTTCTCAGAAAAAGAAATGGAACATACTTGTGCAGGATAGTTATGAGATGAATTGCAAAAGAAAGGAAGTGCATTATGCTCTACACTATTTCCATATCGTCATGGTCCCCGCAATGGCATATTTTTTCACGTTCACTGCCTGGTGCCAACCTCTCCCAGAAATATCAAACAAACCTTTCTCAATCTCTCGCACTTGGTGTTTGCCTTGCAAATATTGTGCCCAGTCACAAAGGATACCACGAGACGCGGTATGTGCAAATCGTTTGTTAAGCATTCTCCACAACCAAGAGCATTAGGAAAATTTACAATACAGCTTACATCATTCTCCCATTTCACGTTTTCTTTCATTTCATTTCACATAATTGATGTTTACGGCATCTGCAGTAAGTTCATTAACGAAGCGTGGTTGGATGCTACACAATTGAGTGTTCCAAGCTAGTATCAATTAATTCTGCTATTGCATTACCGGTCTACCAGTCATACCAGTGATCAACATTGTTTTTATGAACCGCTAATGTTTAGTATCATGGCCGATCGAAGAATCATACTCAACTTGAGAAGGAATACTCTGAACAGTGCTGTAAACATCAGCTTTGTATTTCTACGCATAGCTTGTTATATTCAAAGATCAATCTTAGTGGTAAATATAAAGGGTATATATACAGGTTGTCCCACATATGTTGAGCGACTATTTCTAAAATAAAAGGCAGTACGGACAGGTGTTGAGCCGAATGCATAATTCGGGCACTAACCTGGAGTTACTCAGTCTATTTATTATTTTCCCTTTACATATTGGATTAGTTATGTTTAATTATTCAACATTTAAGCATTGGCTAGAGGACCCGACTGTGATGCCCAAAGTTGTAGAGCACCATGAGGAACCTCTCAATAAGTTCTTTCCAACAACAAATATCTCACGTGGTCCTTTATACCGCGTTCCAATCAAAGCCCGTGAAATATAAAAAAATTCCACGTGCCGATGCGCCAGCGCACTATTATTGCGCTACTCTCAAGCGTGCGATGGACGAACAAGTTCGGCTACAGCAAGACTGGCTTGCCACAGGCCGTTATGGCTGGTGTTGGTATCTGGGCATGCGGCTCTTTTGGCATGCATGCTGCCGAAGTGCAGTGCGTTGCCGAAATGATACGAAATGAGACTCTAATGCCTTGTTCATCTATCCCCCGCTTGAGAGCAGCGCAATGACAGAACACTAACGCCCCATCACGTGGTATTTTTCTCATATTTTGCGGGCTCTCTTTGGAGCGCGGGAAAAATGACCATGTGATGAATCGTGTTAGAAACACTTTATTGAGAGGCCATTCAAGGTTCTCCACAACATTACGTCTCACACTTGGGGTCGGCAGCCAACGCATAAAATGTTGTATAATTAAACATAACAAATACAGCAGTTAAGAGGAAAATAAAAGAAAATAGCCCGAGTAACACGAGGCCATTGCCAACACTATGCTATCATTTCAACTCGCGTACGTAGTGCCTTTCATATTTAAGGCTTTTGCTCAAGTTATGTGGAAGCACTTTCATTTTGGACATTGCCGCGATAATTTGACATGCCTAATGTATTTGTCAATAACAGTGATCTTTAAGTTGCGCTAAATGTAATGACACCACATGGAGCATTGGTGCCAAATGTGTGAAATATATTAATAATAAATTATAGAAAGCGCAAGAATTTATTGACAGAATATTATTGACTAGCTTCCCTATAAAGTTTGTTGGTATGCATTAGGTTCGTTAATGAGTTTCATCGTTAAGAGATGAGCACATTTATTTGAAAAAAAAAAAGAGTTACCTGCAAAGGCCCGAGCAACGCATTTGATTTTCCTAGCATGAACCATAGGAGTGTAGCTTCTTATTCTCGGTACCCTCTTCTACGTTCACAAAAAACACAGCGAATGTTTTGTGTGATCTTTTTCTAAGTTACCTGAGCGCATGGAATCTTGACGCAAATCGGTAAAATATTGTTTTCTCTCACGGGCTAAACGATGAGAAGGAAATCGTTGTTCAGAAATTTTTACGCGTCCTTGATAAACATATCATAGGAAGAGTTTGCTGCTTTGAAATCATAGTGCGTGTTTTCGTTTAGCCATGGAGTGAAAAAATAAGCAATGCATTGAATTTACCAATTACGACAGCGGCGACCACCAGAAGGTCCACTCCAAACAGATGGTTCATTTTGCTTTGCTCTGCGGAAAAACGCGTTTTGCCACCATGTGAGTTCCACAGGTAAACTGCATTGGCTTTCATTCTATTTCACTTTTTAAGCTCAATTCTGAACGCGCGAAGGCAATAGAGTCGGTTGAGTGCAGTATGTACACCGGGAGAACGGTAATGTTTGTATTTTCTGTTTAAAAGAGAGCTCTAGCCCTTAGTCGTGACCCCAAACTTCTCAGGCTGCAAAGAATAAAATGATGTTCCACAGCCACACATTCAACATTCAGTTTCGCCACCTTTGTTCTGCAAGAAAGAAAAATTTAGCCTACTTAAGTATCTGTATTTCCCAGTTTTGCTACGAATTTGGGCTTTAGTCGCGTGTTAAATATTTTTATATTCTTCTTGAATGACCTCATTTTTTTCTGACGGCGTTGTTACCGTAAAAATAATCCAGTGTTGATAAGCCCGTGTGTCACAATGCATACGATTCCTTCGAAATTCCACCAAATCTGAAAAATCGCTTTCCTCAATTTCGCACATTTACGCTTGATTCTTCGGTGCACTTTTGTGTTTTGGAAGAATAATAATAGCGTCATATTCCTTCGAGTAGGATTCTTCTCAATGTACCTATTTTGTGCAGAACCTTTGAAATGGAACCTCATAGGTCGCGAAATACTTTCACACAGGGTTTAATTTAGGTAGAACGCCTATCGCTTACAAAAATATGTATGTAAGTTATCAAAGTTTTGTACAATACACCATGTGACGTTTCTTTTATCGTTTTGAGGAACTTTTGAAAATAATGCACATATACTTAGAACGCGCACTGTGCATAAAACTTAGGAGCCACCAATAGGCAGGATAAAATATTGTGCAGAGTGCAGAGTCTACCTGGAAAAAATTCTTCACTCACCAATGGGGCTTTTGAAACCCGCGTCGGTATTAGCGATAGATGAAGCTGCAGGTATATATTTCCGAAGTCTGAGACGTCGTTTATATACTGCAAAAATTATTTGGGGTTCATTGGTCTTGGCAGCTGTGGGCTACATATTAACTCAACATACCAAAAAAGAATTTTTTGTGGGATGGCTCAGTGATGTAAATTTGACTTTATCTTGACAACAATAATGGTTTGAAAAGCCCGTACATATTCCATGCACAAATAGTAGATTCTAAAAAAAGAACTAACTAACGATGCCCAAGAGGAACTTCTGATTATTCCTCCTAACGACAGGTATTTATTCCTTTACTCTAGGAGAAACGAATAGCGCGTATCGTTATCGCTGGCCATATGCTTGCGTGGTATTTTCTATTCTGTTAAATGACATCAAGTGTATAGCAGTTTGAATGAAGCAACGACTACATCACAGCATCGATACTCCCTCTATCTCAAATGCAAATTGCCTTTCGCACTCTACATGCATCTGCCATTCAAACGCTTTTGAAGTTACTTGACTCTACTATGGCGGGCATAACAACAGATGACAGAAACACAACAAGAAAAGCTGTTCGAAAAGAGGCATGCAATTTCTAATCAGAGCTATCTTGTATTGCATTTGCATGTAAAAGAGTTTGTGGCTATACTCCGTACATGCACGAGACAAAAGCGGCTCGTGGTAGTACTGCTGTTTCCTGACCCGTGTTATGATATGCGCGACCCAGCAGCGACCAAATGAAAGCATCGACGGGCAACAATATTCAGAATTAGATTGTGCTCTAATACTCGAGGCAGCAGCTCGAAGTATACCTAAAAGATAACGTCGCAGATAAGTAAAATGAAGATATGCATTTCTACGTACTCAACTATTTCCTCCTCATAGCACATTTTAAATATTGTCATTGGACGCACGTCACCGAAATAATTATTACGATTAGCGCTGATCAGAATACATGGTAATCGTATTTTCAAATTATTATACCACGGCTCGTCCGAATTCGTTACATTCTGAGCTGAATAGTCCTAAAAAAAATAAGTTTTTTTTGCAATATGGTGGTGCGAAAAAGTTTCGTGATTTCAACTTTTTCGATTTACAGGTATGTTTTTCGAGATTAGCTTACACAAGTTTCCTAGCTGTAGCAGTTTCAATTTGTTCCTTTATAACTGCTTGCGTTGTTATCTGAAAGATGTTCATGAGTTTAATCGATTTCGTTTGCAATGTGACTGTGACTTCGAAATTTATTGTCGTTGCGCAAAGTAGAAGGAATTGCTGTTGGCTGTGTGAGGAATAATGTTCATTTCATAAGCATACCTCCATGTGATATATCTGTGCAAAACACAGACCACTGAAAGACATACGGCTTCTGTTCTCGAACGATTCTGTAAGCTGTCCTGTTGCGTTAGGTACTGCATTGGGAATAGGATAGGATAAGTGAACAATTCTCTCAAAATTAAGGAAACAGAGTGGCTGAGTCTCTCACTAAAGAACTGAACCACACTTTATAATGAGACAGTACATGTTTTTTTTTCTTTTTTCAATGTTCACATGAAACTAAATAAATTTGGGAATTGAAGCACGAGTGTCGAATAAAGGTGGGAGGCATTCATTCGGTCAAGGCAGCTCTGTGTCACTTGTGTAGACGCGGCTAGCGTCTGTCAGCACCCCGCCTCGTACATGGTGTCAGAAGTGGTCCCCGTTTGCTCGCTGTAATGGCGAACAAGCCGGACGCTGTGATTGCCGGGTTACCTGAACTCCAAAAGCCATCGAGCTTGAACTTCACCGACCCAAGTGCATGGTCTACCTGGGTTGAGCAGTTCGAGGACTATGCCTACGCTACATGATTGCACCAAGCTACCTATGAGGTTCGGGTACGAACGCTTCTTTATTGCATGGGTGAATTCAAGGTCGACGCGTGCTGGCGCCTTTCAACTTGTCGACCGAAGAAGTTCAGTCGTACAGCGTTGTTAAAAGCAAGTTCTCGTTTTTCGTGCACCCGCTAAACGAAGTTCGCGAGAGTTATCGTTTTCACAAGCGGGAGTTCGAGAGAGTTATCGTTTTCACAAGAGCGTCGATGCCTTTTATTCCGCGGTGCGAAACATGGTAAAAAGATGCAACTACGGCTCAGCGTCCATTGAGGACAGGCTCGTTCGAGACCAATTTATTGTTGGTCCGCTGGACAGCAGCTTATCGGAACAACTCTGCCGTACTTCTGACTTGACGCTCGATAAAACGCTTCTGCCTGCACGGCTGCACGAAGATGCGGAAAAAGAAAAACGTGAACGAGAAAGCCAGTTATCTGGGCCAGTCGCCGTTGATGTAGCGAAATACTGGCCAACGAGAAGGCCGTCACGTAATCAAGCGTCGACAGCAAGAGAAGCGCTCCTCGCCGGCGCGCACAGATCGTGTCACTTTTGCGGACGAGATGAGCATTAGCGGAAGTTTTGTCCTGCAACGAAGCTGTTTGCAAGTTTTGCGAAAAGAAAGGACACTTGGAAGCAGTTTGCATAGCCAAACAGCGCTCGCAAAGCCGACAGTCACATGCCATCGAGTTGCATGCTGTCAAGAGCAGTCATGAGGCAAAGGTTAAGTTTGTTTGGGTCCACGTGAATGCAGTCCCATTCAAATTCAAGGTCGACACAGAAGCGGAAGTTACCGTCGTTCCAAGCACTTTTTCAGGAGTACCGTGGCGACTCAAAAAACCGGAGGGTCTTCTCACCGGTCCAGGAAATTGCCCTTTGAAAGTAACAGGCCAATTCACAGCTACGTTGGAGTGAAAGAGGCGCACCTCTGTACCATCAGTATACGTCATGGCTTCGCAGTCTACACCTCTACTAGGCTAACCCGCTATCCTCGCATTGGGAGTCGTGAAGTTCATCGACGCCGCACAGCGACATGAAAAGCAAGTTAACTCTGCATGCGACGCAACCCCTGGCCAGGACATCTTCGAAGGGCTTTGTACTCTAGGGGAAGAGTACACTATTCGACTCAAGCCAAATGCCAGGCCATTTGCTCTCAGTGTACCTCGCAGAATTCCAATTCCTCTGTAAAACCAGGTAAAGGAGTAGCTGGACCAGATGGAAAAACAAGGTGTCATCAGACGCATTACGGAGCCGACGCCATGGTGTGCCGGTCTGGTCGCCGTAGCGTACGCATCAGGCGGAATCCGAATATGTGTGGACTTAACGAAGCTATACAAAGAAGTTCTCCGTCTCCGTGAAAAGCATGTGCTTCCCACGGTCGAATGGGTACTCGGGCAACTGGGTGACACCAAAGTGTTCTCAAAGCTCGACGCGACAGCAGGATTTCACCAAGTGCGATTATCCCGAGAATGCCAAGAGTATACAACATTCATCACACCATTTGGACGCTAGTGCTACTGTCGTCTGCCTTTTCGCTTGACTTCAGCTCCGGAATATTTTCAGAGAGAAATGGCTCGAATTCTGGAGGGGCAACCGTACGTCGTCAACATGATAGATGACATTCTGGTTTTCGGCAAAGATCGAGAAGAGCACGACAAGCGACTTGTGGATGTTCTTGAACGTCTAAAGACAGCCGGAGTTAAACTCAACAAATCAAAATGCTGCTTCGGTAAAGACAAAGTAGAGTTTCTGGATGTGGTGATCGATGCCAACGGTATCTCGCCAAGTCCCAGCAAACTCGAAGCACTGCGCAACTTGGAGCCACCTAAGGACGTCGCCGGGGTTAGGCTATTCCTCGGCATGGCTAATCATATTGGTCGCTTCCTGCCCAGCCTTTCGCAAACAACCGCTCCTATTCGCGCCTTGCTAGGTGAGCAAAATGCAAGGCAATTGGGACCGCTTCAAGAGACCACTTTTAATAGGGTACAAGCGATGCTCCCCTCGGACCTGTGCGTCGCTAAGTATCATCCCGGTCCTAATACCATTGTCTTATGCGACGCGAGCTCATTTGGATTGGGCACGGTTCTTCTGCAGGAACAACCATCAGGCGAGCGACGCGCCGTAGCGTTCGCATCCAGGTCGCTTACTGAAGCGGAACAGCGCTACAGCCAAACAGAGAAAGAAGCGTTGGCGATGTGTTGGAAGCCATAGCTCTTCGCCGGAACAGCGCTACAGCCAAACAGAGAAAGAAGCGTTGGCGATGTCTTGGAAGCCATAGCTCTTCGGAAAGGCTGCAAAGGCACGTGAAGGAAATTGCGGTCCATTATCACTTCGTACTATGGCGGGAATGCCAAAACGAGCAAAAATGATTTGGACTGCATTGATGACCGCCTCAGAGTTCGTGCTTCGCATGTAGATGACTTCAGGGTATCGAGAACGATAATCAATATTAGTAGATAGTTGTGTCCCTTGTAACTAAACAACTCCATTCCTACTTCTTGCCACGGTTGTTCGGGAGTCTTCGTTACGACCAGAGGCTCTCTTCTTTCCGCTCTTGTGACTGCACACTGTCTGCAGCGAATGACTTAATCACGTATTTGCTGCGAAAGTCCATACCACCACGTGGAATCCTTCGCCCTTAGTCGGCATCGGTTAATTCCCTGGTGGTCTTCATGGATAAGTTCGAGCGTATCCTTTTGCAGCAAAGCTGGGATCACAAAGCGATTACCTTTTAGCAGGATGCCGTTGCACAAAGAGAGATCACCTCGATGGCTCCAGTACTTCTTGAGATGCTCCGGAAGCTTGTCCCAATGACGCCAGACTTGAGTGCAGTATTTAACGATCTGGTTGCAGTCCCAGTCCAGTTCTTGGTGCCTGCGAACCTCATCTACAGTGACCAGCTTCGTGTCTGTGACCGTAGCAACTTGAAATTCAACAAACTCCTCTGCCACATCCACCACACTGATCGACGGCTTCTCATCCGGAGCCCTTGAAAGAGTATCCGCAGTGGCTAGCTGTTTGCCAGGAACGTAGACCATGCTAAACTGCTGGCGCATAAATTTGATGCGAAACCGTTGAATACGTGGGGGCATCGTCTCCAAGTCAGCGTTTCCAAGTAGCGACTGCTTTCCAGCGACTGGTGATCGGTTTCTACCGTGAAGTTTAGGCCATGCACATATTGGTCAAAACGGTACACTGTCCATGCTACCGCCAACGCTTCTTTCTCTGTTTGGCTGTAGCGCTGTTCCGCTTGAGTAAGCGACCTGGATGCGAACGCTACCGCGCGTCGCTCCCCTGATGGTTGTTCCTGCAGAAGAACCGTGCCCAATCCAAATGAGCTCGCGTCACATGAGACAGTGGTATTACCACCGGGATGATACTTAGCGACGCACAGGTCGGAGGTGAGCATCGCTTTTACCCGATTAAAAGTGGTCTCTTGAAGCGGTCCCAATTGCCTTGCGTTTTGCTCACCTAGCAAGGCGCGAATAGGCGCGGTTGCTTGGGAAAGTTTGGGCAGGAAGCGTCTAATATGATTAGGCACGCCGAGGAATCGCCTAACCCCGGCGACGTCCTTAGGTGGCTCCAAGTTACGCAGTGCTTCGAGTTTGCTGGGACTTGGCGAGATACCGTTGGCGTCGATCACCACACCCAGAAACTCTACTTTGTCTTTACCGAAGCAGCATTTTGACTTGTTGAGTTTAACTCCGGCTGTCTTTAGACGTTCAAGAACATCCGCAAGTCGCTTGTCGTGCTCTTCTCGATCTTTGCCGAAAACCAGGATGTCATCTATCATGTTGACGACGTTCGGTTGCCCCTCCAGAATTCGAGCCATTTCTCTCTGAAAATATTCCGGAGCTGAAGTCAAGCCAAAAAGCAGACGACAGTAGCAGTAGCGTCCAAATGGTGTGATGGATGCGGTATACTCTTGGCATTCTCGGGATAACCGTACTTGGTGAAATCCTGATGTCGCCTCGAGCTTTGAGAACACTTTGGCCCAGTTACCCGAGTGCCCATTCAACCGTTGTAAGCACATGCTTTTCACGGAGAATTTATTTGTATAGCTTCGTTAAGTCCACAAATATTCGGATTTCGCCTGATGCCTACGCTACTGCGACCAGACCGGCACACCATGGCATCGGCTCCGTATGCGCCTGATGACACCTTGTTTTTCCATCTGGTCCAGCTCCTCCTTTACCTGGTTGTACAGAGGAATGGGAATCCTGCGAGGTACACTGAGAGCAAATAGCGTGGCATTTGGTTGGAGTCGAATAGTGTACTCCTCCCCTACAGTACCAAGCCCTTCGAAGATGTCCTGGCCAGGGGTTGCGTCGCATGCAGAGCTAACTTGCTTTTCAGGTCGCTGTGCGGCGTCGATGAACTTCACGACTCCCAATGCGAGGATAGCGGGGTAGCCTAGTAGAGGTGTAGACTGCGAAGCCATGACGTATACTGACTGTACAGAGGTGCGGCTCTTCCACTCCAACGTAGCTGTGAATTGGCCTGTTACTTTCAAAGGGCAATTTCCTGGACCGGTGAGAAGACCCTCCGGTTTTTTGAGTCGCCACGGTACTCCTGAAAAAGTGCTTGGAACGACGGTAACTTCCGCTTCTGTGTCGACCTTGAATTTTAATGGGACTCCATTCACTTCGACCCAAACAAATTTAACCTTTGCCTCATGACTGCTCTTGACAGCATGCAACTCGATGGCACGTGACTGTCGGCTTTGCGAGGGCTGTTTGGCTAAGCAAACTGCTTCGAAGTGACCTTTCTTTTTGCAAAACTTGCAAACAGCTTTGTTGCAGGACAAAATTTCCGCTAATGCTCATCTCGTCCGCAGAAGTGACACGATCTGTGCGCGCCGGCGAGGGGCGTTTCTCTTGCTGCCACGCTAGATTACGTGACGGCCTTCTCCTTGGCCTGTGTTTCGCTGCATCAACGGCGACTGGCCCAGATAACTCGCTTTCTCGTTCAGGTTTTTCTTGTTGCGCATCTTCGTGCAGCCGTGCATGCAGAAGCGTTTTATCGAGCGTCAAGTCAGAAGTACGGCAGAGTTGTTCCCATAACCTGCTGCCCAGCGGACCAACAATAAATTCGTCTCGAACGAGCCTGTCCTCAATGGACGCTTAGCCGTAGTTGCATCTTTTTACCATGTTTCGCAATGCTGAATAAAAAGCATCGACGTTCTCGTCTCCTTGCTGCGTCCGCTTGTGAAAGCGATATCTCTCGTGAACTTCGTTTAGCGGGTGCACGAAATACGAGGAGAACTTGCTTCTAACAACCCTGTACTACTGAACTTCTTCATTCAACAAGTTGAAAGACGCCAACACGCGTCGACCTTGAATTCACCCGTGCAATAAAGAAGCGTTCGTACCCGAACCTCATCGGTAGCTTGGTGCAATCATGTAGCGTAGGCATAGTCCTCGAACTGCTCAATCCAGGTAGACCATGCACTTGGGTCGGTGAAGTTGAAGCTCGGTGGCTTTTGGAGTCCAGGTAACCCGGCAAACACAGCGTCCGGCTTGTTCGCCAGTACAGCGAGCAAACGGGGACCACTTCTGACACCATGTACGAGGCGGGGTGCTGACAGACGCTAGCCGCGTCTACACAAGTGACACAGAGCTACCTTGACCGAATGAATGCCTCCCACCTTTATTCGACACTCGTGCTTCTATTCGCAAATTTATTTAGTTTCATGTGAACAATGAAAAAAGAAAAAAATACATGTACTGTCTCATTATAAAGTGTGGTTCAGTTCTTTAGTTAGAGACTCAGCCACTCTGTTTACTCAATTTTGACAGAAATGTTCACGTATCCTGTCCTTTTCCCAATGCAGTACCTAACGCAACAGGACAGCTTACAGAATCCTTCGAGAAGACAAGCCGCATGTCTTTCAGTGGTCTGCGTTTTGCACAGATATATCATATGGAGATATGCTTATGAAATGAAGATTATTCCTCACACAGCCAACAGCAATTCCTTCTACTTTGCGCAACAACGACAAAAAATTTCGAAGGCGCAGTCACCTTTTAAACGAAATCGATTAAACTCATGAACATCTTTCAGATAACAACGCAAGCTGTTATAAAGGAATAAATTGAAACTGCTACAACTAGGAAACTTGTGTAAGCTAATGTCGAAAAACATACCTGTAAACCGAAAAAGTTGAAATCGCGAAAATTTCTCGCACCACCATATTGGAAAAAAACTTATTTTTTAGGACAATTCAGCTCAGAATTTAACGAATTGGGACAAGCCGTGGTATATTAATTTGAACATATGGTTACCATGTATTCTGATCAGCACCAATTGTAATATTTATTTCGGTGACGTGCATCCAATAACAACATTTAATATGTGCCATGAGGAGGAAAAACTTGAGTACGTAGAAGTGCATATCTCTATTTTACTTATCTCTGACGTTATCTTTTACGTATATTTCGAGCTGCTGCTTCGAGTATTAGAGCACAATCTAATTCTGAATATTGTTGACCATCTATGCTTTCATTTGGTCGCTGCTGGGTCGCGCATATCTTAACACGGGTCAGGAAACAGCTGTACTACCACGAGCCGCTTTTGTCTCGTGCATGTACGGAGTATAGCCACAAACTCTTTTACATGCAAATGCAATACAAGATAGCTTTGATTAGAAATTGCATGCCTCTTTTCGAATAGCCTTTCTCATTGCGTTTCTGTCATCTGTTGTTATGCCTGCCATAGGACAGTCAAGTAACTTCAAAAGAGTTTGAATGGCACATGCATGTCGAGTGCGAAAGGCAATTTGCATTTGAGATAGAGGGAGTATCGATGCTGTGATGTAGTCGTTGCTTCATGCAAACTGCTATACACTTGATGTCATTTAACAGAATAGAAAATACCAGGCAAGCATATGCCCAGCGATAACGATACGCGCTATTCGTTTCTCCTAGAGTAAAGGAATAAATACCTGTCGTTAGGAGGAATAATCAGAAGTTCCTATTGGGCATCGTTAGTTAGTTCTTTTTTTAGAATCTACTATTTGTGCATGGAATATGTACGGGCTTTTCAAACCATAATTGTTGTCAAGATAAAGTCAAATTTACATCACTGAGCCATCCCGCAAAAAATTCTGTTTTGGTATGTTGAGTTAATATGTAGCCCACAGCTGCCAAGACCAATGAACCCCAAATAATTTTTGCAGTATATAAACGACGTCTCAGACTTCGGAAATATATACCTGCAGCTTCATCTATCGCTAATACCGACGCGGGTTTCAAAACCCCCATTGGTGAGTGAAGCATTTTTTCCAGGTAGACTCTGCGCAATATTTTATCCTGCCTATTGGTGGCACCTAAGTTTTATGCACAGTGCGCGTTCTAAGTATACTGCATTATTTTAAAACGCTCCACAAAACGATAAAAGAAACGTCACATGGTTTATTGTGCAGAACTTTCATAACTTACATACATATTTTTGTAAGCGATAGGCGTTCTATCTACATTAAACCCTGTGTAAAAGTATTTCGCGACCTATGAGGTTTCATTTCAAAGGTTCTGCACAAAATGGGTACATTGAGAAGAATCCTACTCGAAGGAATACGACGCTATTATTATTCTTCCAAATGAGAAAAGTGCACCGAAGGATCAAGCGTAAATGTCCGAAACTGAGGAAAGCGATTTTTCAGATTTGGTGGAACTTCGAAGGAATCGTATGCATTGTGACACAGGGGCTTATCGACACTGGATTATTTTTTACGGTAACAACGCGGTCTGAAAAAAATGAGGTCATTCAAGAAGAATATAAAAATATTTAACACGTGACTAAAGCTGAAATTCGTAGCAAAAGTGGGAAATACAGATACTAAAGTAGGCTAAATTTTTCTTTCTTGCAGAACAAAGGTGGCGAAACTGCATGTTGAATGATTGGCTGTGGAACATCATTTTATTCTTTGCAGCCTGAGAAGTTAGGTGTCACGACTAATGGCTAGAGCTGTCTTTCAAACAGAAAATACAGACATTACCGTTCTCCCGGCGTACATACTGAACTCAGCTGACTCTATTGCCTTCGCGCGTTCAGAATTGAGCTTAAAAAGCAAAATAGAATGAAAGCCAATGCAGTTTACCTGTGCAACTTACGTGGTGGCAAAACGCATTTTTCCGCAGAGCAAAGCAAAATGAACCATCTGTTCGGAGTGGACCTTCTGGTGGTCGCCGCTGTCGTAATTGGTAAATTCAATGCATTGCTTGTTTTTTCACTCCATGGCTAAACAAAAACACGCACTATGATTTCGAAGCAGCAAACTCTTCCTATGATAATATGTTTATCAAGGACGCGTAAAAATTTCTGAACAACGATTTCCTCCTTATCATTGAGCCAGTGAGAGAAAACAATATTTTACCGATTTGCGTCAAGATTCCATGCGCTCAGGTAACTTAGAAAAAGATCACACAAAACATTCGCTGTGTTTTTTGTGAACGTAGAAGACGGTACCGAGAATAAGAAGCTACACTCCTATGGTTCATGCTAAGAAAATCAAATGCGTTGCTCGGGCCTTTGCAGGTAACTCTTTTTTTTTCAAATAAATGTGCTCATCTGTTAACGATGAAACTCATTAACGAACCTAATGCATACCAACAAACTTTATAGGGAAGCTAGTCAATAATATTCTGTCCATAAATTCTTGCGCTTTCTATAATTTATTATTAATATATTTCACACATTTGGCACCAATGCTCCATGTGGTGTCATTACATTTAGCGCAACTTAAAGATCACTGTTATTGACAAATACATTAGGCATGTCAAATTATCGCGGCAATGTCCAAAATGAAAGTGCTTCCACATAACTTGAGCAAAAGCCTTAAATATGAAAGGCACTACGTACGCGAGTTGAATCGATAGCATAGTGTTGGCAATGGCCTCGTGTTACTCGGGCTATTTTCTTTTATTTTCCTCTTAACTGCTGTATTTGTTATGTTTAATTAAACAACATTTTATGCGTTGGCTGCCGACCCCAAGTGTGAGACGTAATGTTGTGGAGCACCTTGAAAGGTCTCTCAATAAAGTGTTTCTAACACGATTCATCACATGGTCATTTTTACCGCGCTCCAAAGAGAGCCCGCAAAATATGAGAAAAATACCACGTGACGGGGCGTTGGCGTTCTGTCATTGCGCTGCTCTCAAGCGGGGGATGGATGAACAAGGCATTAGAGTCTTTATCACTTCGGCAACGCACTGCACTTCGGCAACATGCATGCCAAAAGAGCCGCAGGCCCATATACCAACACCAGCCATACCGGCCTGTGGCAAGCCAGTCTCGCTGTAGCCGAACTTGTTCGTCCATCGCACGCTTGAGAGTAGCGCAATAATAGTGCGCTGGCGCATCGGCACGTGGAATTTCTTTATATTTCGCGGGCTTTGATTGGAACGCGGTATAAAGGACCACGTGAGATTTTTTCACGTTGGAAAGAATTTATTGAGAGGATTCTCATGGTGCTCTACAACTTTTAGCATCACACTCGGGTCCTCCAGCCAATTCTTAAATGTTGATTAATTAAACATAACTAATAAAATAGATAAAGGGAAAATAATAATTAGACTGTGTAACTCCAGGTTAGTGCCCGCATTATGCATTCGGCTCAAAACCTGTCCGTAGTGCCTTTTATTTTAGAAACAGTCGCTCAAAATATGTGGGACAACCTGTATATATACGCTTTATATTTACCACTAACATTGATCTTTGAATGTAACAAGCTATGCGTAGAAATATAATGCTGATGTTTACAGCACAGTTCAGAATATTCATTCTCAAGTTGAGTTTGATTCTTCGATCGGCCATGATACTAAACATTAGCGGTTCATAAAAACAATGTTGATCACTGGTATGACTGGTAGGCAGGTAATGCAATAGCAGAATTAATTGATATTAGCTTGGAACACTGAATCGTGTAGCATCCAACCACGCTTCGCTGCTGAACTTACTGCAGATGTCGTAAACTTCAGTTACGTAAAATGAAACGCAAGAAAACGTGAAATAGGAGAATGATGTGAGCCATATTGCAAATTTTCCTAATGCTCTTGGTTGTGGAGAATGCTTAACAAAAGATTTGCAATACCGCGTCTCGTGGTATCCTTTGTGGCTGGGCACAATATTTGCAAGGCAAACACCAAGTGCGAGACATTGAATGAGAAAAATTTATTTCGTATTTCTGGGAGAGGACGTTACCAGGCAGTGAACGTGAAAAAATATGCCATTGCGGGGACCACGACAATATGGAAATAGTGTAGAGCATGATGCACTTGCTTTCTTTTGCAATTCATCTCATAACTATCCTTCACAAGTATGTTCCATACCTACCAGAAAATTAGCCGTGATTTTTCAAGAGAAGGAAAAGTTGTAAATGCCCCATTAGGCCTCAAACTTATTTCCTCTGCGTTTCAGCTTTGATCGTCATGGCACCGCATGAAGCTCTCGCTGGTTTCGGCGGAGCATCATCCCAAATTGGTGGCCTCCGGCCTGGCAAGAAATGAATTGTTCTGCGAAGGGTCTGGTAATTCCTCGGTTGTCATCCTCTGGATGACCGGCTCACCAGTAAATAAATGTCTGTTGAAAACATTGTCGTGTAAACATTCTTCCGTAATGTTAAACGTAGCGCTGTCGATATACGACAGGAGACATTGCGCACGGTGTTCTGCATAATTTGCGAAGTCGCATTCACCTGGCTGTTCTGCATGTTCATGGAAAGGGACGTGGTGCAGATGAGACGCACTTTGCGAAACCAGGGAGACCAACAATCGCACGGCGGAAGTTTTACTTCTCTATGGTTGTTTTCTATTTCCGTTTATCTCAATATTTCACATTAAAATGATCGTAGGAAATGCTTCCCCTGACATACCTGGGCCTCGTTGCACCGATACTTGAGGATGCGTTCAATATTTTTCAGTAATCGATCCCATGAGCCCCCTTATTCTGTTGCGCATGACATGGCGGGTATCTCGACTTTCAATCTTTAGTTTTAGATTGGATATATTAGTAGCAAGGCTGCAGGTTTCCCTTTTATAATATGCCTGACACCTACGGTTGGATACATCCTACCTGTCAGGCTGACAAATCCGGGACCCGAGTAGAGCGAAGCAAGACGCCGGATTTTAGTACAAATGCAAAAATACTAGTACAAAAATATTTACTGTTGCTTATTCGCCACCGTCGTTAATTGACGAAAATTACGCGCAGTGTCGGCTCCTTACGGCAGGAAGATGTCTTATCTTGAAAGTTCATTTCCTTTTCATGTTTCTTTGAATGTGTTTTTGTAATATCGGTAAGAACCATAAATCTTGGTCGCCTTCCACTTTTGTGAGTTCTATTTTGCATACTGATTAGGTTATAAGGCTGGCACATTAAAATCTTGACAATATATTGAGTTTGCGCACATCTTTACACAGCGAAATTTCACCAGTAATGGGAAACAAGCCTACTTTTTGGCGCACCACCCTTTCTTTGGCATTTGTAAACTCTAATTAGCACAACGTGGAACTTGCCTTCTACGCGCTTCCACGATTTTCCGACCTTGACAAAATATAAAACAATTTTTGAAGCCCTATAATGGTGAGGTTGCAGTGATGGTGAAGAACACAGTAGCGAAAACTGTTAATTAAAAAAGAAACACCGCAATGGTTGACGCTGCGCCCAGAAACCAAGAGCAACAGTCAAGGTCGACGATTACGGCAAACAAAGTTGGCGAACTTCTAAAATCGGATCTTCGGGTCGAACGCGTTGGCTTTGATGCAGGGTGTTTTATGTGACTTGAACCAACGATTTAAAAAAAGTGCTTAGCGATAACTTCATGAAACCAACGTCATATGATTTGCCACCATGTGGCGCTGCTTAGGATATAATTATATTGCGCCTAATTAATGAATACCTAATATCAAATATGCAAAACTCTAAACATTTCTTTTAGGGGCAAGTGTGTTTTGTTAGATTGTAGATGGTATTTCTAAACTGCTGTTCCAAATTTATGTGGTAACGTAAATACTGCATGGTGAGCTTTTGCGACGTTTATTCTGAGGCCGCGAAATATAAAAAAGAGAAAAACACGTTACGGCGCTAGTAAGCTATTGTGCGCAAACGTACGTCGAACCCATCGCTTAGCTAGGACGACGCTGCTTCCTTTCCGTGTGCCCCGTCAAAGATACTGAAGCACTCTCAAGCCCATGCCTAGACTCGCGGCCGCTAACTTCGCCACGGTCTGCGCGCACAGTTCTTTCACACAAAGGGTGGTTGAGAGCGCTGCAACACGGAAGGGAATAAGCGTAGTCACGTGGTTTTATTTCATATCTCGCGGGCGTTCTTAAAAGGCCGCATAAAATCATCAAGCAGCATGTACATACCTCGCTATCAAAAAATCGATTGATCCTTTTCGAATGCACTCTACAACTTAAGGAAACGCAGTTGGTCCTAAATGAGTAATAAATATTTGCACAAGCGATCTTAATTAATTAGCCAACTAAGGGCAATACAGAAAGTACCCTAAAAATCGCCACATGGCGGTAAACCTTATGTCGTTGGTTTCATTTGGTTGGCGCTAAGCAATATTTAAATACATGGTTCAACTTGCGTAAAACAGCCTGTATATCACTCGAGAAATTGTAGTGTAATCTTCGGGGCCCGCGCGCCCTGCAGAAAGTATTATACAAATTTTGTCGTGCATACAATCAGGTTAATTACGAATATGACCATAGATAACATTCCATAATCTTCCCATAAATGCAGCCTTGTCCTCCGAAGATCGATAACGATTGAGGTTTGTTACCCGGTGAAAAGCGGCCAATACAGAAATATAAAGAAAGTGCACCTGTCAATGTCCAGCTCTTAAAGAGAACCACTCCAGTACTGCAAATACCGAAGCAACAACATCAAATGTACAAGTAGTAAAGAAAACCACGACAATGCAGCAAACCAACAAAGTCCCAAAGTGCACGAGCGATTGCAGAAAAAATAAAGACGAACCGCATGAATGACTCCAGGTCGTGCGCCGCGCCCCTGACTTCGATATGCTGCCTGGCACGACCTCATGTTACAGTGAGCCAATACATTGGATGATCTCGTAGCTTCTGAAACAGCGGCGCAAAAGCTTCTCACTAAGTCATTGTCCGCGTATCAGGTTCCAAACGCAAATACGGTCGCCGGGCAGAAAATCCATGTAACGTCGCCGAAGGTTGTAGTTTTCACCGTCCGTCCGGTCCTGGCTCTTGATGCGCAGCCTGGTGAGTTGTGTTTGGCGCTGCTTCCGCCACACACCCTGTGCACAGGGATTTTATTTCCGCTCAGTGGGTACGGTAGGTGCTGGCCAACATGATCTACATTGTTCCAGATTTTTACGCCAGAATGGGCCCCAGCAAATGCATCCCCATCAGAAACGCTCGGCAAGGAGGGTCAGACGTGCGCGATTATGCCGCTCACCTTGACGGTGGTGTCTTTTGACACTGGAAGTTTTTGCACGTCTAGACGTAATTGGTGACGTCGTTGTTAGGCATGGCCAGTAATATCTCTTGAATCCTTCCGAGCATACAGAAAAATCCGACATTCTCTGTCACTGGGTGATTGCGAAGGCCATGTGGAACATGTAGTCCCCATGCCAAAGGCAAGATCAGTTGGAGGTTGGCACGTAGAAGCGAGAATTTTTTTTTTTTCTGCTCGAGAACACCATTTTGAAATAATTAGGACGACATTCCGCACCTAAATACCTTTAGAGCAGAGTAGGTCTTCCCTTCCAAGATGTCCAAGGGACTTAGCTCCAGCTCAGCTTTGTATGATACGGGCAAGTCGTCGGCAGTTGTTGCTACTAGGATAGAGTCGTCATCCTATTCGCCTTGCGACGGTCCCTAGGATCACACAGGAGCGGCAGTTCGAATCAGAGTATTTTCGTCCGGACATGTATATCACGGTGATGTATAATTCTTGCAGTCATAGCCAACACGTTGCTAGGCGTCCTGAAAGGTACTCTGAATTAGTTGGCAAGCACAGTATCTTATGCTACTTTAGGACTTTGAACGGCCTTTCATGTAGTGAGGGCGAAAATTCCTCTCAGCCCAAATTATGGCAAGGTATTGCTTTTCCGGGATGAATTATTACTTCCCCTTATAACAGCAATCACCTAGCGTAATGTACGATCCTCTCAAGTCCGCGTTACTGCTGGACTAAGGCACCGCCGAGGCCTACGCTGTTTATTCCACTGCTGATATGGATTTCGGTGTCTACGTTAAAGTGGGCGACTATAGGAGCTGAGTGCAGGCGTCGTTGCCTAATATTGCGGTGCTTCCCATTTAAACTCGATGTCGCTTTTTTTGTGAGAAGATTCAAGGGCACAGCATCGCGAGCTACATTCATGAGAAAGCGTATACGATACGTGTAAACACCTAGAAACCAGTGCGCTAACTTCAGGCAAACGAGCTGTGGAATGCTTGTAATTGCAGCTGTTTTATGCGGATCAGGAATGATATTTGTGGCTCTGGTGAGGTAGCCCAGGAAAAAATTCTATTTAAGTGATGCAGATTCAGTGTTAGCCTAGATGATTTGATTGCCTCTAGTACATTTGCAAGGAACTTACGCCGATGTTCGATGTTTCAGGAAAGGATGGCGACGTTATCAAGGTATACTGAGCAGGTCAGCCACTTCAAGTTGTCAGTGCCACGCCATTACACGTTCGAAAGTGGAATATGGCCGGCTGAAACAAAATAGAATGACCTTGAAGGCATAGAGGTCGTTCGTCGCGACAAAAGCGGTCATAACACGCCATAACACGGCCATAAGACGGCCATCAACAAGCCAGATGACACGGCGTGCTCCCGGTCAGCCATTCGCGATTTTAAGAATTCATGGTCATGCCATTTGGCCTTCGCCCGAAACTTGCAGCTTTTCAGTCTGTAATGACATGGCAATGACGGGCTTGAAAAGCCAGGCCTCTTTGGTCTACCCTGATGATGTCGCTTTTGCGACAAGCTCTGATGATCGCCTTAAGGGCCACGCCGCAATACCAGAGGCCATCCAGTAATCTGCGCTGGCTGTGAAGCCGGAGAAGTCGCTTAGAATAAAATTTTATTCCGGATCCACATCACCTTCACGTGAAGAGTCCTTCCTGATCGGAAAAAGGCAGGTGCAATTACAAACCTTCCGCAGCACGTGGACAGGAATCAGTGCGTTGGTTTTTAGGCATGTGTGCCTAACGTAGACGCATCCTCAAGAACTTCTCGGCGTAGCTGCACCTTCTGACACTTGAAAAAAAAATGTAAAATCCACTTTGAGTGGGGTACACCTGAATGCCAGGCATTTGGAAAAGTAAACGACGTCTGAAGTCGGAAGCAGAAGCCATGGTTTGGAAGCCATGGAAGCCACCGACGGAAAAAGAGGGCCTTGCCATAATTTGGCCTACAACGTAATTTCGACCTTACCTGTATCGCAGGCCGTTCAAAGTCGCAAACGATCAGCATGCTCTGTGCTGGCTAGCCAACTGAATGCCCCATTATGGATCCCTAGCCATGTGTAGCCTACGACTGCAACGATTCGATATCGCCGTGTTATACAAGTACGCAAAAAATCTCTCGCATGCAGGCTCCCTCTCGAACGCCCCTACCGACTCTCCGCAACACGACTAGGACAGAGACTCTTTCTCAATGAGAATAAATGCCTACGTCTTCACCGAACAGCGGCAAGCTGACACGGACCTAAAAATCCATGTCAGCGTCTTGGAAGGGAGGACTGCCTTTGTGCCAAGAGTATGCATCTTTATTTTATTGTATTGTATAAATACTGCAATCACTATGTGGTTATTTTAGCCAGGCGGTGCATACATAGAAAAAACTATGGTATGTACAAAAGGATGCAGAGGTTATTATTACAAAAATGCTATTATGTAAATAAGTTATTTATGCTCGAATTGTACTAATTTTCGTGTCAAACCTGGATCCACGTAAACAATCAATTATCTTCAGTCCACGTCGACATCATTCACGTTGTGCCTTCACGACGGCCAGAGGTTCTACACGCCTTTCATAATGGCCCAATGGAACAACACCTCGACTTTTCCCGTAAGTTCGCATGGATTAAGAGTCGTGTTATAGGTTACGTCTGAACACCGACGTTACCCATTACGTCAAAATGTTCTGAGACTACCAGCAACACAAGACACGACCGTCATGCTTAATGCGGTTGCTGCTGCACATCGAACCTCCTTGCCTACAGCATCAGCAGAATGGAATAGATTTCTTGCATCCTTTTTCACGCCTACATATGGGAACAACTACGCTAACCATTACGTGGAGACTAATCTCCTACCAAAAGGCGGTGCTGCGGAAGTAGTGAAAGTCTGAGTCGATGGCATTCCACTGCGAAATAGTACTCCATAACTGTTGAGGAGCGACAAGCTAACTGGTTTTAGGGCTGAGATTACACAAGCCATCCTGAAATACCGCGAGACAAGTCGCCGCTGGACGACCGCTTGACACTCGCAGACGAATGCCCTGACGTATTGCGTCTGAATAACAACCTTTCGGACATGTCATCTTCGTTCGTAGACGTCGAACAGATAACATACGAAGCCCTCCTTCCGTACTTTACCTTCGCTTACGGCACCACAGTGCAAGAAACAACGGAGATCACCCCATTCAAGCTGGTTTACGGAAGGAACACGACGAGGACTCTGGGCGCCACGCTGCTGCCCGACATCAACGAATACAATCTCTACCTCACCGTTTGCTCGAATCGAATCGAAGTAGGCCAACTCACCCGCCTACGTATGAAGAGCCAGCAAAGGACGGTAGGCCGAACACACAGTCTTTGACGATGCTACGCGGAATGCCTATCCCACGACCGCATTTGGGTTCGGCACGCGATATGATGAAGCGCGCTTAGTGACAAGAATTTACGCCGCTGTGTTCGATGCGGCATTATCCGACGTATTGGCACACAGGACTATGACGTCATGCCAGACGGCATTGCGGAATCGCCGCGGCCTAGCGCACGACCTCATGGTTTGCATGTGGTGCGCCTGCTCACGAACGCTGGGACTTGGTCCCTTCGTTAAGTTGATGTGTTTGTGGGTGTTTGCCACATCAAAACGATGCTCTTTGACAGGGTTCATTGACTAGTGTATATATTGGTATTTGTCCGGTGACCGCTTTTCACCAGTTTAAAGAGGCGTACAGACCGGCACTTATCGGTAGTTAACGAAATATTAATTTTAGTTCTATCCTTGTGCAACCTGATTGCAATCCGCGACAGAAATTGCGTAGTAATTAATCGAAGGCACGCAGTCCCTAGCGAGTACGATGGAATCTTAGGAGAGTGATGTGGTAAACGGACGGGCTTGACCCGCTGATAAAATTTTTCTGAATTACCAAATGTGTTCGCTGCTATCGTCCTGATTCTAATGTATTGTAATGTATTCAATGTAATGTAATGGATTGACACATTACCGTCGAGTTATATTATAGCCAGAATTGTAATGTGTAAGCCTTCCTAGCGCCAACAGTGTGCAATGAAGGAATGGAATAAAGTCGACCAAAAGCGAGATTTCTTGCTCTTAGTTAAATTTGAAAAAATCACAATGAAATTGATTTATGGGGGAAAACAGCGCAAAATAAACATTGGCAAGGCAGGAACGCAGGAGGAACGCTGTGACTTGTAGGTCGCCAGCGGCGCCTTGAGAAACGCCCTAGCCACTCGTGCCATAAGTGGGTGGCCGAAAGCTACGCTACCGAGGTACAATGACTGAAGGCGAGTGGCTACCCTGAATCCATTCTGTTTGACTTGTCTGTTTTGCTGTTGCGTGATATGAGCCCCCTCCCCCGGCCCCACGTTCCGCAACCACCTTGAGAAATCCAAGGTGGCGGTAGTCCATTATGCGCACTGTGTTGCCCATCGCGTTAAGAAAGCTGTGGGACTTCAGGGAGGGCGCGTTGTGTTTACGGCATACAATAAACAAAGCTCCCTCTGCAAAAAATTTAACAATAGGAATCCCGCCAACGGGTGCTGTGGCAAGAGGCACACCACCAGGTTCATTGTACCGTGCCACAGTTAGCCGTGTACGAGATCCCGACGTCGTGTGGCCGATCATAGTGTTACGGGGAGAAAATATATATATTTACAATATATACAGTTACCAGGTTATTACTGAAAGGCCAAGATAGCACCCATGTACCGATCTTCGAGACACTTTAACCTTCTCTTCGCCTCCCAACGTCCTTTTGTCCACCACGGCAGAAATTCATACCTGACATTAACTCCCGGCGGCAGAGGCATCGTCTCGGTGCTTCTTAGCGTGTCAAAGCAGTGTGCCCGTTATAGCGCTTTAGTCGCGAAACATGCACAATATCAGTTCTTTGTCGGGTCCCCAACCAATATTGCCGTCCTTTTTGAGGAGGTCTGGGAGAGGAGGAACGAATTCGCCAAAGTTCTGGTTAAATCGCCGGAAATAGGAACACAGCCCTAGGAAACTTGGTAGATGAACGCCGAAGTGGAAACTCATCAACGGCACGAAGTTTATCAGGATAAGGCTAGACGCCATCTACGTCAACCATTTGACGAAGTACTCGTAATTGGCTGGGGCCGAAATGGCATTTTGCAGAATTGAGTTGTTTGCCAGCTCGTCAAAAAACAGTCAGGAAGCTGAGGCTCGGCGGAGGTACGTCTCAAACGTCGGTGAAAAAACAACGACGTCATCGAGTCCGCAGATGCATGTGGTCCATCTGAATAAGCTCGGACGAGAGCCAATACTGCCCTCTAAACAAGCAGGGGCATCACACAGTCAGAAATGCATCCCTCTAAATTGGTAGACCCTATCTGCGGTGACGAAGGTGGTCTTTTCGCGATCTCGCGCATCCACTGCGATTTGCCAGTAGCCAGAGCGCAAATCAATCGACGAAAACTAACTGGCACCGTTTAAGCAGTCCAGCGCATCGTCAATACGTGGAAGCAGATACACGTCTTTTTGGTAATCTTATTTAGGTTACGGTAATGGATACAAAATCTCCAGGTATTGTCCTTCTCTTTAAACAAAACGACAGGTGACGCCCACGGACTGTAGGAAAGCCCGATAATATTTTTGGAGAGTATTTTGTCCACGTGCTAGCGTTCAGCCGCAGACACACGGTAGGGCCACCAATGTATAGGAGTAGCGTCACCAGTGCTGATTGGATGGCTGACGACACGGGTTTCACCTACCGGGCGATTGGAAAAAACAAAGATCTCTTCATATTACATCAGAATGCGACAAGGCCGTCGGCGCAAGCAGGTCGTAGGTCAGTAGCTACCAATAGCGTAAACTTGTCACGTTTATTTTATTTATTTTATTTTTATTTACAGAACACTGCACACCTGAAAAAGGGCGCAAGCAGGAGGGGCAACAGAACATATAAATATTGTGACGCTCTTAGGTGCATAGTGGGTTCACGAATGTGACGCGCTTAGGTGCATAGTGGGTTCACGCCTCAACAAACAGTATGTGGGGGCACCGAAAGGTAGTGAACGAGGACGACGACGTGTGGCTGGATGGCTGAGTCTCGACAGGCGCTCAGTTGACCAAGGCCATCGCTTCTAACTCTACCCGGCTTCAAAGTAACGCCTTTTGTGGGCGTAACAGAGTGGTGGAGGTGCCGGGGTACGACAGAACGTACCACGGAGTCGCAACATCTAGAACTTCGCCGGAGCCGTCGTCTTGCCGGTCTCTTGCCAACAACCTTCCCTATGGCTCAGGACGGAGGTGGACAAATGCCAGCTATAGTTTCACCTTCTCAAAGGTCAGCGCCAGTTGGACCTTTGCGGCACTACATGGAACCACGCTCGTTCGCGGGAAAAGTGGGCGAAGACGTCGACGAGTGGCTGATGCACTACGCAAGGGTGAGCCGCTACAACCGTTGGGATTCTGTCACTCAGCTTGAATATGCTGCACTCTTTCTGAGTGAGACAGCGTTGATGTGGTATGAAAACCACGAAGACTCCCTAACAACGTGGGAGCACTTTGTTGAGGAAATTAAGAAGTGTTTTGGCGACACCCACGCCAAACAGAAACGCGCCGAGAGAACACTTGCTCAAAGAGCTCAAGCTCCTGGAGAAACATGCACTATATACATAGAGGAAATCCTCAAGCTGTGCAAAATCGTAAATCCGCAGATGTCCGAGGAAGACCGAGTCGGACATCTCCTCAAAGGAATTGCAGAAGATGTGTACAATTTCCTCATAAGTCGGGAACACGTTGATTCCGTCTCAGATGTCGTGCGTCATTGCCGTACGTTTGAGACGTTGAAAACACGTCGCATTGTGCCAAAGTTTGGACGCCTGGCGAATGTGACAACCATTGCCAGCGTCGATGAGAGCCCGTCTGCCGATCTTTCGTCTACTATACGGCAGATCGTGCGTGAAGAACTGCTGCGGCACCAGGAACTTGCGCGCGACGTCATACGACAACCTGACGCTTATTACCCGCAACACATGGCGCCTGCCGCACCCTGCGCTTCCTGGCAACCGGCGGTATGTGTCACAGACGTCAACCACAGAGGTGCTCCATGGCCACGTGAGGACACATTTACGCCCGAACACCGACCAGCAGAACACCCTCGCCCCAGCAGGTTTGCACGCAGACCGACCGTTCCTCCTGTGCAGCAGGCTCAGCCGCTCCGCTCTGCTACACGACCCCCCACGGCTGAGCGCTTCGAAGGGCAGTTCATCGATCGTCGTTTACCTGTGTGCTATAGCTGTGGCGACTTGGGTCACATTGCCAGGTACTGCAATCGCCGCCAACCACCGAGGTTCGACCGATCGACGATGTCTAGGCGGTACCGCGCTCCTCTGGGCGAAACATATTCGCCCTCGCACACATATTTAGGAAGCTTGCCTCACCAGCACCCGGAGCCGCTACGGAACCGTTCTCCAGCATCCGATCGCAGCTTGACACCACCACCCGCTCCTCGTGTAAGCCGGTCGCCCTCTCCGCGGCGTCGATACCCGTCGCCACCCCCGGAAAACTAGCCAGCGCGGCCGTTGGAGGTGAGGTCGCTGGACAATCTTCGATATCGACAGAGATACCTCCAACCATTTGTATGTTTAAGAATAAGGTGTTTGTATTAATTGACGGGGTTTCATCCATGGCCTTAGTGGACACGGGAGCAACCGTTTCAGTGATGAGTCTTGCGTTTAAAAGCCTCCTAGGACGAAAGATGATGTTTCGCTGGGACCGTGCCGATACGTTTCGCGGAGTGAGTGGGGAGTTGTTGTATCCTGTGGGCGTGTGTAATGTAGACGTTACCTTGGGTGGTCAAATATTTAACGCGGAGTTCGCTGTTCTACCTCATTCTACGCATGACGTAATCCTGGGTCTTGATTTTTTGAAACTGTGTGGTGCCACCGTCGACTGCAAAACGGGTGAAATCAGTGTAGGTACGAGCTTTGCTGCGGCGTTTATGGAAGCCCCACCGTGTCGTGAAAGTGTGCTTTGTGTATCCCGGGATACAGTTGTGCCTCCGTTATCCGCAACGTGTGTTTCAGTCGCCTGTTTCCCCACCACCGACGGAACGTTTGACGCTACCGTGGAGCCCGTTCACCTGAGTTGCATCAAGAGGAATGTACTGATACTGTATTGCACGCTGTCAGTTGTTCAGGGACGCACCAACTTATGGGCCGTAAACTGTTCGAGTGAACCTGCAATACTACCACAGGGTCTGAAACTTGCCGCCTACCATGAAGATCACGTGCTATCGCTCGCCATTCTTACAGAGGCCCTTGATTCTGCGGATGAGCGCCATTTCGCTAATGTCTGCCCTGCAGCGCACTCCTCATTTCTGACTATGGTAAACAAGTCGCTCAGCACTAAGCAGCGTCACGAAGTGGCGAATATTCTGCTAAAACATGCCCGACTGTTTGACTTCTTGCAGCAAGAGGGACCACCATTGTTTCCTCCTTCTCGTATACACCATCGCATCGATACGGGATCTGCCCAACCGCTGCGACAGAAACCATACAGAGTCTCACCGTCGGAACGCAAGGTGATCAATGACCAAGTCCACGAAATGCTAAATAAGAATGTAATCCAAGAATCCTGTAGTCCGTGGGCAGCGCCAGTCATCCTGGTTAGAAAGAAAGATGGTACATGGCGATTTTGTGTTGACTACCGCCGCCTCAACACCATCACTAAAAAGGACGTATATCCTCTTCCGCGTATTGATGATGCTATCGACTGCCTCTCATCAGCGTCTTACTTTTCGTCTGTTGACTTGAGGTCGGGGTACTGGCAGATTCCTATGCACGAGGCAGACAAGGAGAAAACGGCATTTGTAACACCAGATGGACTTTTTGAATTTAATGTGATGCCGTTCGGGCTCTGTAATGCGCCTGCAACTTTCGAGCGCTTCATGGACAACATCCTGCGTGGTTTGAAGTGGGAAGTATGCATGTGCTATCTAGATGATGTAGTGATTTTCGGGCGCACGTTCAGTGAGCACAACGCACGTCTCGATCTTGTGCTAGACTGCTTGGACAAAGCGGGTTTGGTGCTCAACTCGAAGAAGTGTCATTTTGGAGAGCGCCAAACACTCGTTCTGGGACACCTAGTGGATAAGGACGGTATACGGCCTGATCCAGCGAAGACTGCTACGGTGGAAGCCTTCAAGCAACCTCGCCATGTAAAAGAGCTGCGCAGTTTCCTAGGGCTTTGCTCGTACTTCCGCCGGTTTATTCGTGGATTTGCCAACATCGCGTATCCGCCGACATGCCTCCTCCAGAAGGGCGTTCCCTTTGAGTGGACTCCTGAATGTGAAGCTAGTTTTCGTGAGCTGAAGTCTCGTCTGACGTCTCATCCCATTCTCCGACACTTCGACCATGCGGCTCCCACAGAAGTTCATACGGACGCTAGCGGTATTGGCATTGGCGCCGTCCTTATTCAACGCGTCGACACCAAAGAACACGTCGTCGCCTATGCGAGTCGTTCTTTAAGTAAGTCCGAGCGTAACTACACCGTTACAGAGCAAGAATGTCTTGCAGTTATTTTCGCAGTACAGCGCTTCCGGTCGCACCTGTACGGGCGCCCCTTCACTGTGGTGACAGACCATCATTCTCTCTGCTGGCTGGTTAATCTCCGTGATCCGTCGGGCCGGCTTGCGCGTTGGACACTCCGTTTACAGGAATATAACTTTACCGTTTCTTATAAAAGCGGCCGCCGACACGCCGACGCTGACTGCCTCTCGCGCATGCCGCTTCCAACGACGGACTGCGACGCGGACAACTTCGACTGCTATATCGCATCACTGGAGCCGGGATTTCCTGATATAAATACCTTCAAGGTCGAGCAACAAAAAGACAGAACTTTAGAACCACTGCTCATTACTGCAAGGCAATCAGCACCATCCACTCGTTTCTGTGTTCGTGATGGGGTTCTTTACAAAAAGAACTATTCTACTACAGGCCCACGATATCTTCTGGTGGTCCCGGAGAGTCTCCGTGTCTCCGTCTTGCGCGCTATGCATGACGATCCAACATCTGGACATTTGGGTTCTGCGCGAACTCTCTACCGCCTCCAAGAAAGGTTCTACTGGCCTAAAATGCGCCAGACGACCGCCCAGTATGTGTCCAGCTGCAGCGAGTGTCAACGTTATAAGCGTCCGACGAGTGCTCCTCCTGGTCAACTCCATCCAGTGCCACCCCCCTGCTCTCCCTTTGAGCAAGTTGGCATCGACCTCCTCGGTCCTTTCCCGCGTTCATCCGATGGGAATCACTGGATTATCGTGTGTGCCGATCACTTGACACGCTACTGTGAGACAGCTGCAATACCATCGGCTACTGCAACCGAAGTGTGTATTTTTCTGCTGCGTTTTGTCATTCTCCGACATGGACCTCCCAGAGTCATCATCAGCGATCGTGGGCGGCAGTTCACTGCAGACGTGGTCGAAGAGATGCTTCGTCTATGTGCTTCAAGGTTTCGACATTCCACCCCGTATCATCCCCAAACAAATGGCCTTACGGAACGCACGAACAGAACTCTTACTAACATGCTGTCCATGTATGTCGAGTCAGATCATAAGAACTGGGACAGCGTGCTACCTTTCATTACGTACGCATTTAACACCTCAAAGCATGAAGTTACGGGCTACAGTCCCTTCTTTCTTCTCTACGCTCGTCCGCCTCGTTATACACTAGACACTATCTTCCTGTTTTCCAGCCACGATAATCTTTGTATATCAGAGACAGTCTGTCTTGCTGAAGAAGCCCGACGACTTGCTTCGTTACGCACTCTTGTTTCACAAGCCCGCTCGAAGGCACGCTGCGACCGCCGACGCCGACACGTGATATATGACCCTGGTGATTTAGTGTTGCTCTGGAAACCAACCAGGAAACGTGGACTATGTGAAAAACTGCTGGCCCACTATGTTGGACCCTATGTTATTACGGAGCGCATCAGCGAATTAACCTACCGCATAGCACGTCTCACATCAAATGGCCGACGGTCAGCAAACACTGAACTTTCGCATGTCGCCCGTTTAAAGCCCTTTATTTCTCGACAGCCTGTTTGACTTGCCCGGCGGGCTTCGTCTGCGCGGAGGGAAATGTGACGCTCTTAGGTGCATAGTGGGTTCACGAATGTGACGCGCTTAGGTGCATAGTGGGTTCACGCCTCAACAAACAGTATGTGGGGGCACCGAAGGGTAGTGAACGAGGACGACGACGTGTGGCTGGATGGCTGAGTCTCGACAGGCGCTCAGTTGACCAAGGCCATCGCTTCTAACTCTACCCGGCTTCAAAGTAACGCCTTTTGTGGGCGTAACAATATATCCAAGCAACGCCGTACAAATACTGGCATATAAGAAGATCATGTACCAAGTAACAAAGAAAAGAATAATTGTAGAAAAGAAAAATGAAAACAAAAAGGCAGATACCGTACATATATTAGCTAATAGCAACATCAAGCGAAGGGCAATGAAGCCTAGTAACGCAAAAAGTTCTTTACGCACTTCAAACACAATCGAATTGTCAAAAGCTTGTCACACGCGCAGATATACGCACCAAAAAAAGAAGGAAAACAACATTTTACGAGGCCGTTACTGAGCCAACGAGACACAGGATAACCAAACACAAGAAAAAAGATAAGTAACGTATAAATTCGCAGTACATAAATGCCAGTGATGTTAAAGACGTATATGTTCTAAAAAATCAGCATTAAATAACTGTGAAGACGGTAGGTTGTTCTGATCTGTTTTAGTGCGTGGAAAGAAAGAATATTTCCATTGCATGAAGTAGGAGGGACAGAACCTGCAGCAGTGTCGAATCGTGGCTCGGGCGTAAAAGCAGTTACTCCACTATCTTCCAAAGCGGACGGCACAGCGAGAGATACACACTTAGGAAGCCCTTGCAGATGCGAACCAAAGTTCAGAAGAGGAACCGACGCTCAATTGTTGACAATGGTTACAATTGAGCTGGATAGTGCTATTTGATGGGCCAGGAGGACGTCGCAAAGTAGGGACACCACGTAAGGACGATCTTGAAGTGTTGGAGAAGGCGTCATGAGGACGTAAATCGCAGCATCAAGTTGCAGTCGAGCAAATTCAGTAGAATGAAGTCGGTACTTGTGGTCGTTGGTCGGGTCGGCAAGGTAATGGGGCAGTTCAAGACTAACGGTACCGGTTACATAGTCAATATGTGCTGAATGGGCAGTCAGGCTACTACGGCAATGGCGGGAGATGTGACCGACCCGGGAGCGAGCAGTGCAAATCGGCCTGTCATCCGGTGTTCGCCACTCAGAGGGGTTCCGATAACGATTCGGGAACGACGGTCAAGGTGTAGCATGGGCTATGAAAGGAGCAGTAGGGGTGCGGCGTGAGCGGTCAGCAGACTTCATGTACACGTTTGGAATTTGTTGACGGACAGCAACTTGAATGAGCGAGATCATGTTGTCAGTCGTATGGGGACAGTGAGAACTTGGACTCACAGGCTCAAGTTCGCGCTGGATTACCTGTGTCAAGCTGGGCGTTGTAGGCGGCTGTGACGCCGGAGGGTCGTTGCGGGAGGAATTGGCAGCCGTATTCTGAAGTCAGTCGAAGCGTTGTACAATCCTTGCTTATAATTTCGGCATTTCTTAACAATGTATTCGACTGTAGAGCAGTTCCAGCAAAGCAGGAGGCTGAGTGCATTCTCCCCGATGCCCATCAAGATGTGTCCAACCTTTCCGGCCTCCGCATGCTTCTACCACACGCATGTCCGCGTATGCTTTACGGCAGAGAGCCAGAATGTGTTGAATATACGCGACGTACGATTCAGTTGTTGTCTGGGCACGAGACGCTACCTCTTCCTTCGCGTCCATTTCATGTCCCACAGGTCTTCCGGAAATATCACGTAGCTTTTCCTTGCAGCAGTCCCAGCTTATAATGTCAGCTTTATGCGTGTCGAAGCATACCTCCGCGGCTCCTTCCAAGTTATAGACCACCTTGGCCAGAGAAAGTGTGGCATCGCAATTGTTGTGCTTACCAACGCGTCATACGACGTCAGCCAGTCTTCGACGTCGACCCTGCTAGTGCCGATGAAGATTCCCCAGTTACGTAGCTGGGTTAGCACTACTTCCGCTGTTGTCTGAGCGTCAGTGGCCCTAACAGCCGAACCGATGTGACGCCCGCTACGAAGATGGAGGGCCGGCTTGTGGCGAGATTACCCCGCACTTCCACCAAAATGTTACACGGAAAAAAATATATGCAGTTACAAACTATACAGTTACAAGGTTCTAGCTCAGTGGCAAGAGTAACACAATCTACAAATCTTCGAAAGAGACTTCAACCTTCTACTCACTTCCCATCGTTCTTCTGTCCACAGTGGTACAAACTCGTACATGACATTATATAGGACAAGCACGGCGAAGCCTCAACGACCGCTTGCTTGAGCGCGCTAATAACGTGAACAATAAAAGCGGCAGTAACTTGGCCATCCACTGCGGAAAGCTTGGCTGCTATCCTGTATTTGAAAAGACCTGTGCGGTTATTATAGCCAAACAGCAGGTGAGATATTTGAAGGGTTTGTGATGATGCGTACACAGGATTCCTTCAATTTACCTGACTTCTTCAATTTACTCGACTGACAAAGAGTTTACATATCTTTGCCACTAATATGGTTTTATCATTACGAGCCCACTCTTTATCATTTTACACATGCGCTGATGAAGTGAGAGTTGGCAAACCCCCCTCCCACTTTTTTCATTGGTACATTTGTGTATGCGCATAAAAATGCCCTCATAGTTAGCATTCACCTTTCGTCATGGGTTCCTTCTTTCTCCGCGTTTATATTCTGCTGCTTTCGTCCATGTATTACTAAATATTAACTAGCCCCCCTGTCATACGCTTTTAAAATATATACCTGTTTCCCAAATCAAGTAGCGACAACGTTTTACACGTAATAATTCAGACGGATGTCCAGGAATTCTGGACGTTCTGCTTTTAAACTCCACCGCAATGCACAAGTGTAAATCAGTAGGACGAGGGGGAATAACCTTAACTTTAGGACAACAGATGTGAGACCTAGGCCTCTGTACCTAGATGACGGCCTCGAGCCCTTCGGCTCTGGCGGAATCTACGACCTGCTGGATTGCCTTATGTTTGTCTTCCGGTGCACAGCTGAGCAACGCGGTCTCCCACTGCTCTCTCGTTTTGTGTATGTTATTCTGCGTGGTCGTGCGAAGGCAAGCCTTAACCGTAGGATGTAGACCCTTCCTTTCTTGACAAAACCTGCATCAAAGCGCTAAAAAGTCCGGGTAGCGGCGTAGACCAGCGAGCTTCGGTTATGTACCAGTTTGTAAAAGACGCCATGTAATCGCTCGGAGTCTACCTAGCAAGGAGCGTGACGGGAGGAATTGGGCCCTTCCCAATTTATAGTGTTTAGTGATCTCGTTAAACCTGGTCGTCAATTCTCTCTACGCTCCCAGTATGTGCATTTCACCCATATCGATCTTCACGAAAACATGTTGAAATTCTCAACGCTTCTGGTGAGAGCCTTTCTTTGCTACAGTTCTTGACGGCTGTGTTGGAGTCGCTGACTACGATGTTTACCTCCGTGGAGGCTATTGCCAGTGCTAAGGCAGCCTCCTCCGACACCTCCGCCTTTCCTGTTTTTACAGTGCCACAAACTCTAGAACCACTCTCCAGACTCGTACCAACTATCGACATAGTCCATCTCTTTGCGGACTCTGCTGGGTCCACATAGACAACGTCCCTAGCACTACGGCATTTTTCCTGGAGAGCTCTCACTCTTGCGATTGTTCTACCTTGGCGAAACTCCGGCTGCATGTTTCTGGGGACTGGGGTTAATGACAGATGTCCCCTTATTTTCCATGGGATGTCTCTCCGCAGTCCGTGCTGTGCTTCATAGGTTATTCCGATGTCGTCTAAGATGTGTCTCAACGTCAAACTCTGTGTAAGTATTCATATTGTGCTACTCTCGCGGCCTCATTAAGTCCGTCTAGTGTGTTATGCACGCCGATCGCCAGAAATTTCTCGTTTGGCGTATTAGCCGGAAGTCACAAGGCTCCCTTATAGACACTTCTAATAATGCATTCTATCTCGGCTTTCTCCGCAGCGTAGAGCTCGAGTTAAATGACCATTTATAAAATACGGCTGTCTACGAATATTTCTATTCATCGCACGAGGTTCTGCTCTGTTATGCCATATTGCCTGTTGGATATCCGCTTAATTAGCCAGATTGTTTGTTGCACACTATTGTCCAGCAGTCAAATGTTTTCTCCATTCTGGCGGTTTTACAATTGGCGGAGTCCGAGTATTCTCAGGCTCTTTATTATCGGTATCGTGGTGCATTCTGTAACTGCAACTACCAGCTTTTCACTAATGCTTTCTCGACCCCTGCATTTAGGTCTATACAGCAGGAGTTCAGATCTCTGCAAGAAACGTCTGAGTCCCTTGTCCCCGATGTAGTCTTCGACCATGTTTACCGCTGTTTGGAGGACCTCTTCCGTATTTCCATCGCTTCCGGCCACCATCCAGAGGGCGGCGTCGAACCCGTGTACGCTGCGTCTGAGTCCTGTATTTTCGAGTCTCGCAGGACGACCGATCTTTGCCACGTTGAACAGAAAGGGAGACTGGACTGAGTACTGCGGGGTACCCCTATAACCAACTTTTAGCGCCTACGATATGTATTCTCTAATTAAACGTTTTACGATAGGTTCTGTCAAGAAGTCTTTGATGAACGCATATGTTTTCCTTCCTACATCCGGCTCTTGGTGATTATGTAGTATTGCCTAGTTAGTGACAGTGTGAAAGGCCTTAGCTAAATGGAGACCTGGTATTGCCTTGGTGTCTAGCGTTTTCTCACCCGCATCTACGATGAGATATTTTAGTTTGAGAATAATTTCCTGCCGCAGTAACAGGGGTCCAAATCCAACCATGTTATGTCAGTTAAGTTCGCCGTCATCCATGTATCTCGTGAGGCGTCTGAGAACCACATGTTCCATGAATTTACCGACACATGATGTTAACGATATGGGCCTTAAGTACGACAATTGTCGTTTCTTTCAAAGCTTCGGTATAAAAATGATTTGGGCTGCTTCCATTGACTTGGAATGCCGCCTTCCTTCTAGCAGTTAATAATGTAGGGCGTGACAACTGGGATAGATATATTGTCGAGGTTCCTGAGTGTTCTGTTCCTTATCCCATGATGTCCTGGTGCCGATTTCGAGTTGAGTCTGGTAAGTTTACATTTGATCTCTGCTTCGTAATGGGGGTATTGAGATCAGGATTCTCGCTACCTAGGTAATCTGGAAGTCCTTCTCTATCCGCATTTCCAACGTACATTTCTTTGGGCAATCGAAAGAGCTCTTCTTCTGAACCGTCGTAGCTGTGTATAACATTCTGTAGATTTTTTTCGTTGTATGGTTTTGTACTGCCAGAGTTCAAGAGGCAAAGGAGAACGTTGCAAGTCTTGTACATTTTCGTCTGCCTTTCCATCAAGTGGCACGTGGCTTTCCACTTTTGCTGGGTTATCCTATTTTCATACATCTCAATTTTCTTGTTTATTTCCACAGTTATCTTCGTAAATTTCTGATTAGGTTTTTGCTTTTTCCATCTTTTCAACATACTACCTTTCGCTTCCGACATGTGCAATAATCTGCTATCCAACTCCTCTAACCATGCGTCCTCTGGAACAGTTTTGGTAGCTCGCATAATGTTTTCTTGTAGTTTATCTGCCTATTTCTCGAAGTTTGTTATAGTGTCTTACGCATCTTCTTGTAGGATTTGGCGGAAACACTGCCATTTTTAAGTTTCAGTTTTCTACTACTCTTTTCCCTCGGGCCTGCTTGAACCGTTGTGACGACGGTGTAGTGGTCTCGACCTCAGCTTTCATGCATGTTTGTCCATTGAGAATCTGCTACATTCTTCGTAAATGTGAGATCTGCTGTCGTGTTGCTGGTTACGCTGTTTCTTTTGTGTTTGGTGCCTGAGGGTCAGTAAAGAGCCTTAGGGCTTTGTGCTGAGCGTCTGCCCATAACCTTCGGCCCTTAATGTTCTCTATGCTGCATCACCTAGCCACGTGTGGACCGTTAAAATCGCCGATCCCAACTAGCATCAGTTTGTTCGCTACGCTCAACGCTTTGCGGATGAGAGAAACCAATTTGGCCTTTTGTCGACATAGACTGTATATGTTAAGAATAAATAGACTTTCGGATTCTTTACGGGAGGGGATTATTTCAATCAATACATGCTCGATGCCCGGCCATACCGCTGTAGTCCTCGACAGCCGAGTGGTTTGTTTGTATCAGTTTCGTGACTGTCGCCTTCTCGCTGGACGCACTATAAGATTTATACCCTCATAATTTTGCCATCCCCCCGGTCTCCAGCAGGGCAATGACATCTGGCGTCTCCTTACTTGTTATGAACTGCTGCAGGTTTCTTCGCTTGCGACGATACCGGCAGCAGTTTCATTGCCAAATCGTGTAGCGGTCACTCATCGCCATATTGATTTATCTGCTCTTCCCCTGTGGCCTTGCTGTTATTACCGCATTCTACCTTCTATAGGGTTTGCTTTAATCCGGCCTAGCGCCAACCGGTCGAATATCTTTTGGTGTGCTTTCTAGTGCCACTAGACTGTCCTCTAGTCTATCAAATCATTGTATATTTGTTAAATACATTTTTTTATTTCTTGCTGTAATCCGTAGAACATTTCTTTAAACGTTCGCAAAGCTCGGGGATTGCCAATAGGCTCTTTTTTTTTTTCTACAATTTCTTGCGTCCTCCTTTTGTGTGGTGGTGTTTCCCCGTTCGATTGTGTGAGAACGGGTGTTGTATCTCGACTAGGCGTCGACGTCCTACTGCTGGATGATGTGTGGGCATTCTTTCTATGTTGCTGTAGCTTCGTGTTTTCTGGCCTAAGCTGCTTGATCTCCTCTTTAAGCGTTGCGTTCTCTCGGGTAATCTAATCTAACATCTTCCTAATCTGTGTCATTTCCTTTTCTAGTGCGGACCCCTTAGCTTTAGACGATTCAGTGGAGTGCCGGAGACGGCGCTTGCCCAACTCACGTGTGCTTTTCTCCCGTCTCCCTCTCGATTATTTCTCACACCACGGACCTCGACCTTCACGTCGGTGAACGATCTGGCCCTGAACCTGGACCTGGAGCGTCCGCGACCGGCTTCGCCAGGGAGTCTCAGGAAGGAACCGGAGCGGTCGTCTGTATTTTTTCGTGCTTGTTTCTTCTTTGTCAATTGAGGGCTGCTTGCTCGCTGCCGTCTTGATTATTGTTCTTCTTGCTCCCTCTGGCGCCTTTATGGTTGTGGTGGCAGTACACTTCCTCTTCGGCCTCTTCTTCTTCCCTCCTCCGTCGGTAGCAGCGGCGTCTCTTGACCATGTACGGTATCTAGAATCTTGCCTTGCATTTCTTGTCTCCGGTGATGTAGTCTTTCCCGCAGGGTACACATTCTGCTTCGCATTGTGATCCTGTTGTGGGTTCTTACGCCCACGCCTCCGGCAAACCTCGTCTTCAGGGTTGCGGCACACGTCAGCCCTGTGCCCCGTTCTCCCACATCCACAGCATATGGTGATCTTTCTATGCCCGGAGCATTGGATAAGTATCGCTCCATAGAACGATCGCCTTGTCTGTTACCCATTTCCTCCGTGTGCAAGACCCCAGGATTGCGCGGCGTGACCAGACAGGTCATCATGTCCTCTGGATTCTCCTCCGTGGATATTCCTTTGATGATACACTTGAATGCGTAATCAGGAGCTGCTCCGTAAGAACTTGCTTCAAATTCTTATTCTCCAAAGCACAGCTTGTTGATAGCATCAAATGTCCTGGCCTGGACATCGGAAGGCGTGCAGAACACCACTATATCTTGCTTGGTGTTTATGCATATGCTGCCTTACTCTGGTGTCCGTCGACCGACCGCGGAAGCGTTTCGCCGGCAGCAGTAAAGGCAATCGAGCTTGTAGTCCGATAGGTTAATACATTCACGTTTACACACGATAAATCTGTATTCTTCTTTTGGCGGGTTAGTCAGTCTACTTGCTTTGATGATTTGTCGCACCTTGGCTTCGTTCATCCCTTTGTTTCCATTTGTTGCTTCCCCGACGAAGGTTCTTCCTTACTAGAATATCCTGTTTGTTTTCAAACAGATTTCATCAAATAAGGTTATGAAACGGGACCCTCCCGCCAATCCGGCCCCACCACTGTGTCGCTTCTTCGCGCCTATTCTAACTTGACACCAGCCTGACTCTTTTCCGAACTCCTCCGGTTGCATTTGTTCACCTTCCACGCTCACGAGTTTCATCGTGGGGTTGGGCCTTAAATATCTCCGTCGGCGCGCTAGGCCGAGCTCTCTCAGCCACCGCTGCAGTGGAATCGTTCGTGGCGTCGAGGCGTTCGCGTTAGGCGTAGATTTCTCGCCACGTGTAGCAGGAGGAAAGAACGATTGACGGCCGAAAAATTGACCCACTTAGTCAGAACGTTGCTGGTGCATTAAAGCAGTTAAATGAGGAGAGAAAGGGGCTGTGAAATCACACGACAGCAGGAAATCGTTTTGCACGTTCCACCCAGAGGTCACACTGACTTGAAGAAGCGCCAACTTTATACCCTCAAGCAATTTATTATAGTTCGTATTGAAGCGGTAATGGTTCAGGAAGTTTTAAGCAGTCTGTTTGCACGCGCTTTTCTTCGCAAGAGTTGGTAGAACTCCGCGCTCACGTGATACATGAATTTCCCTAGTGCTTCCCTCGTGATATTTCTGCAGCTCTTTAAGTTCCCTAACTTGCGATATAATTGTGTATCATCTCTCAGTTTACTGATGACGCCTGCAGTCTCTGACAAGTATATTTTCCGCTTTTGGCCTGGCTGGGGCAGCGTAGAACCTGTAAAGACATACATCATCAAGGCATCGTATCAGGCTAGTGGTCAAATTTTCGCCGACGTTGCGCGTTCTCTCAAGGAACACTACACACAGGCACCCAGGACATGAAATCTGAGAGATGGGTGAAATACAATGTGGTAATGATTAAACAGCTCTTAAAAGCGAAGCGAAAGTTGAGAGTACGAAGAAGGGACGAAAATATTGTGCCCCTCTTGGCACAGGTTGAAAACCGAAGCGAACCTATGTCGCTATATAGGTAACTCTAACTTTTTTTATAATTCAAAACGCAAAGACATCTGCCGCGTTCATGACGATTCAAATGTGATATTGTAATTAACAAAAACCTAGACTCCGGAATACTCTCCAGCGTGACCACCTTGTTCAGCAAGCATTCAAATACCTTAAGCAGACATAAATTGCAAGTTTTCTACTCGTGGAAGAAGAATGAAGAGAAACCGCTCACATAAACCGAATAGAATTTCGCGCATGCGCATCCGCTACCATCAATCGCCCAAGAAACTTCAGTTTTTTGTAGCACCGTAATAAAATGCCCCATGTCAAACCAAAAGAAAATGTTCACATGAAAACAACCGCCAAAGCTGCTCGTTGCGTCCTATGGATGCTTTGATAAGCACAGCGCATGTTTTTTTCATAATGACGACTGAAAAACTGTGCGCACCTCTTGTCCGCTGGAATACGGAAGAATTTCGCCCTTGTGTGGCTCGTCGAGTTACCACATGGCACAGATGGCCAGGAAATGCTCTTTCCTTTCCTTCGTTTTTTCGACAGTGCCGGAACATTCGCGTGCACAGAATGGAAGTTTTAAACTGCAGAGCACAGGAAAGACGTGCACGTACAAAGAAAGCGGCTGGAGCATACGATGAGAATGGTAGCCGAAGCGATAAGAACGAAAGCGCCGCTTGTTGGCGCAGAAAGATGCAGAAAAAGAAAATAGCTAAAAGCATATTTCATTTCTACACATATTTGCATTATATCACTTGATTGTTATGCACTTTGAAAAGATACAGCCACACATGCAAAGGTTATTGAATTTTCCTTTGGCTACCAGTGTAATGGCCATGGCTCATTGCCAATACCGAAACTAGCCCGACTGTCAACCCACTGGTAGAGCAGTCTTCTGTGCCTTCTTGTCTGTGACGTAGGTGACATTGGCTTGAAAGCCAATGGCAGTTCCACTTGGCGCTGTACTGTCATGGTGGCAGTTCCCAAAGGTATCGAGATTCCGGCATAGTAAGAGATTATTCTTAGAAGCTTGGAAAAAGGTCTCCTCGGTGCCACTGCCGCTGAGCGTTTGCCGCTTTGTTGCGTTGTCACTTTTTACTGGTACTTTTGATTTTTTTTCTCCTCTATTTGCAGCATTGGGGCGATGCGTTTTAATAAGGGGGCATTGCCAGGTGTATTTTTCTTTATATTTTTCCGGTGGCGGCTTTTTACTTGCTAGCAAACGTTGAGCGTTATCGCCCGGCCGAAGAAACGCCTGCGAGTATGGGAAATTTATCGAATGTTATCTGTCGTTATATCATTGTGGCAACCCACTTGTATTCGTGACGAAAATTGTGTAACGCTTTCTGGAAGGCACGCTGGCGCCAGGGATAGCGCTATAATTTTTGACGAGTCATGTATTAAAGCCGAGGTGTTCGACGCGATGATCTGACCTTGCACGATCGCCGAATGTACTTGCCACTGTTGCGTTCGACTGCTACTTGTTTCTCTGGGCACCAGTTCCGCCAATAAAGTGCGACTTTTGCGATTTACAGTTTTCGCTATTGTGTTCTGCACCATCGCTCCACCGTGAGAATAATATGAATGAGAAAACTTTTTGTACTCCCTCAAAGTCATAGATCTGTGCAAGTGGGTGGAAGGCGTATTACACTTTGTTTCATTTAGCTATTCCTCATGAAGCCAAACGCGAGTGCGCGTAGAAATTAAGCTTCCTTCCTACTTCTGGTGAAATTTTGCTGCAGAAAGATATCTGCGAAATTAATAAATACTCAAGGTCGTAATGTACTAGCCTTCTTCACCCACCTTATATGTAAGCAATAAACTGTACGAAGAGGACCAAGAGTTCTTAGCGATATTAAAGAAGCGCTTTGAAAGAAGCTTGAACAGTGAAATAAGGCTTATGAAATGACAACTTTCACTCCGGAACGAGCCGACACTGCACCTTCAGCAAGATGGACGTGATGTTCCTTCAGTCGATCGATGGTGGCGTAATAGGCAGAAGTAAACATACTTTTGTGCTCGTATATTTGAATTTGTACTAAATCTACAATCCTAACTTGCTCTGCTTTAGTGCCGGCTTTGTCAGCCTGACAGGTATGATATATGCAGCAGTATGCGTCACGCATAATATAAAAGTAGAATATGGAACCTTGCTAGTAAATTATGGAATTGAAACATCACGATCGAGATTAGAGATACTCGCTGTGCCATGTGCAAGCAGGGTAGGGTCGTTCGACAGAGCGATTACAAAAGAAAGGATCTAAATGCATCCTTAAAGGAGTACTGACACACAAATTTCTGGTCTTGTTTCTTCCGCTGCAATAAGTAGCTAATGACCCAGTAATCACGGCACGAAAGATCATTTGCTTCAGAACACCACAGGTAATTATTTAGAGTCTTGTTTGTAGTGACGAGTCCGAGTACTCGTTTCAGAGAGCAAGAGATGGGCCAAAGAAGGAATGTAAACACAGTTGGGCACGTGATGGCACATGTTCTCGCCATCATTGCTGTGCTCGTTCTCGTCCTCCAGCGACGAATATTTCTTGCAGGCGGGAGTCGCCGACGTACTAACGTGACCGACCACTCTTGATTGGATCAACAACAAAGCAGCGACACGGAAAGTGCGGCCAGGGACACCTATCGATGTGCGTACCCTTACAAAAATTTTTAATAGAAAGTCCATAGATAGTCTAAGACATTTGTCTATGAAGTCTATAGACTGTGTATAGACATTTATTTAGACTAGTCTATAGACAGTCTATAGACTCATGGCCGTACACTTTTTATAGACTAGTCTATAAAAAGTCTCAGTCTATGGACTGTCTATAGACTTATGGCCATACACTTTTTTTGACTAGTCTATAAAAAGTCTGAGTCTATAGACTGTCTATAGAGTGTCTATGGATTAACTAAAATTTATGTTTGTAGACAGTTGTCTGCAGAATGTCTATGGACAAGGTATAGGCTTACGGTTCTAGTTTTGTAGGCTGAAGTCTATAGAATGTCTACAGACATTCTATATACTTCAGTCTACAAAAACAGACATTTATAATCTTATACACCTTTTTCTATGACATTCTGCAGGCATTTGCCAACAAACATGAATTTCCATTGTCACGTGGTGGTGACGTTAAGAACACAGTAGCAATACTGTGAAAGGCAAAACTAGATTTTATTGGGCGAACCTGTGCCCACAAAACAGGCTACACTTATAGCACAACGAAAGCAGCGAACACAGTCGGCGATCGTCGGAAATCTGATCAGCGAGGCAAGCGCGTCGGCTTTTATACAGCAGGCGTCGAATGTTCCAGACTAATCGTTCGGACCCGCGCGCCTTCCACAATGTTCTACACCATTCGCGTCACACGATGAAATCAGATAACACAACGTTCGGCGACAACAGACAGCCGGGTAGAAGCATCGATAACTTTCCAGAAACTTCGGATACATGCAAGCGCGTCCCGCGCTGTGCGATTACATTTGTTAGGTGGCGAAACGTGGTCGCCAGATAAGTACACGTGTCAATACCCCCCTCTTAAAAAGCATCGACCCGATGCTGCAAACAAACGAAGTTAATAAACAAAAGCACTCGTAGCAAAGAAAAGAACAAAAATGACGAAGTTCGTCAGCGTCCGTAAAAGGGTTTAAGGCGCACCACGTGGACCACTTCAGATCGTGCGCGGCGCCGCTGTGAATGCGAAATGCCGTCTGGCACGACCTCATAATCCAGAGCGCCAATACGTCAGATGACCTTGTAGGGTCCGAAATAGCGTCGGAGTAGCTTCTCACTGAGTCCTCGTCGGCGTATCGGGGTCCAGACCCAAACACGGTCGCCAGGCTGGTACTCGACGAAGCGTCGTCGGAGGTTGTAGTGTCGGCTGTCGGTCCTCTGCTGGCTCTTGATTCGCAGGCGGGCGAGCTGTCGGGCTTCCTCGGCGCGCTGGAGATAGCTAGCGACGTCAACATTCTCTTCGTCAGTTACGTGCGGCAGCATGGCGTCAAGCGTCGTCGTCGGGTTCCTGCCGTAGACCAGCTTGAACGGCGTGATCTGTGTTGTTTCTTGCACCGCCGTGTTGTACGCAAAGGTTACGTACGGCAGGACCGCGTCCCACGTCTTGTGTTCGACGTCGACGTACATTGCTAGCATGTCGGCGAGGGTCTTGTTCAGGCGCTCCGTGAGACCATTCGTCTGCGGATGGTAGGCAGTTGTCCTCCTGTGGCTTGTGTGGCTGTACTGCAGAATGGCTTGGGTGAGCTCTGCTGTAAAAGCCGTTCCTCTGTCGGTGATGAGGACTTCTGGGGCACCATGTCGCAGCAGGATGTTTTCGACGAAAAATTTCGCCACTTCCGCTGCGCTGCCTTTCGGTAGAGCTTTAGTTTCAGCAAAGCGGGTGAGATAGTCCGTCGCCACGACGATCCACTTATTCCCGGATGTTGACATCGGAAACGGCCCCAACAAATCCATCCCAATCTGCTGGAATGGTCGGCGAGGAGGTTCGATCGGCTGTAGTAATCCAGCTGGCCTTGTCGGTGGTGTCTTGCGTCGTTGACAATCTCGGCATGTCTTGACGTAACGGGCGACGTCGGCGGTCAGACGCGGCCAGTAATACCTTTCCTGTATTCTCGACAGCGTACGGGAGAATCCGAGGTGCCCAGCGGTTGGATCGTCGTGTAGGGCGTGCAGTATCTCTGGACGCAGCGCTGACGGTACAACAAGGAGGTAGCTGGCGCGGACTGGTGAGAAGTTCTTCTTCACGAGTAGGTTGTTTTGAAGCGTAAACGAAGATAATCCACGCTTAAATGCCCTAGGGACAACGTCGGTGTGCCCTTCCAAATACTCGACTAGGGCTTTTAGCTCCGGGTCCCCTCGTTGTTGTTCGGCGAAGTCTTCCGCGCTTATTATGCCAAGGAAGGCGTCGTCATCCTCGTTATCTTGCGGCGGTGGGTCAATGGGGGCGCGGGATAGGCAATCGGCATCTGAGTGTTTTCTTCCGGACTTGTATGTTACAGTGATGTCGTATTCTTGTAGTCTGAGGCTCCACCGCGCCAGCCGTCCTGAAGGGTCCTTTAAGTTAGCTAGCCAACACAACGCGTGATGATCGCTGACCACTTTGAATGGCCTGCCATAGAGGTAAGGGCGAAATTTCGCTGTAGCCCAAACGATGGCGAGGCATTCCTTTTCGGTTGTAGAATAATTGCCTTCCGCTTTTGACAACGACCGGCTAGCGTAAGCTATCACGTGTTCATGTCCATCTTTTCTCTGGACTAGGACGGCACCGAGGCCTAGGCTACTGGCGTCAGTGTGTATTTCGGTATCGGCGTGCTCGTCGAAGTGCGCAAGTACGGGCGGCGACTGCATGCGTCGTTTGAGTTCTTGAAATGCGCCGGCCTGCGGCGTTTCCCACTTGAACTCGACGTCACATTTAGTTAGCTTTGTCAGCGGCTCAGCGATGCGTGAAAAGTCCTTGACAAAGCGCCTATAGTAGGCACACATGCCAAGGAATCTGCGCACTACCTTCTTGTCGGTTGGCTGCGGGAACTTTGCGATGGCAGCTGTCTTCTGTGGGTCGGGGCGTACTCCTGATTTGCTGATCACGTGGCCTAGGAACAAAAGCTGATCGTAAGCGAAACGGCACTTTTCCGGCTTCAGAGTGAGCCCTGATAACTTGATGGCTTCCAACACTGTCGAGAGCCGCCTAAGGTGATCGTCGAAATTTCCGGCGAAGACAACGACGTCATCCAGGTAAACAAGGCACGTCTGCCACTTCAGTCCGGCTAACACCGTGTCCATGACGCGCTGAAACGTTGCAGGCGCCGAGCACAGTCCGAATGGCATGACCTTGAACTCGTAGAGGCCGTCTGGCGTGATGAAGGCAGTCTTTTCGCGATCTCTCTCGTCGACTTCTATTTGCCAGTAGCCAGACTTGAGGTCCATCGACGAGAAGTATTTAGCGTTGCAGAGCCGATCCAATGCGTCGTCTATCCGTGGAAGGGGGTACACATCCTTCTTCCTGATCTTGTTCAGTCGACGATAATCGACGCAGAAACGTAGGGTTCCGTCCTTTTTCTTTACCAGGACTACAGGAAAGGCCCACGGGCTTTTCGACGGCTGGATGATGTCGTCGCGCAGCATTTCGTCGACTTGTTGTCTTATAGCTTCGCGTTCTCGCGTCGAAACTCGGTAAGGGCTCTGGCGTAGTGGTCGAGCGCACTCTTCGGTTATTATGCGATGCTTTGCGACTGGTGTTTGTCGAATCCTCGATGACGTCGAAAAGCAGTCTTTGTATCGTCGAAGCAGACTTCTGAGCTGTTGCTGCTTAATCACAGGGAGACTTGGATTTATGTCGAAGTCTGGCTCGGGAACTACGGTCGTCGGGGTAGATGCAACAGAATCCGAGAGGACAAAGGCATCGCTGGTTTCCTGAATTTCCTCGATGTATGCGATCGTCGTGCCCTTGTTGATGTGCTTGAACTCCTTGTTGAAGTTTGTCAGCAACACTTTCGTGTTTCCTCCGTGGAGTCGAGCGATCCCTCTTGCGACGCAAATTTCACGGTCGAGCAGTAGATGTTGGTCGCCTTCGATGACGCCTTCTACGTCAGCGGGTGTTTTGGTGCCGACCGAAATAACGATGCTGCAGCGAGGCGGGATGCTCACTTGATCTTCGAGCACACTCAAGGCGTGGTGACTACGAGGGCTCTCCGACGGTATCGCTTGATCTTCCGACAGCGTTACTGACTGCGACTTCAGGTCGATGATTGCGCCGTGTTGGTTCAGGAAGTCCATGCCGAGAATGACGTCTCGTGAACACTGTTGCAGGATAACGAAGGTGGCAGGATAAGTCCGGTCATGAATGGTTATTCTTGCCGTGCAGATTCCAGTCGGCGTAATCAGGTGTCCTCCAGCGGTCCGAATTTGAGGGCCTTCCCATGCAGTTTTAACTTTCTTCAACTGAGTGGCGATGGGTCCACTCATGACGGAGTAATCGGCTCCTGTGTCCACTAAAGCGGTGACTGCGTGGCCGTCGAGAAGCACATCGAGGTCGGTGGTTTTTTGTCTGGCATTGCAATTAGGTCTTGGCGTCGGATCACGGCTGCGTCGTGTTGAACTGAAGCTAGAACGTTGCGTCGTCAAGTTGCCTTTCGTCGTCGTACTCTTTGCTTCCACATTTGGTCGGAACGGCGGCGTGTCGTTGTGTCGTCGAAGTAGTCTATTCGGCGTCTTCGTCGGCGGCGGAGGATCTTCGTCAGTTCGACGAACAGCAACCGCACCTCCATCGGTTGCTGCTTTTAGTTTTCCGGATATGGGCTGACGGACCGGCCCCGGGCTGGGCCAGTGTATGGTCGGCGCTGCGGCGACAGGTAGCGGCCTGGTGATGGCGAACGGGAAGGTCGTCGAGGGCTCCATTGAGTGGCGGCGAGGTAGTCGGCGATATCGCGAGGGCGTTCACCTTGCTGCGGGCGCGGAGCGTTGACGGCGAAACCTCGCAGTCCCATCTCCCGGTATGGACATCGTCGGTAGACGTGACCCGCTTCTCCGCAGTGGTAGCACAGCGGGCGGTGGTCAGGAGCGCGCCATACGTCTGTCTTCCTCGGGTAGCTGCGCTGGGCGACGGGTGGGCGTGCTGGCGGCGGGGGTGGTCGACGGAATTGCGGCGTTACAGGGCGCTGTCGCGGTCGCGGAGGAGGACCTTGACGGCGTGCGACGGCGGCGTAGGTCATCGCTTCTGGCTGGGGTTGCGGTAATTGAGGTTGCACCTCCGGAACCCCAAGCGACCGCTGAACCTCATCTTTGAAGATGTCAGCGATCGAGGCCACTTGAGGCTGCGACGACGGGAAGATCTTCTGGAGCTCCTCTCGTACGACTGCCCTGATAGCCTCGCGCAGGTCGTCGGAGGCCAGCGATTGAACGCCGGCATAGTTTGTATAGTTGGTGCGGCGGTCGAATTGCCGGTTGCGCATCTCGAGTGTCTTCTCGATGCTAGTGGCCTCGCGAAGAAACTCGTCGACGGTCTTCGGTGGGCTTCGTACCATACCGGCGAAAAGTTCCTCCTTTACACCACGCATCAGTAGCCGGACTTTCTTTTCCTCGGACATTTCCGGGTCGGCGTGGCGGAATAGGCGGCTCATTTCTTCCGTAAAGATGGTAACGTTCTCGTTTGGTAGCTGCACTCGGGCGTCCAGCATAGCTTCAGCCCTTTCCTTGCGCACGACGCTTGTAAAGGTGCGCAGGAAGCCACTACGGAACAGGTCCCACGTTGTCAAGGTCGATTCCCTGTTCTCAAACCAAGTTCTGGCGGCGTCTTCTAAAGCGAAGTAGACATGCCGCAGCTTGTCGTCGGAGTCCCAGTTGTTGAACGTCGCGATGCGTTCGTAGGTCTCCAGCCATGATTCCGGGTCTTCCGTCGCTGCTCCATGGAAGGTTGGTGGGTCCCGAGGTTGTTGTAGGATAACGGGGGACGCTGGGGCAGCCATTGGGGTTGTTTTGACCACGATCTTCTTTGTCGACTCAGGTAGAAGTCCGTGCTCTGGGGGCAGTCCTTGAAGTCTGCGGCTAGCACGCTGGTCTTGGGCGATGTTGGTTTTGTCCTCGGGCTTCGGGCTTGGATCGCGGCTTTGCGGGGGCGTTCGGTACATGAACGCACTAGCACCTCCACCAGATGTCACGTGGTGGTGACGTTAAGAACACAGTAGCAATACTGTGAAAGGCAAAACTAGATTTTATTGGGCGAACCTGTGCCCACAAAACACTTATAAACACTTATAAACACTTATAGCACAACGAAAGCAGCGAACACAGTCGGCGATCGTCGGAAATCTGATCAGCGAGGCAAGCGCGTCGGCTTTTATACAGCAGGCGTCGAATGTTCCAGACTAATCGTTCGGACCCGCGCGCCTTCCACAATGTTCTACACCATTCGCGTCACACGATGAAATCAGATAACACAACGTTCGGCGACAACAGACAGCCGGGTAGAAGCATCGATAACTTTCCAGAAACTTCGGATACATGCAAGCGCGTCCCGCGCTGTGCGATTACATTTGTTAGGTGGCGAAACGTGGTCGCCAGATAAGTACACGTGTCACTATTAATCTGTAGACAATCTATAGACACAGACATTTTATAGACAAGTCTACAAAGAGTGTATAAGGCCATAACTCCATAGCTATCGGCTATCTACAAGTTAGTTTGCATATTTGTTTACCTGTGGTAGCAAAATATTTTGAATGTATTTATGCATGTGCACCTGTTGCTTTTCATCTCCACTTATCCATTAACGTTAGTAGATTACTAATGCTTCTGAACCAGCTGTACTTTCATATATGTTGCATAAACAGAAAGAATTTAGTGCTGAATCATGCAGTGCAAAAAAGAAAACAAATGCACCGGCACTAGATTAACTGTTTTTATTGCACGATATAATAGTTGAATTCCTTAAAATGCATGTCTTATGCTATTATGGAAACAAACTAAATATTTACACTACTTCCCCTCGGCAAGCATGGTTGACAGGCTGGCCTTGACCTTTGTGTCGTTAGTCCCAAAGATGCTGCAGGTGTATGCTGCAAATAAGTAGATGCAGCAATATGAGGCAAAAATAACAAGTGTGTATTATTTGTATGTTCATTAAGCAGCTTAAGACATGGCATACAGAGTCAAAAGTTTGAAGTGCAATTGATGGAGCAAAAGAAATGGCATCCATAGTGTTAGAAATGTGTGAAATGGAATTTGTACATATCAACTAGTACAAAGTTCATAACAGTTATAATGCTGCCTTTCTCACTCAGAAAAAAAAAATCTGTAATCTTCTCCTGCACTTGTACTTTTAAAGCACAGGCAGTAACAAACTGTCCAAAGAGTCAATGTTCTTGTACACTTCTTCTGGCACAGCTTGCTGTTGAGACACAAGGTCTTTCAACTTTCCAATGTACCCTACAACCTCAGCTAGAGTTATAGGGCTTGAAACTGGCTCGGCAGTTGCCTCTTCCTCGTCGCACTCTTCTTCTTCTTCTTCAGGAACAACACTGGAAACAATCTCCAGATCCGTCTGTCCAGCTTAGGTAATCAGTGCACTGTCACACTGTGCATAGTCTTCAAACGAAGTATCTGATCGTAACTTATAAGTTACGATCAGATAACTGAGTAAGTAACTGATCGTAAAAATTAGCCTTGGTCTTCTGAGCGAGTTCGTTAAACTGAAATATTGACTTCCGAAATTCGTTCAAGTGAAACATTTTTGCATAGAATCTATAAGAAAACTGCCGGGGATATTTAAAACGTTTGTTATTCTGAAATATTCGATAAACCGACGTTCGTACAACTGAGAGTTTACTGTATAGGCTTAAACTTCAAGTAAAAAGACTACAGCTTTTGTTTCATTAGCAATCATTGTTAAAGTATTGGTATTTTACCCTATCGTTAGTTTTCAAGCAGTCTACCTTTTATAAGACGTCATTACCTTCTTTGGATGGTTATTATTGCATGCTGAGGTGAAAAATAGCGTAGCATCATGCGCAAATTTGATAAATTTTACTAAATAGACAGACTACGTCTACATTGTATCAAGTAATGAGCAGGGGGCCAACAATGCTTCATTACTGTACACCTCAAAAAAATGTTCCTTTACAGCTAAGCTGTATACCTCTCTCCTATCAATAAAATTTCGTGCCGTAAGCAAAAAAAAAAAAAAAAAACTCCCAATACGTGCGCCGATCTCGGAGACAGTGCAATGCTGAGCCGACCCGCGGCGTAGGTGAAGCAGGCGTTAAGCACTCCCCATACGTGGGCTGATCCCGAAGATATGGCAATGACGGGCCGACCCGGTGGGAGGTGAAGCAAGCGTTAAGCACTCCCCATACGATCCGGAAGTTAGTGCAATACCTGCCCGTCCCGCGGTGGAGGTGAAGCAGGCGTTAAGCACTCCCAATACGTGGGCCCATTCCGAAGATTGTGAAATGCCGGGCCGACCCGCAGCGGAGGTGCAGTTCGTCATTAAGGTGCCTACATACATAGCTTTTCTGGTCATCCTTCTTCATAGAGTGGAAGGGCAGTGAGTTTTTTATGTGATACTCAATCGTCAGCACAAGCAAGCTGTCATCTGTGCAGTACATACATATTTATTGATTTTATTTAGGGTCGGCAAATACACACATGATCTAATTTCTCAAATAAAAGGACGCAGTGAATATTCTGAAACGTTCTGTATTCGTATTCTTTCAGATCATATTGCAATTTTAGGAGGTATTTCTTACAAAGGCGATTTTTGTAAAACCTTCAGAATATACGGGAAGAAGAGATACCAGTCAATAGTTGCAATGGTATGTCTTTACCATCTTCTACAGAGCCATCACTTAGGTTTTAGAAGGAAGAATACCCATAGTAATACAGGAATTGCATATCTGTGGTGTAGCCGAACTTAATAATAGCACACCTGACTGACTTTATTTCCACTCCATCCACATAGCAGCTCTACCTGTCTTTAGGGCGAGGACCACTGTTTAGATTTCCGACTTTATGGCGCCTGCTAAAAAAAACACCGTGAACGTCGCTTCATGACCCAGAGTTGGGCCAACAAGGGATTATTTATTCTTTACATCTGCATAAACGAAGTACATAGGTGGACAAATTTTATCGGCCGCGATAACAGAGCGGTCGAGCAGAGCTGGTGCGCTCTAGTCTCCCACACTGCACTGGTAAAAATGGAGCGAGAGTGAAAGTAATGGGACGGATGATGATGATAAGTGGTGAGTGGCTGTGTACATTAGACGGTGGCCCTATTAGAGCGGCTCTTCTAGTTTCAGTTCATGCAGCAACTTCAACGGCGCTTCAGTTGTCCGCTTTGAAGCTGCATTCTTGCGCCATAAGCCCATAATAGCGTCAGTCCCTTCAATATATTCGCTGGGCAATCCGATACTTTTCTCAATAAGGGCTGTTCGACTTGCCGATGGGAGGGTGCGTAGCTGTGACGACCCCTAATATGGGGCCAAGGTTCGTGTTCTCAATGTTTTAATGGTTCTCTTAGGCGGAGCCTCCGAGAACCCAATTGAGGACAAAGCCGTTGGTTTGAACACACACACAAATACTTTTAATCAAAAACAGAAAAAGGCATAAAGCAAATAGAACGAAACGGAAAGCATGCATAAAATAAACATTCAAGAAAACATTGCGGTAAGGAGCACACTTAGGGCTTTAACAAGGGTGCGAGTCCGGGCTTGCCACGAGGGCGGAGACGCGTCGCAGTCTCGACGCGGCAACGCGGGGACGAGCTGGCAGAAGGAGTGGCGCCGGTCTCACCAAAGGTCGTGGCGTAGGTTGACCGACCGGGCGCCGGGAGCGCGCCAGCTCTGGCGAGGCGAGGTAACGCTGGCGGCTGGGTGGACGGCGGCGGCGTTCTGGCCGGGCAGAGAGCTCGGGCCCGTAGCCCGACTGCTCCCCTCTCGCCCACGGCGCGGAAGCTCGAACGCCGGCCTCGGGCAGCAGGCGGCACGGCAGACGGGGGTGGCGTTCTGGCCGGGCAGCTGGCGTAGAACTCGGGCCCGAAGCCCGACTGTTCTCGTCCTGCCCACTGGCGCAAAAGCTCACCCGCCTTGAGGAGCTGACGGCACGCTCGGGTAGACGGGCGACGCACAGGAACAGGTTGGCAGGAGGCCCCGGGCGGGTGAAGTCCTGGTGGGCTCGGGTCCGGAACCCGACGGCCCGTCTTCAACGCCCGCTCCGGTGGTTGACCTCCTCCTGCCGTTGCTTCCTGGGACTCTCCTGGCGTCTCCCCGGCGTCTCCCTGCGTGTCCTCTTGCGTGTCGCCCCCCTTCTGCCAGCGCACCACGCTTTTTCTTGTGGTATGGCCGATTTGGCATTTACTGATTGGCTGCCCGACGCCCCGTGGTCTTTTCTAATTGGTTGCTTTTTTTTCTTTTTGTTGTTTTTCCTGCGCCGCGCGTTCACGTGCCGGGCGCTCTTCGGCGTCGTCGTTTTCCTCCTTCCAGCTCGGCGCGCGTGCACTCAGCGTCGTCTGCTCTCGGCTGTCCCGATCACGGCACTATGTCGCGCACCACACATCACAGTAGCCACAGCTGAAAGCAACACCCAGCCGAGTCCTGCGTAGCGATCACGCTTTGCCTCGCGCAACCTTCAGGGAGATAAACGAAGTAACTATTTCGAAAAAGCGTTAGACTTAACGTACCCACTATTAATAGAGATATCCTCTATGATTGCGATCATTTTCGAACAAGGCCTTTCGCTTAATTTGAATCGCTTGTTCTGATATCTGAAGTAATCTTTGCATTCACTCGCTATCTCATTATTCGTACACCATATCAACGTGATCACGTGTCCCATGAAGACCGCACATAAAAGTGAATAAAAAAATTAGCAAGTCCTGCGAGATCGCAATTAATCTCTGCGAGCGTTTTGAGCCCTAACCTCCGCCCCCGTCACGATCTCACGTGACAATGCAGCCAAATATTGTACATCACACCCGCCCACAGTTTTCAGAATTCAAAAACAGAAAACTGTCATCATTTGTGCCCTAGAGGCCTGGCACAGGTTCAGTCAACAGCCAAAACTTACGGACCACGCGAGCGCGTCCCCCCCCCCCACCAAATACTCTTCGCCACACTTCCGCTACGTCAGCTTCAATCGACCGCAGCGCTGTACATTGCACAGGCGGCCTAATGAAGTGACAAAAATCCTTCTTGAGTTTTGCGTTTCATACTTCAAGCATGCGAAAATTTTTAATTGCCACATGTACATATCTGTAGCATATTATAAAACAGCAATGTCTTTTTGTAAGACATCAAGCAACCTTTTATAACTACCATATGAATTTCAATCAGATTGCGGTTCAATTTACGCAGCCCAACCATGGGCTACCTTTCATAGCTATTATTTCTCTTTGTGTGGCACCCTTAATGACTGCTTTACACGCCAGTATAACATGCTGGGACGAATCGTTACATCGCGATGCAGTGGATGTGGTTATGGTATGGTGTACTGATGTACAGTGGTGAAAAGATTGTTCAGTTAAATCGAATAAAAGTCACCCTTAGCGATTGCTGTACTGCCGAGGATATGCATTACACATTGCGGGTAACGTTGCAACATTTTTTCACCTCATCCCAAAAATAAACTTTGGACATGTGAGCACACAACACATATGACCATGGGAGGCTTCATTGAACCAAGCACCTATTATGGCGAAAACCAGTCAGCGGCTCGTTTTTTAAGCCTGAAAGTCTATTACGCTGGTATACGTTTGCAATTGGTGGCAATGGCATCAATGGCATCAATGCCAAGTAAAGTATCGTACAACTCACACTTCTGTCTAGGCTTCAAAGGCCCTTCACAAGAAGCAAAGTTCGGCGCAGGTGATCAAACAAAATCGAGCTCTTCATTTGTTGCGTCAGCCTGCCGGTGCTATGAAAGGTAATTAGGTTTGTGCTGCCATGAAATAATAGAAATAAGCTTACTGAAGTCATTGCAGAAAGTGACTAAAGTGTTCTCAAAGCTTGCTGCGAGTGTCCATATGTGTCCAGCTGGTCATGCAGAGCAAGTTTAAGCAGTCGACTATGTTGTATTACTCATCAAACGGCAATGATCAACCGTGCTGTGAAGATAGGCTTGCATGAGACAGGCTGCGGTCAGACGCCCATACAGCATTCGCCAGGCACAGCTACCTGACCACGCTGGAGATGCTGGCCTGCCTGGGCTGGACGCCCTTCGGACGTTCGCCATCCACGAGCTGCAGCTGGACGTGGTGTCGATCTCAGGTTGGAGCCTCTAGTGGCCTTGCGTCAGGAACTCGACTGGCTGCTACTCACGTGCGCTAGTCGCATTCTTCTCCTCCTTCCTTCACGTCTGCCGCGCTGGCCGTCTCCCTCATAGCCACCTCAAGTGTGCTTACTCCTGGTTATTTTTTTCTCTCCCAACCCGTGGGGTGCACGGCGAGCCGTCAATGAAAGCCTACGCATTTAGCGTGGGCTCCTCCTAATTGATGTTATGTCACAAAACATTTCGTCTGCACCACTCGAAACCATTCGGACTGCATCACTGAAGTCACTAGGAACACGCAAACAGCCATCTTATCCAGGTGGGCCAAATGTAGCAGTTCTATGGGACTTTATTCTTCGATCACGCGAACGCCGTCGACAGTGTGTCCGCCGGACGTGACGCCAGACGTGGCTGCCACGCTTTAAAGATGTTTATACCCTTAAGAGTGTATTTTTTTTCGTGATTATATTGCGCTTAGTGTTACACTGACGAACATAAGGGACAACACTTGGACGTACGTAGTGCAATAAGTCGTTCTTGTCGCACTGGTAGCACCCGTACTATTATGGCCTTACCAAAATTTATAGAGGACGACAACGGAACTCTAACTAGACGAGCAATGACAATAGACGTAGTCAAAAACGATGGAATCATTCTGAAAGCCTTGAGCGCAAAGAAACATCTGACAGGAGAATTTTATATCTCTTCCTGTGAAATTTTCTTGCCGGATATTTTGGTGTGCCCAAGCCTGCCAGAATGACACGTCTTTTCTCGTCGCACGTTTAAAGCTCCGTGGTCCTCCTCTATAAATTTTTGTAAGGCCATAACGGTAAGGGTGTTACAAATGCAACAAGAAAACACCATGAGGGTGTAAATATTTTTACAGCATATGGCTCTCGTACCCCACGAACAAAATTAGACCCCTTAGGTCGTATCTTGCCACACAAGAATCGCCATCTGTTTTGTCCACAATTCCTTTTTTAACGCTGCGAGCCCGGTACTTCCAAGTAACGAACGGCATGCGCGTTATCTGCTTGACAGACCTTTCTCGACAAGAAAGGAGCGATCTCCGCGTTTTCAAGAAAGAAAGCGCAAGCTTGACAGACAATTATTGTTGTGTGGCAAATATACACGCAAAGGGCGTACATTTGTTTAAGAGTGCACAGAGCTATGGCCCAGACAGTATGCGAGAAATGGAGCTTTCAACCGCAGAGACGCCAATTTTGATGAAACTACGGAGCATACTATCCATGATGATGAGAAAATTTATTTGTTAAGGGATTGTTCCAAGACCTATAATGGGGAATAAGAAGAGGAGGGGGGAGGCGTATTCAGAGCCGTCCTAGAATCTGCGCGTCCTTGGCAAATCCCAAGAGTGAGTCCAGAATGACCCTGTCGGAATCCATCGAGCCAGTTGCCGGTCTAATCCACTCCTCATAGGACGACACTCGCACCGCCCTCAGGCGATGGTCCCGCTGCTGAGCGTGTCGCTGGCACTCCCAAAACAGATGGGCTGCGGATGGCCGCATGGTCATGTCGCAGTCAGCGCACCTGAGTGGCGCCTGGAGTGCTTCTTGGTCCGCGGAGGCTGTGGGAGGGCCGGGTCCCTGCGATGGAAGGGAGTTGGGAGACGGAGATGGAGGGTGTCTTTCCCGGCGTGGCCGGTACTGCCGCCACCGCTCCAGCACATCCGGTGTGAGGACGAAGCCGGAACGGAGACTATGCAGCAGCACCTGCCCCGACCTGGGAAGACCCACGGGAAGTGGGTCTGGGTCAGAGGGCACACTCGCGCGGAGTTCCCTCTTGCGTCGGTTGGCTGCTGCTCTCAGAGCTCTGACTGGGTCATACGAGGCTCCATTTGTCGTTCTGCTTCTGCTGGTTGTGAGGGTTTCTGAACGATCCCGGAAGACGATGCGGTTGGAAAGAACGGCGCGCGCCGCCTCGTGGGGTCTCTCATTCTCCCCGATGTTCTGGTGACCAGAGATCCAATGAAGTGCTGCAGCGACCCCGTGGGCCTCCCCACGCCTGAAGGCCTGCTTGACTAGGAGTACTTCCGATGGTGCTGCGTGGCGCGACTTGCAGGCATGCAGCGCATACTGAGAGTCACTGTATATATCGATGTGTTTTGCTTGCGCGGTGCTTGAAACTCTATCTAATGCCCACACAATTGCGCGGAGTCCAAGTTCCGTTGGGCCGTCGGCATCAGCAGTTGTAAATGTAGAATGTGTCTCACAAGAACCCACTACGTGGTACGCGACTTCTCCCTCGCTGGTGCATGGGTCGAGAGCGGCGTAAGTGTACACTTGATCATGGCTTGGCGGTGCGTCTGCCAATGTCTGCAGATGACGCGCAGCGAATGCTGCCCGGTGGTGCCCATGTTGGGCGCCCATATTTCGGGGCATTGGTGTAGTAAAAAAAAACAATGTCATCCCACGGTTAGATGTGGGATGGCAGTTGTGGCAAAGTTGATAAATCCTTTCCCATGTAGGCCAGTAGAATCCTGCCTTGTCTGGTGTGCTTCGGGCGTTCCTCGTGTCTTGCCTTCGATGCTTCGATGGCTACACGGAAGGTAGGCAACTTCGCATAGCGATGTAGCTCCTCGACTCGTGTGTCTTTCGGGAGCCCTGTAATAACACGGAGAGCCTGATCTGTGGAGTACCTCTAGCTGTGCCCAGTGCCGAGCAAGCAGGTCCTAACAGCGGGCTCCGTATATCGCTCGGGATGTCAGCAAAGCACTAACAAGCTTTCGGCATACGTCGCTACCAGCACCGCCCATGCGGAAAAAGATTCATTTTAAGAGGTGCATATTGTTGTGCCATGTCCGACGAAGGTCTGCGAGCCACGCATCCGCTATGCCTGTGCGGTCAATGGTTATCCCGAGAACGCGCACTGATTTTTCCGCTCGCTGCAGCGTTTTGCCTGCGAGAGTCAGCGTGATGGCTGCTTCGTCGTGCGTTGAACCTCGGATCACCACATAGGTTGTCTTCTCTGGAGATGGCGGCATGCCAGTTTGTGGCAGATAGTGGTCAATAACGTCAAGTGCCGCCTGCGGAGTCTCCTGCTGCTCATCAATTGGTCATAATGCAGTCCATAACGTGACCTCATCTGTGTAAATTGTGAAGCCCAGTTCGAAAATAGCCTCCAGTCGATCAGCCAGGACAATCATAGTCAAATTAAAGAGGAGGGATGATATTATGAAGGCTTGTAGGACTCCCACTATGTTTCGGTAAACCTTCCCGACGTCTCCATCTACCCGTATGGAAAAAGTGCAATCTTGAAGGAAGGAATGCACAAAGTTGAGGGGGCGGCCTGTGATTCCGTGCCTCTCAGCTGCCTCGATGATTGCGTCATGCGTCACAGTGTCAAAAGCATTACGGAGGTCCACCGCCACGTGGATGCTCGAGTGTTGCGCGACCGACTGTATTTAGACGCAGTACACCTTCCCTCACAAGTAGGAGGCTGTCACGAGCGCCAAGGTTTGGTCTAAACCCTGTCTGTGCTGGATGAAAGCGACCCTCTGTTTCTAGAAAGTGAGATATGCGTGTTAAGGCCATTCGCCCCGCCAGCTTACATGTAGTAAGTGTGAGAGATACAGGGTGCATGTTCGACAGTACATCTGGCTGTTTGTTTGGTTTCGGTATCGGTGTGACTATCGAATGCTTCCATCTTGCTGGGATTTCACCATTGATCTACACTTGGTTAATCTCTTCGAGAAGTTGCTTTCTTGCGTATTCTTCCAGATTCCGCAGAACCGCCCACGTCACGCCGTCATAGCCTGGCGCGCTGCGCGCGTTGATGGAAGAAAGTGCCTCTTCGAGCTCGAAGAGTGAGAATGAGGCCTGGATGCCCTCTTCGGTCACTGGCGGTGTTTTCCGGTAAATTTCGACGTTCTGGGGTGTCGACGGTTGGGAAAAAAACGTGTTCGCGGCATCATCTTGGAGTTGGCTGACTGACGGGCTAGTTTTGAGCAAGACGTTTGAAGTAGCACTGCGTGTTTTACGCTGACCGGTCATAGCCTTGAACGTTTGCCACACCTTATGGAGGCCAGTTCTCTCGTTGAATGATGAGCAGTGCTGGCTCCAACGTTCCCGATACAGGCGATTGGCGTATCTTCTAGCGATGGCAGTGCGACGTAGAAGTCGCACACGGTCCCGATGTCGTCGGCCATTGGCTTCGTACGCCAACGGTGCTCTTGCTCGCATCCCAAAGGGTTAGCATATGTATGTCCGGCGCCGGAGCATCAGCTCTCAGTCCTCAGTCTCAGTATTGGCCTTGCGCAGGGTGCGTGACGCCCGCTCTCGTACGGATGCAGTCTTGGCTTGCTCCGCAAATGCTCTTCTCTAGGCATCCCATCTGATCGTGCGCACAGTGCGCCCGGACGCACGCTTTCGTCCCACGTTCAAAGTAATCCACTGTGGATATTGGTCGCTGCCCCGTCCGGATCGCATCGCCAGTCTTTCACGTAGGCTGGTGTGGACAACGTCAGGTCCGGGGTCGTGTTACGTTGTCCACTATGCTGGGTGTGGCGGGTGGGGTAGTCGGTTTAATTTGCGAGCATTAAGTCAACTGACTACGTGGCATCTGCGAGTGCCGTTCCACGGGGCGTGTGATAGTCATAGCCCCACTGCGGATTCTTGGCGTTGAAATCGCCACCTATCAGGAAGTCGTCGTTTGGGTAACGTCTCCGCAAAGGGCGAATCCACGTGAATGAACCGCGTGTATGGGAGCTAACTTCAGGGCGCATGTATACCGATACCAGCACTGCATTTCACTTTGTGATCGTGCAACGTACAGCCACCACCTCCTGCACGGCAGTCGAGTACTGAGAAGTGTCAATAGGCGTTTGCGGAATGTCTGTGCGGACAAAGACAGCCGCTTGTCCCCGTATTACAAATTCGTCGGCTGCACTGGCGATACCATTGTGCTGCGGGTTTCGGTGTCGTTTCCTGTTTCTATGCGCTATTTACGGGTAGTAATAACCATTGAGCTGTCCTAGTGTCCGATATGCGTCATTAGTCTCTTGAAGTAAAAGCGCAAGGGGGCGTCCGACACAGTCAAACAAAAGGTTCAGTTCTGTCGCACAGGTGCCGAGCCCCCGGCAGTTCCAGTGTAAAATGTGTGGAGTGGGACTGTCGAGGGCTGTGCTTGAAGCCGGGTGGCTATTGACGCGAAACAAAGAGCTGTTGGAGCAAACGATATTGCCGTACGAAGTGCTTCTCCTGCGCTTGGAGAAGAGGATGCAGAAGTTGTACCAGCAGAGCCAGGTCTGTCTGCTCTGTGGTAGTAGAGGCTGTTTCTTGCATTTTAGCGAGCTCTTGCGGTTTTCATGGCTGCTGCTGTTGCTTGGCGCGAATACGTTCGAGCAGTGCTTCATGCCCTTTTTCGTTCTCTTCTAGCTTCCGCCGCAGTTCGGCGTTCTGTCATGCGAATTCTGCAATCTCACCTTCTACACTGCCTTTCGATGTATGAACCAGCTGCGATGGTGAAGGTAGCATAGGTGTGGTATAAGGTGAAGAGTTCTCCGGTTTGTCTCCACTTGGTCGAGTTCGCTTGAGCGCTGCTGCGTAGTTGCGGCTGCAGCCGTTTCCTCTCACTGTTGGTTGTGCGCAGTTCTTTGAAACAATCTCGTTCAGTGCTTCCTTTATGGTACGTGGCTGCGTTGAGATGTTTTCACGCTCAAGTAGCTGCTGCGTCGACTTGACGTCATGGGACTGGACAGTTCTAGTGTGGCTTCTCGATCGGTGTGCGCCGTGCCTTTCACGACGAGAGCGGGGCCTGGAGCGGAGTTTTTTAGCAATTTTTGCGTCGGGCTTCAGTTTAGCTGGACACTTCCGGTCAGTCGCCGTGTGACCTTCTTCTTCACAGTTGCGGCACCTGGGCGTCATCTGTTTACATTCATCGCCAGTAGTGCTACCTTCGTGTGTCTTGCCGCATGTAGGACATACCGCTTCATGCGGGCAGACATCCTTTTTGTGACCAAAGTGATGACAACGATTACACACGATGCATTTAGGTTGGTAAATTGAAACTCCAGTGATGCGGCCGTAATACAGGACTGTGTTGGGGGGGTGGCGTCCTTCAAAAGTAAGTAGACATGTCCCACGCTTTCCCATTGGGCGCGCGTCAAAGATACATCGGTGCTCACAGGTCAAGGCTGCCCGAAGTTCAGCCTTTGTTTCATTCCAGTCAACGTTGCATATAACGCCTCGGCACATGTCTTGTCCGGGTGCCGGATACACTTGTACTGGTGTCTGTCCGTGGTTCACGTCTAGGTGTGAAAGCTTGAGAAGCCCGTTTGCTTTCCTGTTGTCGTGAACGAGCAATCTTATGGTGTTAGATGCAGGTTACAACGTGTACGTCAAAGGCTAGGTGTTGACGGCAGTGGGTGTGGTCATCACAATTCTTCGGTGGAGGTCCTTGCCCGGTACAGTCGTGAGCTCCACGTTTACCCGTGGTTTCATGACTAGCACGAAAGTTTCTGGCGGTGTTTCCTTCTCGGGCCGCATTTGGTTGTGCTTACGGCGTTGCACTTTCCACGCTCCTTCGTCACCGTAATCTTCAAACGTGTCCTGGGAGAGGAATCCGGCGTCTCGAATTGTCTCCAGCTTCTCCGTTGAGTTTGCGTAAGAAAACATTTCTTGAGACGCGTGCAATGCAGTCTCTGTCTGACGTGGTGTTGTCACGTCAGATTGTAGGCTTGAGGATGTCGGTGGTGCTTGTGGTTGCATGTCGTCTACGTCACTGGAAGGGGCGGATGCGTCTTCGTAGGCCGATGACGTGAAAGAGTCGTGCCGCGTTCGATTCGAAACCGCACTGGCCGTCTTTGACAGACTTGCAGAGCGGTCTCTATCACGACGGTGGCGGCTGCGGCTGCGTTCGTTCGGTTCCCTATTGTTCTTTCGTCTTTGGCGTTCGCGTCTATGCTGTTGGTCAGCGGGTAGCATGCCCACACCATTCTTCATGTATCCCAGCAGAGCGCTCTGTGGTAGACGCTTCCGGAACGCCTTCGGGACGTTTCATGGCCGCTTCCTGGCCCCAGTCTCGGGTTGGCGTCATCAAAGCCTTTTCGCCTGGCGTCACCGATTTTGGAAATGGTGGTTGCGTGCGCACGACGTTTTTTGGATAGTCCAATCAGAAGCTCCCTTCATTGGCCGGATGTTGCTTTCGTGTTCTCTTCTCTTTTTCCGGGGCTGTATAACAAATTTGTTTTGTAAAACAACACTCAATAAAAGCGGACTTCCATGCTGCGTAAAGCAAATTCATTTTGTAACCTTACAACGTAAAAGCTGCCGCAGCTTAAAAAAAAAGCAAACGCAAGTACTCCTATTTTCGAAGCCGTAGCCACATATTGGTCGGATGTGCATCCAAGCCATGCCGTTGAGCGCAGGCAAAATGGTGGCCTGTGTGACCCGACAGCTGACAGCCGCTAGCGTGTCCGTAACGCAGCGCACCTAATTGCGGCCCACAGCGGTGTACTTGCATCTGAGAAGAATCTGCGCTACTTTAAGGAGCCCTGAGATACAGCAGGAGTGGGGTGAGTAAAGATTACTCGTGTAGTGCTTACGTTGTCTTGTGGTTTTCGGTGCGCGTCTGACGTGTTATGATTTCTTCTTTACGAAGGGCCAACTAGAATTATCCGTAACACCTGAGGACAAACTTTGCAACATAGTGGAGCGAGAACTGTCAAGGCACTCAGCACCTTTCAATAGAGCACCGCCATGACAGAACAATAGATTCGTCAAAGTGATCGCAGCAACAGTAATACTCTGGGCCTGGCGCCTCTGCACTGACGGTTACCCTCCGAGAAAAAAGCTGCTACAACGGTAAATGTAAGTAGCGACTTCACCTTTTTTTTTATATTAGTGGTATGAAAAGGCAAAAAAATAATTAATTCGTAGTGAGCACTTTATGCAGGCGCTTAGCTTAGACAGAATGTTTGCCTGTAAATTTCGTACTGTGTTGTGGGCCGGCTGAAATTCCCAAGTTTGAAAAGCGAAAATGGCGGCAGCAAAAGGTCCCAGAGTGACGAAAGAACAAACCGCTATTTTGGTGCAGTTCATCGAGCAGCACCAATACTTGGCGAGAGCTTCTACAGAGTTCTCGCCACGTGTGACTGCTGCTCGAAAGAACGAGCTATGGGAGGAGGTGGCGGCAGTCCAATACGGACAGGGCCCAGCGGTGAAGTCAATGAGCCGTTGGCGGAAACACTGGGCCAAAAATGGCTCATAAAGTAAAAAAAGAAGCGGACAGGGCCGAGAGCGAGAAGAGGTGAGCATTCTAATGATGCTGGCAGTAACGTCGTTTCACGTTGTCGTTGTTGTTGCTGTGTTTGCAGTGCTACTGGAGGTGGCAAAGTGGGTGACGTCGACGGCCGCGTCCTTGACGTTTTTATGAGGACAGGAGGGGTCCTTGTTTCCCCCCTCAGTTCTTCGCCGATAGCGAGGTGCGTACATTGGGTTTAAAAAGTGTTGTTTGTGTGACCTGCTGTGGCCTCACAAATTTTCAGAATTACATTGTAGCACAATATTGCAAAATCTCTTCAGCCATATTTTTTTCGTTTTTTGTGCAAGTGACAATATAGGTTATGTACTCTGAGCAGCAACTTGTGTAAATGATGCGCATTGCACACACTGCTCGCAATGTCTGAACACTGCTCAGACTGCAGGACACAACTTCGTAGGATGCTGCAGGGCCCAGAGGTTCCCGCAGTGCACCAGCAACAACTGCGTTCGTGGTGTCGGGCCCTACAGCTGTTGCTGGGCCAAGTGGCCTTACACGTAAGTCAGTGACCTAGCTTTTGTAGTAGCATTGTTTGCAGTTGCTGTATGACCTTGCTATGAAGTAGCCCACTGTGCTGTTATTACCTTTGTGTCCAGCATTCAGCTCTTATGCATGGAGCAGAAATGCAAGCCTACAAATAACATGATGTTGTAATAGAGATTCCTTGTGCTTCTTATAGGTTACTGTAACCAGCACCTTTCTGTGGCATCTTTTGCTCTAACTATGCGACTGCCTTATATATCATTACTGTAGCTATGCAGCTACAATGACATTTCGAAGTGACTGGTCAGGACAATCAAGCTGTGTGGGTCGGATAACCGTAAATGAGCAGTGTTTGTTTTTGTCTTGCATGAAGAGCAACCGGCTACCCTTCAGCAGCCTACCCTCCAGCAGCCACCCCCCAGCCGACCCCCCAGCCTACCCCACGAGAGCCGCATGCACCTCCCTGTAGACAGTCGAAGCAGCGGGACCTTCAGGGGCCGTCCAGATGGCTACTGCCTAATATGTCCGGCAGGGCCCGTCGGCGGAAGCTAGGGCGCAGGAGGAGGCCCGCTTCCGTCGACAAATGCTGGAGCAAAATAAGCGGGTATGTCTAAGGCCACAGACGTATATTTTTCGGCGTATGAAATTGATAAGCATATGACCGCTCCAAAAATTATTCAGCAAACAAGCATAATGTATTCATACAGTGCTGTGGTGATCATATCTTGTACACATTTGCGTGAAATGATATGTGTCAATATCTACGCAATTATGTGGCAAAAAGAAAGAAGAGGCGCTAAGTTTAGGGAAGCAGGTATGACCATGTAAGATATCTTAATGGAATGGGACTGCACAAATTTGATGGGCCAGAAAGATATATTCAGTGTTTCAATATACAGTCATCGTCGCCCGATTCTATGTCGCCCTCAGAAAGGCGAAGGTTGTGCAACACAGCACATGCCGCGACAATGTGGGCTGCACGTTCCGGCTCGTAGAGGAGGGTGCGATATCGCTGAAGACAGCGGAAACGGCTCTTTAAGAGCCCAATGCACCTCTCCACTACGGAACGCATGGCGCCATGTGCTGTGTTGTACTGCCCCTCGGCTGTCTGCGCTAGAGGATGGCCAGGAACTGGGATCTGGAGACCCAGCTCCAAGGGGCAGCAACTGTCACCTGCACGAAGATGGAAATAGTACACTGAGTACTCCTCTGACGAGACGCAAGTTGTAAACTTAGGAAATCTACAGCAGACTTCAGAGATGAATCCCAAGTAAAAGCATGAGTTGAGCATGTCCATACCCGACACTAACGGTTAATCACTTTACAAGTGCACTACTCGGTGCCTGCCACAAGCAGAAGAAATCAACACTTGTTGGTGCTATTAATGACAGTAGTAGTAGTAGCCGCACTAATGTGTGTTCATTTCTTCTGCTTCTGGCAGGCACTGGGTGCCGTAGCAGCACTAATACATGTTGCTTTCGTCTGCTCCTTGCAGGCAAATAATGTGCTTGTAACTTAACACTTCGAACATTGACAATGGTGGTAGTCAATGACTTCATTTTTTTTTTACTCCCGACTTATGTGCTTGTAATTTGGTTAAAAGTTTGGGTTGGAGCAGACACGGCGTTCTGTACTACTGAAGCGTGACTGCGCCAAAAAAAAGATGTTTTGCCTCACGGAGGACGTATTCCCCGGGATTCACGGTACGGCCCGCTTGAAACCGCCGGTGCAGCCAATGTCGTCCGCCAGACGAAGGCGTCACGGTCCGACCCCGGTCGCAGAGGGTCCAGGCCACGATTATCATGTCCGCATCGCAGATCTGGTAAAACGTAAACAGAGAAAGTACCCGTTGACATCAGCAACATAACTGTCAAAAAGGATCGGCACCAGAAAACATGATGTTTACTTATGAACATGCAGTTGAGGGCGTAGTATCCCTTGCGGTATATGAACGCAGCCTTGCGCTCACCCTTCGGTACGACAATAGTTACGAGGCTGCCGTCGACGCATCCTATGACGTCGAGGATAGCACCGCGCCGAAGAAAACCTTCTTTCACGGCTGCCTTTTCCTCGGCTGCCTTCGGAAAATGCACCCACTTGTTGCGCGCCCCGGCGCCCCTCTGCCACCCGTCGCCTGCACTCGCTCACTGTCGACTGCGTCACACGAATCGTCTCCTCGCTCCCAACAGACCCTAGGAAGCTCCCGGTGGCAAAGAAGCGCAGCCCACACAACACTTTCCGCTCCACGGACAGTCCCGTAGCTCGCTCCGCTTCTAGTTCCCCCGCCAGTTCCTCGCACAACAACCACACCGTTCCTTTCGAGAGGCGAAAATGCCGTCGAAAATGGTCATCCGGCATGTGAAACGCGTCATCTGGCTCTCCGTTTTCACGTCGCCGACCGACGACGAAGAGCCATGGCCATAGCGATAAGAGGGGCAGCCATGTTTTATTCCTCCAGAAACGACCCTGACACTGGCAGTGCCAAAAATCCGTGCCTTATGCTTCGCATAATGACTGCGTCAACGTCACTATGACGATTACAGTTTTCACGGGTTCCTGACGTCGCGTGATTCACAGACAAAATGGGCGCGGCCCGGTCATTTTCGACCAGTGGATGCGCGCTGATGGCGGCAAAAGGCATAAAGAAAGTAATAAAATTCCTACAAAATAGCACCCCTGATTGTCCCTGGCGTTGTTCATTGTCGCCAGATGGAGGCAGCTTCGATGACCCGGGCTCGGTCATCAACGCAGTCGTGGCCATTCGTTAGGCATAGCAAGACCGCCCGCTGGCGCGTAGAAATGGCCGTAAAACGGCCAAAAAGCAACGCACCTTTCCGAGGCTTGTCACGACGTGTGGCCGAAGCGACACCGATGAAGAGGATGTGTGACAGAAGAAGGTGAAACGCGAACAGCGCGCGTAACTGTCGAAAAGAAACGGAGCGCCAGGAAAAGACGTGCGCTAGCATCCGAGCCGGCTGTTGATCTCATACTATCCACAAAAATTTAGACCGGTGGGAGCGAACAACCTCGAGGTGCGTCCGTTCCGTACTGCAAAAGGCAACCCTAGCCACGGTGCCGCCAGTGATGGCCACGTCACCGCTTCGGCGCTTGTCAGGCAAGCTCAAAGTAAACGCTGGAAGCTGCAAGTTACACCCAAATTTGGAACGGAAGACGCTGTGATCATCATAAGGCCAAAGGGAACTCTCAATCCTGCCTAAATTAGGGGCAGCAACCAGATCAGGGAAAGCATCTACGCTGACGCCGGCAATCTCCAGTAGTCGCAGGTGCTCGCTATTCGGCTAGCGTGGGATGAGAATATAATTATGATTCACATCAAGAACGCTCAATTTATTCGTAAGCTCCATGTGATCAGACAGCTTCAACTCGAAGGAGAGACCCCAGCCGTTCAATCTTACATCAAGTCTACAGACCACACAAGCCGTGGTGTTATTTAACAGCCCCGACAGCGGATATTACTCAGGCCATTTACTCGCTGGCGGCTCCAGTGGTAGAAGTCTGAAAATTAGGAGAGACCGACGTAGACGCGGTCAGGTTTGATGGCCGCAAGGTGCCTTTGAACCTTTATTACTGGGGAGAGGATGTGCCGGTTCTCTTCTACCGCAATACGACGCTGGCTTGTCTCCGCGGCGGCCCTATTCCACATCATGCCAATGTTTGTCCTAATCTGTAGCCCGGTCGATGCCAGGCTTGCGGCGAGACAAATCTAGAAGAGTGCCACGAGTGTTAGCCCAGCTGTCTCATTCGCAGGTGCCCTCATCCGCCGGGGTCGATCCAGTGCAGCCAGAAATACAGGAGAGGAGGTGCTGACATGAGCCGGGCTGAAGTCCATCAGAAACATCACTCCAAGAACACTGGAAGCAGCGAAGCCCTCAACTTTGAAGCTCGTAAGCCGGGGGAGACCACTTCGCTTCAACCGCATGCGAGAGCATTCAGCGAGGGTACTCGTGGAGGCGGTCGTCCAGCATACAAGCACAATGGGCCCTATCCAGAACCCAGACCTGGAAACAAAAGGAGCAGCAACAAACTGAGCTGGGTGGAGTATTCGCCTCCACTCCCGTCTATTCGCTGATGAAAAACTTGCGGCTGCGAACGAAAGGCATAGGCTAGAAATCCAAAAACATAGAAGGCCACAGCGAGCGACCGCAGCGAGTGACCGCAGCGGGCGATGAAGGAGGACAACCCTCCCCCGCCGCCATCAGGTAGTTTTACTAAGTCGCCCTGTCGTGTGTCAGAAATCGGGCGAGGAGCGTCGGCCGACAGCGTGGTGTAGGCAGCTGCCCCCTCAATAGGCGAGTGTACGGCGCGCGCAGACGCGGACGCAATTACAAATAAATTCAGCGCATGGGTGTAAAAGATTCGAAAGTGAATGAAAGAGGAAATCGCAAAAAGGTATCTCGCACGCTACCAATCCTACAGGCTAGCGTACAAAGAAATACAGAAAGGCCTTAGAAAAAAAATTTAGAACTTACAAGGAATGGCATGCGCACAATACATACAATGTTAGAGCTGCATATGTGAAAACTCCAAGCTTATGAAATTAGGATCGACTATAGGTTGCAGGAATTCACTGAGTGCTCACGCGCTGAAACACTTAGATTGACAGGCAAATTGTGTACTAGACAGACTGCATATGATGACACGCTTGACCTGAGTAAAGAACAACAAAGGCTGACCGCTTCCAATTTGCAACATGGCTCGTCAAACGCAACTGCAGGGGTTTTCAACGTAAGCGGGAATCTTTTACACAGTATGTGGACTCTCCAGACTAGAGGCCGAATATAGTGGCGTTACAGGGTAAACTCAGGTCGAACAGTACGCGTCAAACTAACACTTCGACCTGCATACTTCTACATAAGGAAATAAGGACAGTACGTCGATAATACACCTGGAACTCAAATGTTGAAATAGAACATGTTTTTATTCGTACCTTATGCAATTTGTCGAGGAATCAAATACATAAATAATAACTGCATTGCCATTGCCAAAGATGCTGCAAATGAATTCTTGAAGGCTATGCACTGTCAAGACAAGGAATATTTCTATTTTTTCATAGACGAATATATTCATATGCCGCAAAAATTGCGACAGAAATAACTGATATCAATGTTTCTATGCTTTTGTCTATTTAATAAGTAAAAAAGATATCACACGAAGTTTAGAATTATATCAGCTCGAAACCAGCCAAGCAGTGCACGCCGCTTATATGAAAAACGTAAAAGCCATGAAATAAACAAGTTGAGGACAAATATTTTAATTAAACTTTCTTACTCAGGAACATTGTTTACATTTTTCTACATATGTAACGACCAGGGAGAAATCTATATGCTGCTTTTTGTCGTTCCAATGTAATGCGCAGAAGCAGCTGTCACCGGTCGTGTATTGTGAGTAATAGCACCGAAATTATAGTCACAGCACAGAGCAGATATAAAAAGCAGGAGTTCAGGAAAATATACATCAGAAATACAAAAATGCAATGGAATGTAGAAGTGCGAAGAGACAGCTTGATAAAGGACAAAATAGTGTCACTGGAAACAAAGTCCACGGCATATATACACAAGACGTCGCAACAAAGTCTTTAATTATACGTATAAGTGTCCAATTATTCTACGTATGCAAGCAAAAGTCACTGTATATAATGCGCAATTATGTAACGCAATCACAGATTCACGATCACAGAATCCTAAAACCGCCCCCCGCTCCCTCCGCTCCCCCCGATGCATCACGCACGACGGAAGGCGGCGCGCTTCCTCCCAGCTTTTCGCACTTGCGCATGCAAAACTGAGCCACGATCACCGGCTCACTCATCCTCCGCTTCCAACCTTAACTTTTGCTCGGGCATACAGCATGCGGCGCGCGGTGACGATGTTATCGCCCTTGGACTACACACGGAACATGACGGCGATGGCGGGAATGCGCCTGGAGTGCCCATATAATTGTTATTGTAATGATATAATAAGAGTATCCGGCAACTGAACAGTCCCGTGGCCGGTTACTTCCCGCAAAAAAAGAATACGTAACAAAATCGAACTTTCACCACGCGAGAATTCGCCGCGCCGCAACAATGCCCTTTTTCTTGTTTGTGGGTCTTAGACACTGAAATGAAAAAATACAGATGCCAAGGAGAGCATGTTGGCCACAATCGAATGCCGAGTTTGGGCACCTAATGTGGCTATACCGAAGCAATATCGAAGAAAACGTGAGACGCTTCCACCGATAACCATACACATATTGCTTCAGTATCGTACACCGGCGAGACAAAAGACTGTCCGGAGAGGTTGCGATAGCATCGAAGTGAAAGTGATGGCCTCAAGCGAACGCGTTGCAATCCGTCGAGTCTCCATGGTGATGGCGGCAAGCGACCATTGTTTCTTTTTCTCGCCTTCTAGCGAGAAAGCGCCCCAAACTCCGCCAGACCATAATCCACTCGGCCAGAGGAAGACGAACCGAAGTATGACGCGTGTTGGTTGGGGCTACACGAGAAAAACGCATGCGTTCTGGCTGGCTCTGGCAGCCCGCAGGTAGCGAGAACAAAAAAATTGACGAGGCTCAATATGTCCTTGCGAATAAAAGTCAAAGTAGAAAAAGTAACTAAGAACGTACTTACTTTTGCTGACTTTATTGTTTTGAGATGGATGCTTTGGCGCAGGTTAAAAAAATTTTTATATTCATTTCTCTGACATGACGGCACAAATGAATCACCACAACGCTTCGTCTCATCGGATCTCGCTGCGTGCTTTGACAACTTGTCTGTAAGTGTGCTGATTTGGCTTGTCTCTTTGTATGGTCCAGCGTACGACCTTATAAAAGTTAGTGCACCTTTGGCGTCAAAGGTTTAAAAGAACATTAAACCCACAACGTTCCGGAATTGAGAATCTAAAGCACGACTTTGGAAATGTCAGTGAACCTCTCAATAAAACGTGTGCAAAAAATTTATTGGCCCTTTTTACGGCGATCCCGTGGGCGCTGCCATGTTTGATCACGTGGTGACGCGTCTACTGCTTGCCTCAACTGCCTCCATTGCCTCCGTGCTTACAAGGGATTTGTATGACGCCGGTACAGCTTAGCGAACGCCTGTTTCGATATATATCGTAGGCGGTGATGCGTGCAGGAAACGAAGCTTCGGCCACAGCTTCAGAGAACATGCAAAAATGCTTTCGGAGCTGATATCGCGCTTTTTCTAAAAGCGAGGCCTAATATGTATTTCAAGCTATCCAAACTTTCCGTTCATCAACTGAATCAGGGTTAGTGCGGTCTGCTTTTCGTTCTTTATTTGGCAAATATTTTGAAGCAGCGGCTTGTCGCATTTCTGACTTCGTCGATGCGGTCACTATCTGATTGTTTTCTGCCTAATCGTTCGGGGGTGTGGTCATTTCCAGCAGATTTGCTCTTTCTGCGCGCAAGGCTTGAAACATATGCTGTTTTGTACTTCGTAATACCTTGTAGCAAAGATGTGTTATCGCTAGTAATTCCCTTATTTTATGGACCACCACGAAACATTCAGCTTCGACCATTCGTGCGCTATCCGTGTAGTCCGCCATTTAGTGTGCGCATATGCTGCGCATATATTCAAGTGTGCGCCCGTTCCCTCATTCACACGGTGGCAAGTTGTGGCAGATGTGTGTTGATAGTGTGCGCAAAACTTACTATGACAGAAAGTGGTGCTACTCCTATTGTCATGTTTACCGAGCGTTACACGCTCTTGCAGATGTTCCGAGGCCGAAGCTTTTTTTTTCGAATGTTAGCGATACACGGTTGGCGGATGAGCTAATTTCTGTATCCTTTAGGAAAGCCGTATATCTCGAAGTGCCGGTAACACGTACGGACAGTTGCACAATTGTAAGAGGGGTACGCGAACTTGGCCACATCGATTCATTCCATTCCTTTATATGCAAGTCACTAGTTTTGCAGCGAACTACTCCACACGTGTTCAATGCACATGATTCAATACAGCCCGACTAGAGCACCGTGCGTTAGCGAAAACTCAGTTACGTTCCCGACAGACGATCGCGCAAAATCAAGGCAGAAGCGGTCGTGGTTTCGTATTTGTGCACTGTAGCTGAGGATGCGGGCGGCGCGCGCCGTAAGCGCCATCTCGTTTCTGTAGAACAAAACACTCCGCGAAAAGAGTCAGCACAAATACCCATAAAGTATCGGAGGCTGCGGAATCTCGCGGCCTCCACGAGATGCCGCGACGAGCCCGTTCGCCATCGAAACGCCCTTGAAACTGCACTCGGATGGGGCTCCTCGCGTTATGTGACTCTTGGTGCATGGGCGTCGCCGCGAAATCCAGCCCGAGTTTGCTATGTTCGAGGCGAAGTGTCTATTTGAGCGTGAAAAAGACATTCGACACAGAATCCTGAAATATTTGTGGCGCCGGAGGTTGTTTTCGGTTGCGGTGCATGACAGCAGGAAAAACATTTTGGAGGGAAAGGAGAGGTGCTGAAGCCCCATAGCCCCCCTCCCCCTCTGGATGCCCCCTTGGCTAGGCCACCTAACTATTACATCAATGAGCACTAGAGAACTGGCAAACTGCCCCTGGCATGAAAATGGACAGACATTAGCTTTATTCCTAAGCCAGACAAACAGCTAAATATTAACAACCTGCGTCCAATTTCGCTCACTTCCTGGGCCGGCAAGCTGATGAAGAAAACAGTCCATACCGGGCTTCGAGCGTATCTGGAGGAAAAAGATTACATGCCCCACACCACGTTTAGCATCAGGGAACGCCATCAATGCAACACATACTGTGCAGCTCAAGATGACCCACCCAACAAACGCAATAGTAGGGCGATCTTCGCCCTGAATCTCAAAAGTGGTTTCGATATAGTGCCACACTCAAAGATCCTGGACAATCTGCAGCAGACGCAGTGGGGAAGAACTACCTTTGAATACGTCAGAAACTTTCTACAAGATAGGCAAGCTCATGTAAGTATTGGAGATGTTAGGTCGTCACCAGTATCTATGGGCCCTAAAGGTACACCACAAGGAACAGTCCTGTCTCCTCTGCACTTTAATATTGCCCTTATGAATTGTAAGAACAACTCGATGGCATAGTGGTATAGTTTATTATTATTTGGCACGCCATTAATGCAGATGACGTAACTGTATGGGTGACGACAGCCAGTCTGGGGCTCATAGAAGAGGGGCTTGAAGAGGCAGCTTCGAGGTCCAAAAATATGCCTAGGAGAGCGAACTGCACTGCTCTCCGGAAAAATCGGCACTTTTAATCATGCGCAGACGAGAAAATGAAGCCCCAGTCAAAATTATGGTGCACGACGCCGCGATCCCTGAAGTGCAGACAGTGTGTATCCTGCGACTACTGGTTAACAACAAGGGTGCCAACACAGCAATGATTACTAAACTCCGTATAGCATATGAACAAGTAAAGCATATGATCAATCGTACCACCAGTAGGACGAGAGGGATGATAGAGAACGACACTCTACGGTTGGTCGAAGCCTTTATACTCAGCCGAATGGTGTGCTTGTCTCCGTACCTTCGGGTAAGGAGGTGCGATTTAAACCATTTCTATGTCATGCTTAAAACAGCATTAAGAGGGCGCTAGGACTGTCGGTTAAAACATTTGCATTGTCGATTTGGATCCTGTGCGTATCGGTTCTTGCTAAAAGGCACGTGCTCTGCATTGATATAGTGGTATAGTATTGTATTTGCATCAGTAGTAGCATTATTATAGTATTATAGCATTTGCAAAAATCTGTGCAATACATGGCGAGAAAGCCGGGAAAGCATACAGTGCGCGGCGGGTCCCTCAAGGCAGATGAGGATACGGATGAGAATGGAGAGGGCATCGAACCAACCGGCACCCAACGGGATGTCGATACGAGGCTGCAGAAAATGGAGGCTTTCCAGGATGAGCTTGTCAAACAGGTGCAAGAGCTCAAAAGTGAGCTAAACAGGGAGCGTGATGCACGGAAGGTAGTTCAAATGAGACTTGAAGCAGCCGAGGAAAAGCTGAACAGGACCGCCATTGTGAACGAGAATGTGCGTGACAATGGAACACAGACCTCCCACGCGACAGGCGAAGGAGTGTCACCAGGGTACGTGGAATTCGTGCAGTGTGATGAAGGGTTAGCTGGAAAGAGCGGCAGCTACCTCGAGCCGCAGCGTGGGAAAAGCAGGAGCCCAGAGGACAATGCCCCTTGTCGAGTTCGAATCACGCGGAAAAGAACAAAGGGAAGCAGAGGGAGGTAGGAGAGAGCGAAAGGTTGATTATCGCCGGCGACTCAAACATGCCTAGTTGCTCAAAAGCAATTGTGGAGACGGTGAAAGGCGATGAAAGAGTGGCGGTAGGGACATTTCCAGGGCAGACACTGGGTTCTGTCATGCAGCGAGCAAAAGAAAAGCTCGCGGAAAATGCGCACGTGCGAAACCTTGTCGTAGTAGCAGGTGGGCTAAATGACATCCTGAACAGGAAAGGGATAGGACAAGCCCAGCGCTTGGCGAAGGGGATGAACGACTTGCGCGAGCTATCCCCTCAGGTGCAGATCGTGGTCCGCATGGTGCCGGAGCTGCCTGTATGTGACAGTCACGTACAAAGAGCCGTAATGGCTGCTAATGAGGCAATACGGAAAATGAGCCGAGAAAAAGACTTCGAGGTGGTCGAAGTAAACAGCGAAGGGAGAAGGTGTGGTGGTTTTAAACGAGACAGGATTCACTTCAATTACAAGCTGGCACAAGAATAGGGCTGGCGAATTGGTGGTAGCACTGCTGCTTTTTAGGGGACCCACGGGCCTTTAGGAGGCCAGAGTAGATAGTAAGGGAGAAGGTCCCCTAGGGGAACCTCAGAAGAGCATCGCCGTCGATAGCAAGAAAAGGAGGAAAGCAAGAAAGAGAGCTCGCCATGCAATAGGCTACATAAATATGCAGGGCGGCAGACGAAAGCAAAAGTGGTCAGAGATTGAGGAGCAGTTAAATAGAAAACAAATAGGAGTGTATGCGGTTACAGAAACGCACCTTAGAGACTAGGAAAAGCCGCCAGTTATTGAGAATTATGTTTGGGAAGGGTGAAACAGAACTAAGTCGGAAAAAAAGGGAGGCGGAGTGGGAATGCTCATCCATCAGGAAGTATCAGGTACAATGAGTGACCTTAGTAACATGCGATTCGCTGATGATATTGCTTTGCTTAGTAACTCAGGGGACCATTTGCAATGCATGCTGACTGACCTGGAGAAGCAAAGCAGAAGGGTGGGTCTAAAATTATTCTGAAGAAAACTAAGGTAATGTTTAACAGTCTCGGAAGAGAACTGCAGTTTACGATAGCTAGCGAGGTACTGGAAGTGGTAAAGGAATACATCTACTTAGGGCAAGTAGTGACCTCAGATCCGAATCATGAGAAGGAAATTATCAGAAGAATAAGAATGTGCTGGGGTGCGTTTGGCAGGCATTCTCACATCATGAACAGTAGGTTGTCATTATCCCTACAGAAAAATGTGTATAACAGCTGTGTCTCAGCAGTACTCACGTACGGGGCAGAAACCTGGAGGCTTACGAAAAGGGTTCTACTTAAATTGAGGACGACGCAAGGCGCTATGGAAAGAAGAATGATGGATGTAACGTTAACGGATAACAAGAGAGCAGATTGGGTGAGGGAACAAACGCGAGTTAATGACATCTTAGTTGAAATCAAGAAAAGGAAATGGCCATGGGCTAGGCATGTAATGAGGAGGGAAGGTAAGCAGTGGTCATTAAGGTTTACGGCCTGGATTCCAAGAGAAGGAAAGCGTAGCAAGGGGCGGCAAGATCTTAGGTGGACGGATGAGATTAAGCTGTAGGGACATGGCCACAATTAGTACATGACCGGGGTAGTTGGAGAAGTATGGGAGAGGCCTTTGCCCTGCAGTGGGCGTAATCAGGCAGCTGCTGCTGCTGCTGATGATGATGATGACAATGAATTGGGAAAAAACTTGGCTGGGCGTTACGTATTTGTGGACCGGAAATAATTGCACAGAGAAGAATAAACAGTTAGTGGAATGCATAAGCGCTGATAATAAGAGTTTCGGGAATGGTGCTAAAATTGTCCAATTAGGTGACATGAATGCCCAGATATAGGATTTACATGGCTTTACCGACAACAACGGGAAGTCAATGCTAGACATTAGTGCGCAACATAACCTTATTATCGAGAATACAGGGCCTAAGTGTGAAGGGCAGATCACGTAGGAAGTGGGAAACCGGCAATCGACCAATGATTACCGTCTGATGACAGAAGGAATTAATGATAAGTTGAGAGAAATGGTCATTGATGAGGAATGGTATAGCAGCATAGGGAGTGACCATAAACTCATCATTTTAAATATGGTATATGTAGTTGGGAAAGAGATCAAGGAGCGCAAAATGGCCAGTCCAAATTTGAAGGCTGAACAAATAGCAAATATAGTCACTAGAGTCGAGGAAGAAATTGGCAAATGGCCAAGTAAAGAGTGGGGATACGGTGAGCTTCTAAGTGTAATAACGACAGGAATACGGAAAGAGAAACAACATGTTCGTTGGAAACGAACAGAGAAACGGAATAGCTGGTGGAACAGGGAGATACGAGAAGCTATCGCAGAATGACAGAAAGCATGTCGAGAGCACAGGCAGGCAAAGAAGGCGATGTTGGCGCAGGATGGAGCAAGCAGTAAATGGGAAATTCACCGGGAGAAAAAGTCTATGGTTCAAATACTGGTGCAAGCAAAATTAAAAGGTGAATGTTAACGTTGGTTGTCAGAAATACGTGAAAAAAAGAAAGCCACACCAAGAATATTTTGGAACCACATAAAATTATTAGGCAGGAAGTCAACAACAATACAACAACATATCCTAGACGAAGATGAAAACAGACTGGAAGGAGAAGCGGCAATAAATTATATCTGAAAAATAACAGCCGAATCTATCCAAGGCAATGGCGAGGTTGTATTTGAAGAAAAAAAGAGCATGAAAGAGACCCAAGTGGAAAAGGAGCTGGCGCTGACAAATTTCAACTGGAAGAAAGCGGAAGAGAGAATTTCTAAGCACACAGCCACAGGGCTAGACGAGGTTCCCGTTAGGCTGAATAATGAACTAGGACCAAAAAGTAAGGAAGCTCTGGGGAAAGCAGTGGAACAAACTTTAAAAGATAGGCAGTGGAACAAACTTTAAAAGATAGGCGAATTAAAAGATAGACCAGACAGTTGGCGACAAAGAAGAATGAATTTAATTTATACAGGCATGGAGGAGAAAGATAGCATTCACTCGTATAGACCGTTGACCATTACATCGGTAATATACAGGCTAGCAATGCAGGCAATCAAATTAAAGCTTCAAGCTTGGGCAGAGAATAATGGCATTTTGGGAGGACTTCAGAATGGCTTTAGAATAGGTAGCCGTTTAGATGATAACTTATTTGTTCCTACTCATGGTACTGAAATATCACAAGTAGAAAGCAGACCGTTATACGTGGCCTTTTTAGACATTACAGGAGCCTACGACAACGTAGACCGTAAGATTTTGTGGGATATTCTGAAAGAGGAAGGCTTAGGTGACGATTGTCTACAGCTCTTGAGAGAGACTTACCTATAAAATACTGTTTGCGTTGAATGGGAAGAGATGAAGAGCGAGGAGAAAGTTCATATCAACGAGGGACTGAGGCAGGGGTGCCCTTTATCGCCGCTGCTATTTATGATGTACATAGTGAGGATGGAGAGGGCGCTAGAAGGAAGTAATATCGGGTTTAATCTCTCATACAATCATGCGGGTACAGTAGTAGAGCAGCAGCTTTCAGGTTTATTTTATGCGGATGGCATTGTGTTGCTAGCTATCAAACAAAGTGATTTGCAACATCTGGCTAATATCTGTGGACAGGAAGACAACAATTTAGGTTTTAAATTTAGTGTTAGAAAATCAGGTGTTGCGGTATTGAATAAAAACAGTGAACAGACAGTGGAGATACAGGGCCAGGAAATACCTAGAGTAACAGAATAAAGATACCTTGGTATATGGATAAACGAGGGCAATATATACATGGAAACACAGGAAAAAACAATAACAGTGAAAGGGGAAGAGAAATGCAGCCATAATGAAGCACAGAGCGCTATGGGGATACAATAGGTACGAGGTCCTCCGAGATATGTGGAAAGGTGTAATGGTTGCAGGACTTGCTTATACAAATGCGGTAGTTTGCTTTAAATCAGGGCTACAATCAGGACTCGGTGCGAATCAAAGGTCAGTGGGTCGCCTCGCATTGGGCGCTCACGGGAAAACTACACATGAAGCTGTGCAGGGTGATATGGGCTGATCTAGTTTTGAAGTGATGGAAGCTCGCAGTAAAATTGAGTATTAAGAATGCCTGAGGAATATGGAAGAAAATAAAGGACTGGGAGGTTGTTCACGTATCTGTACAGGAAAATCATTAATTCACAGTGGCGGAAAAGAACTCGAAAGCTTACCAACAAGTATGTGGCCTGTAGGGTGCGCAACACAGCGGAAAACGGAAAGCAGAAAGTCAGAGAGGCTGAAATAATCTCATATGCGACGGCAATGGAAAGCAAACCTGCCATGAGCAATTAAAAGAAAAAAACGAAATCAGGAAAGAAACAATTTATGATAACTCAAAGTGAAGCTCATTACTTTTCGAAGTGAGATCGAGATGCCTTAGAACACGCACCTATAGAGCGAGAAATAAGAACGAACAAGAAGCATGTGCTTGCTGCGGTAAAGCTAGGGAGCATGTTTTATTGGAATGTGAATACGTCTGCCCAGCGGTCAATTTAGGCACCACTGGCCTCCTTAAAGCCCTTGGGTTCAGCGGGAGCAGTAGAAAAGTAAACATGTCCGCAATAGGCATTAGTAAGAGGCGATTGGAGGATTGGTGAACGAAAAGTAGGGAAACGACAAAAAACGCAGATGTACAAAAGCACAGTTAGCTATAGGGGATCAGAAAATTTGGGTGTGGGAGTTCATAGTTGTTTATTTTTTTATTGTTTAACTTACGTAGGACATTAGGGAGTTTAATAGCAAGAGCTTGGTGGCGCAACCCACCGCGCCGTTCCAAAGGGGACGCTCATAACTTCCATCCATCCATCCATCCATCCATCCAAAACATCTACAGAGCACTTGCTGCAGTTGAAGGTCCTCAGTACAACAGATGAGCTAATCGAGGCCCGCCTATCAAGTCAACATGCGAGATTTGTAGAGACGAGGGTGGAACGCAAGGAGAACTTGAACATCAAGCGCCCTTACTAAACGGCAACAAGACAAGCCATTCCAAAGGAGTGGAGGAGTAAGCTTGCGGTACTGCCCCTCTCTGAAAACATGCACGCCGAACATGACCAAGCGAGGAGGAGGACAAGAAGCAAGAAGATCGACCTGATCTATTTTAACTTAGAGAGAGCCTTCTTCGTGGATGTTGTGGGTCCTGTGAGCGGTCTCCACAACATCGTTGGTGCATCAAGGGCAGACGGTCAATGGACTCTCTGTTCGCGATGGGGAAATTGCAGAATTTGAAAAGGTGGTGATCGCTATGGTTGTTTTGCATTCTAGTCGCGAATACATCCTTACGGACACTGAAACCCCATATAAAAATTACATGCAGGGCAGAATTGCGCCACTAGCTTGCAGCATCTTGAAACAATCTGACATCTCCGTTTCGCGCAAGGAGCTTATTTGGGTGCCACGTCATCAGGCTGTAGAGGGAAATGAGCATGCACACATCGCTGCCCGAGCTTTTCTCCCCCGGGGTCCCTCCTCCTCCCTCCCTGAAGACTCGGACTTCGACATGCCAATAATAACTTATGCAGATGTATTACAGCACTAGCCCTTATCGCGATGAAATTACCCAGGCCCGGCCAAGGGATTAGTTAGAGCAGAAGAATGTCATTTAGCGAGATTACAAACCAAGCCATTTATAACCCAGTCCAGCCACATGCTACCGCGCCGCAATCCTTTTCAGCCGAATACAACTTCTGTCGGCTGAATGCACATTTGTACAATATGGCATGGGCATGCTTGGATAATAGTGTCTTAGACACTGCACAATAGCTGGCGAGGGAAGCGTGGGAGGCAGGCATGTCGAGCTGAAGCCTCGAGGACCAGCAAGCCCTCGTGGAAAGAGCCAGGGTGGCGGCCTTTGCCAACGGAATCCGCGAACAAGGATCCGACGTTTCCTCTAACTCCCCTCCCATTTTCCTGTTTTCCTTCCAACAAAACGGTTTCATCATCATCTCACAGTACGTGAACCACCGCCAATGTACTGTCGGTGCTCTTCAAGCCCCGTCGTCGCCATTGTCGTCCGCTTGTTCACACACTGTGCCGCCAGTATTTAAGAAAGAATACTGCAGAAATGTGCTTGGACCTGTAATACACAGCTTATTATAACTGATAACATTCAATAACGGACATTGTTTTCCATAATGAGGCACACAGATCAGCCACCACTCAGATGAAAACCATCTCACGCGATCGCGTCGAATGTTAGCCTAACGGGTAGGGCTTTTGGCCCAGTACTAAATCACAAAACACTTCAGGGAGTCGGAATAAATAACTCTGCAAGGCCTTATGATAATTCAGGTTATGGGCAGCTGAAACATTCTTTTCTTAATCAGCAAAGCCTTCATGCAACAAGTGGAACACTCTACAGTGAGGGACCCCCCTGGCAGTTTTAGGAACGGCCAGGTTGGAGATGCATAACGGTGCTTTTGTGTCTAGTTCGACTTGTATCAAAACTAGAGCTTTTTTGTTGCGGTTAGTCAGTTTTGGAACACAAGACGTGTCCGTTTCCGCGTATCAAGATACACTAGTGGTTTCTTTGGGAAGAATGCTAACATATGTCAGCTCGACCCCAGTAGCACTAGAATGCAACCTCATTTATCCGCCGCACTACACAGATTGCTCTCCGGACATAGTAATGAACCAAACCTTGTTGTTGGTATCTCGTAGTGTCTGGTGACTGAAATATTAAATAGGACTACAGTTTCGAGACTGTGTGGAAGCGTGTTGCTTTTTTTGTTTTTCTAAGATCAACCGATTCCTTTTTTTGGGCAGCCTTGTTGATTTGCAGAGGCTGAATAACCATATATAACCGAGTAACTGTTGCAGCCTTCTGTTTTTTTCTGGTTCCCCATGGAAGCTACCGCATTGGGTTCGTCTATGTCACGTTCTTTCTGGCCATAAACAGCGTCCCTAATTTATTTCTTTTTAGCTATCATTTTAGTGCCCTTATGAAGCTCTAGGACATATGTTCCATCGTGAAATACACGCCTACTTAAATAACCCCAAGTTTCCTCACCACCACTTGTGCTCTTGCTATTAGAGGGTGTCGGCTCCAGACTGTCGCGAGTTATATGACCTCTATCATGTGACAAGACACTTTTAACCCAGGCATTTGGAAAATCTTATTCTAATTTGTGCTTCGTTCATCATACCGGGCCATACATTAGAACAAGCGGGTTTCTATTGCTTCATTGCTGAAATATTCGCAGGAAATGTGCTTGGTTTGGAAGGCTTAGCAGAACCTTTCATCTCACCATGTGTGTCCATGTTTATAGATAACGTTTGAAATTCCTGCATGGGGCAGAAGTTCGGGATATAAGCGCTGACCCTTCCACGGACGACACTCACCGCGACTTAAACACTGTTCTGCTATCGTCACGCATTGCGGGAAATCTAAGCAGTTTACTTCTTTCGTGTGGCTCGGGTAGTTGCAAACAGATAAAGTGTTTTGTTGAAATCAGAATGAGTTTCAGCCTCCTCTCTTTCTACCCCGTACTCAGTTTCTATTTGATGAGCGCAGCCGCTCATGCGTGTCTCCTCTCCAATTTCCACACAATAGTGAAGATACTCTGGAACATCGGAGCACTGTCAAGGTTCACAAAAGCTGCAATCTACATCTTCAGGATGGACATTTCTTCCTCGTGACATACTTAAGCTAGCCTGTTATGCGTATGCCTCGGACACTCTACAGCCTACTGCTCTTTTACATAGGACCTGAGCTCAGCTCTTTTGGGGTGCGATCGTGTACGCGTTGCAAGATAGAACGGAGGCGGTCCGTTCTAGACGTGACGAAATAGGTGGTCCGCAGTGTTCGCGAGAAGGAGACGAAGCAAACAGCCAATGAGCGAAGTGGAAGCCTGCGTCACGCTTTTGACGTCTGCTTGGGGACCGTATAATATATTGAGAAGCGTTTCCAACATGATGAGAAATATTTTGCTATTATGACTGAGTAGCAAAATGTGTTGGTGTTGCTTTTCAAAGATTCAATTTGGAATGCAAAACGACTGAAACAAAATATTGCGGTTAATGTCTTAAAATGGCGCTAGGTGGTGTCGCAGTTTTGCGAAACGTTTAGTGATGGCGCTAGCCACCACCCCGTTTCAAGCACACGGCGCGAATTTTGAAGCGGTTGGTTCAGTCGTTCAGTCGAGCCAGCGCCTCCTTTGGTCGAGCACTGGAAGTTGGTTCTTTATTATATGGCCATGGCGCTAAACGTGGCAGCACCGAAGGGGCCACGTGTGTCGGAGGCACACAGAGAGACGGTGGTCGCCTTCATGGAGCAGCATCCCCAGCTGGCTATAAGATCCAGCGAGCTGGGGCCGCGCTTCACTGTTGGCGACCGCCGACGGCTGTGGCAGCAGCTGGCCGACGCGCTGAACAGCGAAGGCCCTGTTGTCAAAAGTACTGAGGAGTGGCAGGAGTGGTGGCGCAAACAGGTTTTTGAGGCCCGCCGCTACGCTGCCGCAATTGCCCAAGAATAAAAGTGAGTGACCGTCCAATGGTCTGGGCGATTTGTCCTTCGACATTGGCGTGTATTTTCAGAAGCACAGGAGGGGGGCGGCTACACGGTTTTCGTGGCCGAGTCCTACAACTGACCGGGACGGTCCGCCTCCACGGCGTGGCCGACCTCCCCTACCAAGAGGTTAGCACACTGCTGCCGTAATATCATGCGTTCCTGAACGGTGCCTGTTTAGAGTTTGCCATTATCTGTAAGTGGTACCTTTAGCGGAACGCGACACCGTTGGTGAGCAGGAAAATAGCGTAGGAGAGAATCGAAAAGCAGGTAGGTTAATCAATTAGAATCTCAGTTGGCTGCGCTTTCGGGAAAAGGGGGATTAAGTGATCAACACAGAATTGAAATGCCTTCAGGGAAGTGCACGAGGACGGTAATACATGGGATCATTAAGCACTCAATAATTGCAGAATATTTCCGCAAATGTGTAGTACGAAAACTTGTAACATAGGCATTGTAACGAATAGCCACGGTTATGACACTTTCCAGCAGGCTGACGTCCCCACCTCCGCCGTGGAAGTCGTCGTCCAAGCTACAGACGAGGCTGCGGGCGTGAGGAGCACAGCGACACGTAAGCATCAGAGGAATGAGTGTTTTAATTATCGCCAAATGTGTGTGCAGTTTGTAAACTTTTAATGTGTTTACTGTACAGCGGCAGGGGATCCACCGTACGGTGCATCACCTACCGAAAGGGGGGCCGCTGCACCTGGAAAGTTATTGATCCTCAAGCTGTTAAAGAAAATGAGCTCGCATATTTCTTTAAATAGCCCAATAAGCTATAACATGGCCATAGCCAGTTTTATTCGTACCATAAGATGCAGTGCAACTGTACGAAATGCTGCATGCTTTCAGTGTTGCAGCACCCTGTTCGGCCACCACGTCGACAGCGACCGCTACGGATGGATACCTTGACGACGATGTCGTCGCAGTGCGCCCGCAGCGTGGAACAGGGCGACGAGATGCTGCAGGTTGATAGGTCCTTTGGTGTCATTTTACATGAAGGACATAAATATTATTTATGCTTTGTTATAAGTAAATCATGAATCTCAAAAACAAATCAGCTTGGGATGTAAACAAGAAATATGCGTTGTATAGAGGGCTCGGTATCGTGTCTTGCCAACGATCAGCCGTCGGGCAAAAGGTTGGTTAGCCCTGGAACAGGCTGTTTGCTGGAAGAAGACGGGGCTGAATAATATTGATACATTAATCAGAACGGGATTGAAAAAGGTCCTAAGCCTCCCTAGAAACACTAGCACGGAACGACTCCTCCAATTGGGGCTACACAACACGGCAACCGAACTCTTTGTGGCACAGCGAAACTCCAAAATTAGTCGGCTCTCACTCACAAGCGCGGGCATCGAGATCTTACTAGAAGCAGGCATACAACCCCTCTTCACGCCACCAGAGAAGTCGCAACTACGCACAAACGCCAAGAGATCAATAACCGTTGATCCCATCCCACGAAACATACGCCCCACCAACAACGAAGGGCGGAGAAAAGCGAGAGCGAAGGCAATCCTTGACCACATCAAGCGTACCGAAACTCAAGTTCTCTTCGTTGACGCGGCCAGATATCGGAATCGAGGTGCCTACGTGGTCTCTGTGGTGGACGCCCATGGCTCACTCGTCAACGCAGCCACGGTAGTTACCAACTTCATTCACGAAGTAGAAGAAATGGCCATCGCGGTGGCCCTTCCTTCGAAGCTGCAAAGGAGCGTCAGTCATTTACTCGGACTCAAGAACAGCTATTAGAACCATCTCGTCGGCCCTCGTCTCTAGGAAAGCAGCTACGGTTATCAACACAATCTTCTTCCAAGAAACGGGAGGAGACAACCTCACGTCCCCACACATCACATGGTTCCCGGCCCACATGGGCAACAGTTCCGGACCTCCTGACTGTAATCCGACCCAGCGCGCACACCAACTGGCGCGAGAGCTCACATTCGGCGTCAGCGGTCCGCCCTCTCGCTTCAACCCAGCCTGGAGGGAACTAGACAACAAAGACCCACTCGTACATAGCACGAAATCACTTCAAATCATAGGTTATCACGAAGAATTTTTCCTCCTCCTCACCCAAAGCTCAGAAAAGCACAGGCCGTCACTTACAGGCAGTTGCAGACTAGGACATACATCACACTAACAACACTAAGCAGGATAAATCCTGACCTTTCTACTGAATGCCCACACTGCGGCGACGAATACAACTTCGAACACATGCTCTGGCTTCGCCCTGCCAAAGCGAGCACGGACTTTCCCGACCAGTCTTCCTGGGACTCATCGCTCAGAAGCACAGAGCTCATCGCTCAGCTCAAGCCTGTCTAGAGGGCCCGGGCCGTCGCCGAAGGACTCTGTCTACCGGCCCAGACCTGGGTGAAGCCGCCAGATTGATTTCCCCTTAGGACCTAAATAAAGTTCTAATTCACTCACTGGTGGTGAGAGATGCATTTGAGTGGATGACGGAAGAGTAGTTCCAGCAGGTCTTTGTCTGTCCAAACAAAGAGGGCATAGCTTGCACGCGACGCTTGACACTGCCAAAGGATGCCATCAGGCCAGTGGCTCTTCAACAGAGAAGGAATCGTTGTGCACGTTGCAATTCTTGACAACAGCAGCTTCCAGCCGTGCGCTGGTTGCGAGTAATCAGCAACTCATGTGAACACTTCCACCATGATTATTCATTCCAGGTGCTGTTGAGAATCGAGGCCTCCACCACCCGCCTCGCTCTCGCGGCAGAGCGGACGGCAGCAGCTCAGGAAGGGATCTTGGAGCAGGTGCGCGCCATAGCGCAAGACATCGCTGCGCACCTGCAACAAGACAGAAATTAATTTATCATTTTTTCAATATCATTTTATTAATTTGTGTTTCATCAGTTCCGTTTGTTTTATTTATTTATTGCTTCAGTTTTAGTGTTTACGTTTCCTTTATGAGTAATACAGGAGGACTTTTTGGTTGAAAGGTGTAATGCGTGCACCCATTTTTTGTTCTGTAGTATTTGCCTCTTTCTATTTATGCTTATCCAGCTGCAATGCCAGCGTGCTTTCTTTATTTACAATTTCGAAGGCGCCTAGTCATTCACACTGGAATCATTACAAATAGTTGTCGATTTTTGTGTATGGGTTTTTCTATTGTGATATTTATATTGCTTCACTTTGTTGTAGCTTACTGCACTCATTATGAAGCGTTACCACATAGTGTTTGCACCGTGGCATTTTAATTTCGGCACAGTGAGGCTAAGGTGCAACAACTACAATGTGCTCTTTTTTCAGAGCCCCAAACTAGTCACTCTTTAAGTTGCATAGTTTCACAAATGAAAATGACCATCATCATTGCACCACGCCAGTGATTGGATTCCTCTAGTTTTCGTTCCAAGGGAGTCATTGCAAGAATAACTTTCACGTGTGACACTTTCTGGGTGCTGTGAGTTTGTAGAGCCAATTATTCATGTTTTATGTAACATGTTTCGTCACAGCTGGCAAGTGCGCTCACCTTTTTACAATTATGATTCACCTGTTGTTTAGCATCGCACTATAATTGCTGCCGAGAAATGAATGCTTCTAGTCAGTGACTCATAACGCTGACAAGGGAACGGACATACCTGTGAAAGTCATACTTTCTTGCAAGGTCACGTAAATATAACTGCAAGTGTTATGTGCCACGGTGAAAACGAATTGTGTGATGCTGGTGCTGCAATGTTTTCACATGCTTTGCTACCTGAAGCATGTTGTACTACAAGGTTTGTGATGTACTTGTCATCATAGAGTGTGATAAAGTTGTCCTATCTATTTTTTGCACTTTTACGTTAATTTACGTCTAACATTTGGACATGATGTGACGAGTGTAATGTTGTCACTACACTCAGCGTTACACTTTGTTTGTGTTTGAATCCGCATTCATTACGCTTTATTTGCTTGCCTCGCCTGCGTATTCATGCTTGCACAGAAGTTTTCATACACCTAGCACAAGAGATGGCTAGCAAGCATATTGCCTCGCTCCTACCAATGTACACTGAGCGTCCGAATGCACAGGATGCGGCGGTCGCGTTCATTCTGGTGTGTTTTCTGAAAATATTGCGCACCTTTTGCTGATGGTGACCATGAGTACAGAGTGCCAATCATATGTACTGCTTCCATCAAGTCTGTCATGACTATGATGGGTCAAGGGATCCTCCCATTTCATATTTCATGTGATATTTAAAGAAAAGGCTGGACTTTCACGTTGCTACCGTGTTTCATGTTGCACTAGGAAAGAAGTACTTTGTGCCAATTTCCCATTACTGTAACCACCAACTACGGCAAAACAAACACGTTTGGACATGAGTAGAAAGTAACAACTGCTGCGTCTACAGAAAGTGGCATATCACAGGATGCACAGAACACATACAAGTTGTTGTAGCGTCGTATTTCTAATGTTACATGAAGAAAGAAGCACTTTTTGATGTGCATATTCCACAAAACAATGCTAGCTTGGGAGCAGCAGCAACTGCATTTCTTCACAGATTAAGGGGCATGAAGCATTGCCTTACGACTGCTTCACGAGTACTACTGTTAATAAGTGGCAGCCTTAGAGACACGTGCATAGTGAAGAGGGTACAATTGTTTCCGAGTCCACGGCTGTGGCATTCCATTTCAAGGATTCTTCGTATAAGTGTACTTCGTTTGTGTTTAAATTATCATAATCTGTCGGATGTGTGGATTTCGAACATTGACCATCCGTATGGAGGTGCACTTGTGTGTACAAATTTTTTAATGTATTTTCCGCTGTACAAACACAGCCCTGTGATAGCCTAAGGGCACTGCAATTTTTATAAATAAATTATAAATTATGAAAACTCACTATTCCTGTGTCCTTCAGAAAAGGTTCACAACGGCGCTGCGCTGCTGCATTCCTCTGAGGAACACGTCGTGCGGTGCCAGCACCTGGATGTCTCCTGGCCCCTCTGGCTCCTCAGCTGGTGGCACTTCCGCACCATAATCGTCTAATGTCCAGTCGCCCGCGTCCAAGGCAATTTTATGGAGAGCAACGCATGCATAAATGATTCGCGCTGCCCTATCGGGGCTGTATAGCAGTGTCCGAAAGTGCTGCAAGCAGCGGAACTTGCTTTTTAACACCCCTATACATCTCTCCACAACATTGCGCATGCATGCGTGCTCCCGGTTGTAGTGGCCTTCAGAGGTGGTGCCATGGCGCCACCTCTGAAGGTGGAGGTGGACGTGGTGGAGGGGGAAGTGGTGCCATGGCTCCACCATGGTGGAGCCATGGCTGCTTGTTCCAGGTACTCGAACAAGCAGCCATGGCTCGAGGGGATATCCTGAGTCTCCTATTACAGAAAGTGACAGCTGAGTGCTCTGCCCTAGTTTGGGGTACGCATTACGAATACTAACCAAGCAGATGCTCGCCAGGCTGCAGTTGTGCGGCTAGGCGTGCACACAGTGGGTCATGCTGCCACAACCAAGAGTCGTGGCACGAACCAGGGAACCGGGGGTCCACAACAAGAATGCGAAGTTCCGCGTTGCACACCTCCAACGGGGAGCCATACAAAATAGCGCTGCGGATATGCTCGAAATCCGTTTTGCCATTCATATGCAGAAAAGAATACATGTACGCTGGTACAAGTAGCAGACTGTTTCAGCCACAGGAGTGCACAGGGTCTTGCAATTGAGGGGGGGCAATGCGCCCCCCCCCCCCTTGTGTGGACGCCCATGGTTCGCACTAATTGATAGCTAAATGAAAACGTGAGGCCTGATATTGCGCAAGAACACCCATACAAGCCAAAGCCAGCCCATGTAATGGATGTAAGTACTTCCGTGTTCAAAATGCTTGCATCGTGTCTTCCCTACAGTGTATCCATTTCTGCTACGACTGCTGCCCATTTAAAACACAATTTTGGAACGGCAGACGGATTATGCACACAAACACATGACACTCATCGTTACTCCCGACATGCCATACTTCAACGAGCTCGTAAACAGTTCCACGCATGTCCTCTTTTAATCGTTACATTACTAGTTATGCCAGCTTGGGCATTAAACTGAACAATTGCAACTATGGGCGAGTAAAAATGGCGACCACAGTTTGAAGTAAAACATTCCAACGGTACTTACGACCATGACGTTTAGGGCGTAACAACCCTTTCTCGACATCGAGCTCGCCGTGTCGGCCGGGCTGAGTCCCTCTGGCTTCATGATGGCGATCAACGTGCCGTCGACGCACAACAGCACGCCTGGAATGGCGCCGCGTCGCGCAAACGGCGCCTTTGCCTCATCTTTGGCAGACGGTGCGAAAGGAAAGTCTACCAACTTTCTCCGGGCAGACACGGAAATGATGGCCTCCGTCACCTCGTGAATGGTGCTGCTCACGGCCGACTGTGCCATGCCTACGTGTTCCTCGCGACCAACGCTCCTCTGGAAGCTTCCTGTGCCGAAGAATCGCAGCGCGCACAACACCTTCCTTTCTGTGGAAAGGCCACTGGCTCGCTGGCATCCAATGATAGGGTCAAGCTCGTCGCACAAGCTACGCACTGTTCGTTTGGACAGACGAAAATACTGCTGGAACTCTTCTTCCGTCAACTCTTCAAATGCATCATCTACCTCGGGTCGTCGTCTCTGCGCGACTGCAGCAGCCGCACAGGCGACGCGAAAAGGCACCGCAGAGAAAGCCAACGCCATGTTCTCCAACTGTTGGGAGCGCGGAATTGGATTGAACCGGATACGAAAGATGCTAATTGTCCCAAGCACTTACGTTCTAATCCAATCCAAGCCGTCTGGTAGCCGTTCTAATCCGTTCTATCGCTTCGGACGGACTCTCCGTCCGTTCCGTGGCGTTCGTCAATTAGGAGACGACACGGAATTATCAGAAGCAAGACGTCACGGCTCACGTGACAATTGACGTCATGGCGTTCGTCGCGGTTCAAATTAACCAATCGTGTGCAGCTCGATGGAACGGACCGCCTCCGTTCTATTTTGGAACGCGTACAAGATCGTACCCTAGAGGCCCCATGCTTTCGCTTTGTTCGAAGAGTTTGTGAACTCTGGTCATGATTATCAGTTTACCTTGGCTATTGCAGGACAAAAGGATTAAATGTTACCCCTGTCCTGTGTCAAATCCATCTGATCAATTCTCTAACCTCGGTCTTGTCACGCACCTAATGCTTTCATGGTGCAGTTTACTTCAATTCTCCCATCTGATGACTCACAGTTGAACTGTTTGATATTATTTCATGGAAATAGTTGCGCTACAGTGCTGTTGCATATTGTTTTTGTGTATTGTTTGATGTCGAAGGTTGATGCATGCTTTTTTAGAACATCAGGTACCCAAATAAATTGTGCAATGTTGCTGCAAGGAGCCTCGTAAACCAGTACCCAGCACTGAAGGACACATTGCACCTTGGCCATGTAAGAGCATTTTCTTATAACTTTTCTTTTTAATTTCTTTTGCACCTTTAGATGTTAAGCATATCCTGGCCAAGGCAGCCGCATTTCGATGGGGGCATAATGCAAAAACACCTGTGTACTTAGATTAGGTGTACGTTAAAGAACCCCAGGTGATCCGAATTTCCGCAGTGCCCCACTACGTCATGCCTCTTAATCAGATCGTGGGTTTGGCTCATAAAACCCCATAATTTTTTTTTTACATTAAGCATGCTGCCAAAGCCTTTCTTAGTACTTTGTAAATTTTATGGCCATCCTTGCTTGCAGCTGTTCAGGTCTGTGTGCTTGTGATTGAGTAGAGATGTGGTGGTTTTAAAGCTTTGCAGCTTAACTAAATATGAAGAAATCAACAGCACATCTGCATCTGGCATGCATATGGCCACCTCTTGTAAAATTAATTGCATGCTCAGCTAAATATGTATTTGGTTAAATAATATATTTTTGTACCTGTAGCCGTTTTCATGCATTAAAGTTTTGACCAACACCAATACTGAAAGTAATTATCAGAAATTGTGTTGAAAGGTGTGCTAAAATAGCTCACTTGGTATATTTTGGAATATGAAGAAAACAGTGCAAAAAGCAAGCTAAGGTTAGGGCAACTCCATGTTTAACTGTACTGTGCTGGCAGTTTCTTTCAAAACCTGAAAACTGGTAGTCATTGAACTGTTGATTAGGTATGTAAAGTCAGTTGCTTTCATTTCATTCCAGTTCTTATGGTATACGTGCCTAAGAAATAAGTTCAAAAACATGCAAAAGGGAGTGCCACCAGGATGCCCTGAAGTCGATGCAGAAGTGAATGCAAGAAAGGCAAGTAAAAGTTGTGACACATGCTCAAAATCTGGATTTTGAAGACAGGCGATCAGCTGCAAGTTTGCATGCATATTTCATTAGATAAACTGACTCTCCTTTCTTTGTTATGTGGCTTAGTTGAACCATTTAGTTCCTTCTCTTGATGTACTTGTTCGTTTCATTTACATTTTTTCTTTAAGAAATGCAAACATGCAATCCGGCTATAGCAACTATATCTGCAATGCTGTCATCAGAGATTTTGTAGGTGATCAAAGAAGCAAAATATCATATCGCATCGCCACCTTGAACCTAGAGTGACACATTAGTTCAAGATGTAGTGGTAGATGCATTTATAGACTAGTAATACAGCATTCGTACTGTAATGTAAATTGATATACACGCTAAGATGTAGTGAAAAATGTGTGGCTATGCTGCTCTGACACTTCAGTTGTTTTAAGCCTTCATTGATGAGTTCTGCATACAGCATACCAAAAAATATTAATTTTTCTTGTTGATTTTTGACATTGAGTAAGAAGTTTCTTGTTAAATGTATTGATTAAAACTTCTTTCTGGGCGAGTTGGTGCATACTTGACATAAAAATTGTAACAGCGCAAACACATGCAACCACAAAGTACCAAAGACGAGACACAAGCGCTGACTGTCAACTAAATTTTATTGACGGAATGCGGATACCTTATATAAGGGGAAAGGCAGAAGTGAAGGGGGGAGGGAGTGATAAAGTCGGGGAAAATGACAATGCGCATCGATGAACGAACGTGCCGGCAGACAACGGAATCAGGAGCAGGAAAACAAGAAAACTAGAAAAAAGTAAAAAGTTGAAAAAGAAAAAAGAGGCGATGGATACTAACATACAAACAAATCAGTAAGCGGTCGCTTCCAAAAACTGAAGCTCTGCAGCAAAAAGCGATACAGAGGGGGTGCTGACGCACTTGCTGCCATATATCTGTGTGTGAAACGCTTCCAAACTGACCCGCGCCGTTGCGTCTGCACTCTTACCGAGAATCTTCGTCTCTCCCAATCGAGCCTCACAACCTGCGCATGCAATTACGTGAGCAACCAAATGTGCGTCCTTGTCCTTTGGGCTACCTAAATTTCGGGCATGTTCCCCCAAGCGTTCATTAATGCAGCGGCCGGTTTGGCCGACATAAGCCTTTCCACACTTCAAGGGAATGGCGTATACCACTCCTGTGGAACACTTGATGAATGGCTTCTCATGTTTTAGCTGACAACCTCTTTTTTTTGAGTTGCAGATGCGTGGGCATAACTGTGCCAGCTTGTTGGGTGCCGAAAAAACAACGGACATCCCATGCCTGTTGGCTACCTTCTTGAGACTGTGTGAAGTCTTGTGCAGGTATGGCACAGCTTGACGGTCTTCCGACGGTCATCTTTTCTTCGTGTTCCTAGTTTAGCTTCTGAAGGAGGGTCTCAGACACAGTAATCAAGACCGAATAGGGGAACCCCGCCGCCAAAATTCGGCTGGCCTGATTCTCAAAACTTTTCTGCATTAGGTGCGGGCACGACTTCTGCAGAGACGATTCCAAACAGCGCGACGCTATAGCTCTCTCTACAGTTTTGGAATGCACTGAATCATACGGTAACAGATCTTTTTTTGCGCGAGGAAAATATCGCCAGCAAACGTGCTTTTCATGAAAGGTAAGTCTAAGGTCTAGAAACTGTAAAACATCTGCGTCAGGTAGTTCATGGGTAAAATTGAGCCCAAGTCCATCCTTGTCAAATGCGTTTAAAACTTCACCTACTGTAGAGACCCGTGACGGCGCGGGTCAGTTTGGAAGTGTTTCACATACAGAAATATGGCAGCAAGTGCGTCAGCACCCCCTCTGTATCGCTTTTTGCTGCAGAGCTTCAGTTTTTGGAAGAGACTGCTTACTGATTTGTTTGTATGTTAGTATCCATCGCCTCTCTTTTTTTCAACTTTTTACTTTTTTCTAGTTTTCTTGTTTTCCTGCGCCTGATTCCGTTGTCTGCCGGCACGTTCGTTCATCGATGCGCATTGTCATTTTCCCCGATTGTATCACTCCCTCCCCCCTTCACTTCTGCCTTTCCCCTTACATAAGGTATCCGTATTCCGTCAATAAAATTTAGTTGACAGTCAGCGCATGTGTCTCGTCTTTGGTACTTTGTGGTTGCGTGTGTTTGCGCTGTTACAATTTTTATGAAAATGTATTGAGCCAACACTGAATGACTGGCAGCAAGTGTCATTTGTCGGTTTAGAGCAGGAACACAGGATGGAAAAAAAAGACATGGGACTCGTTTTCTTTGGAAAGCACGGTCAGAGGAGACAGACCAGTGCAAGATCTCCTGCTCTAGTGACCTCAGACACACAATGCGAAGAAATAATGTACACCTATAGTACACATATGCAACGAGCTCTCTGTACAGATTCCAAACGCAGCCATATGTCGCTTGGGGAGAATCCCACTTCTTCCCCTATACTACTAAAGGAGTTTCTACAAAATATCCTTTATTTTCGTTGATTATGCTTATTCTCAATGTCTTTTGCACATTTAGGTATAAAATAATTTGTTTTGTATGTATATGCGTGGTCATTAAAGGGTTAAACAAATAAAGTGGTTCCAATGAATGTGAATGTATAACTTTAGAGACTCTAGTCGCAATGTGTTGATCATTCCACAATCTTTGTGAGACCACGAAACAGGAACTATAGGCAGCATGAAAATCACTCAGTAGTACCAAGAAGGAAGCTTCAGCACTTATACAGTACTGCAGAATACACTTCATCTACGCTGTACCTGTGGTGTCCTTTTTTATTATGTGGTCTTGATCCCACTACGGGGAAATAACTCTGCTTTGCATGTGCATTGCAGTACTTTAATACTTTAACTGCTTGCTGCAAAAGGAAAGTGCCATTAGAGTATTACATAAAGATCAAGTGTCATGAGGCCGTCGCTAGACGTGGTATGTCACAGCACTGAGTTGCCGGCGGCCATTATAATTAGCTGTTTTCTGTGGCATTGTTAACTTGACAGAACATAGTGAGCATTATTTGATCAATAAACAATACTACATAATTCTGGCCCTTATTTGGAACTTTGTCTCATCTCTGTGATGCGCGCAACCCGCTTTTGATGTTACTGAGTTGGAGCGACTCCTTGCAAAGCAGCAGGGTAGTCCTGTTAATGATGCTGTCATTCACACTTACGCAGATTGTTTAGTAGGCATTAGCTCAGCGCCATTCCCCCATAGAATCGCAGCTTGCATTTCATTCATGTATAATAGAAACATTCTGTAGATTTCACGTGAAAATGTGACATTGGAGGGCATTATGCTATAAGTTCACAGCAGTGAGCCCCATTATTGGAAGACAGCTGTTGTCTCAAATTACTTACAGCAAAGTGAAGCCATGTACATTCTCGCCTTAACTACTGCAGTTTAGTATGGGCCACACTGACCAAAACAAACATAAATAAGATTCTCGTAGAGCAAAAGAAAATTGTTCGAATAATCGCTAATGTTGATAATACAACTAGCTCCAAGTGTGCTTTTGAAGCCCATAACATTGTCCGCGTCAGTAATGTGTATAACTTTAAGTTTTTACAGAAAATTTATTTTTCAACGGCATCCACTGCCAATTTTTATTCTACCCTGGCATCTTTGGACATGCGTCGTGCTAACATACACACAAGGCCTATTAATGCATGGAATATGCCATGTTTTCGCGCTAATTATAAGTTACAAATGTTGTCTTATAACCTGCCCCATGTTCTAAACACGTATAAACATACAAAAGGGTATACCAAAGCTGAGCTGCAGAAATATTTTGTTGAAATGTGATTTTATGTCTGTGCTAGTAGATGCCGCCTGTTTGCTGGGTTATTACTTTTATTATTTCTGAACATATGTGTGACCATTTCAGCGTTTCGATTTTATTGTTCAAATTTTGTACAAAGATTATTAGACTCTTTATGCATAAATAGTGAATGTTTCTCTTTATTGAATATGACTATTCTATGTGTGTCTGCTGAAGATTTCCTGTACCACTCGTGTGCTACTGCTTGTGGGGGTTTTCTGGACGCAGTCAAGCTGTGCAGGCAGCTTTTTGCCAAATACCTACCCTCCAGTTGAATCTGGAAAATGAACTTGTATCCTTATACTTATTTAAATATGTTCTTCCTATCGTGTATCCACATGTGTGGGCTTGTGATAGGCCCTGATGGCAAGGCCATTTGTGGTTCGTTCAAAGAGAACATCAACGAATCCATTATAGCTATTCTCAGGCTCCTCTCTTCCTGCTGTAAACTGGATTCTCTGCTTCTAAGAAGTAAGTGTTCCTTGTTATTACTATATGTGCTCTTGCTTAAGGTTACTGTGATGTGTTCATATTCTTATTGAATAACATGTTTACAAAGTTTTAACGGTTGTGCTGTTCTTTCAGATCTTAACCGGAGCAGGCAGCATTTCACGCAAACATGGAGGCAGTGCTAACGGAAAAAATTAGGAGGTGAGACAACAGTCATTTTTGACAAATTGGATGAAATGATGGCCAGAAGTTGCACTTTTGAAACATTATGGGATGTACTTACACTGCAGGCACCACGGGGATATTGAACTCGCGCTATTTATAATGTCCGGTTTTGCATTTATCTGGTCTTTAGGCATATTTCTTTTCTTCCATTAGCATCGATGCTGTATGATTGCTTTGATTTGGTGAGACTGTAAATTTGTCGCTTAATATCAATATTGAAATTTAATTCCTCTGTCCATGTATGCCTCCATGGCATATTGAAATAAATGAGCCCTTTGTCGTGGCAAAGGATAAAACCCTTGTTCAAATGCCTCAAATGCTACATTACCTCATAAGTTTGGACATATTGCAGCTGGTTATTATGCCTTGTAAACTGAAGCATAGTGTTTCTCAAGGTTGGCCATTGATTCCAATTTAGCAAATCAGACTTTTGTCTTCTGCTTTTGCCAGGTATAGTCCATTGATGCATTTGAGGTTAATACAGTGATAGTAGTGAAATATTTGCTCTTGGTGTTTCACTCACTGTAGTGCTATGTGCTCAGTGTTTTTTTTTTAGTTCTTTATAGTATTGCAGTTTACCATAACATATAATGGTGGCTGAATAACTAGGCATTTATTGCACATGCAAACTAAAATCTATTATGTTGTGAGCTTCCATCTTAGCGTAGAGATAGTCTACTGACTACCCAGGCAGAGGTCACAGCAGTTGCTGCAAAGGGTCTGGTTAAGTACCAGGAGGTAGTTTCACCAACTCTTGTGATGGTAATCATGTACACCACCAATGTCAGTCTTCAGATGACTACCCTTGGAAGGGTCATTGTTGCCATTCCAAAGGGTAGCACTGACTACCAATGGGTACTTGCATGGACCACTGAGATAGTCACATCAACTCCTGCTTTGGGAGTAATACATACACCTCAGTAGTTCTTGTGGGAGAGTCACCGGTACTGAGGGAATCGCCCACACTGTATTTCCAAGAGAGTACGTGTTACCACCCAAAAGGTAGTTTAACCAACTCTTGCCAAGGTAGTCATGTACACCACCATTGTGAGTCTTCAGATGACTTCCCTAGGAAGGATCACTGTTGCCATTCCAAAGGGGTACCGCTGAATGCTAAGGGGTACTTGCATGGACCACTGAGGTACTCGCATCAACTCCTGCTTTGGGAGTAATACATACACCTAAGTAGGTCTTGCGGGAGAGAGTCACCGGTACTGTGAGGGAGTCGCCCGCACTGTATTTCCAAGAGAGTACGTGTTACCACCCAAAAGGTCATCATATGTGCGACGAGCAGGTACACCCCGAAAAGAGTCGCTTGCGACTACCTTTTTTTTTTTTTTGAGAGTGTAGATATTCAGGTGTAAAGGCATTAGCGGCGAGAAATTCGCGTTGAAATATATTTTTCTTTATTTTTAGGATATTCCATCGGCTGATGGGAGAGATCGGAAATTCTGCGAATTCATGCTAGTTCTCTTCCTTTAGCTTCCACATCTTTATCATTTCTTTACCAACAGTATAGACATAGTCACCACCAGGGAAGGGATCGGTGTAGTGTTTATTGTCACGACATTCTCCTAAATATATGGGAACAGCCCAAAATATCTCGAAACTAGATCTAGGCTGCATGTGTTGTTTGTACAGGTGGAACACTCGGCTGTCTTTATTTTTTTTTTTTTCATCGTGTGCTTATGTCAGAAAATATCAATAATCACTCAATATGGCAGATCTTTCACCCCATCAGGAGCAGCCCGGTGAGTATGTAATTATTGCTGGCACACTTTATGAAGTACTTTTCCAAAGTGAGAACCACACAGCTTACAGCACAGCATTTAAAGCACAGCTTACAGCATTTTAAAGCAGACAACCAAACTCAAATTACCATAAGAGCACTCGAAAATCGTTCTCGAAAAAATCGTAAAGCACTTTTGTTATCACTGTGAGTGCACTGCTTCATGCAAAATAGTTTAAGTGCATATTCCGAATGAAGTTAGTTAATGTGTTCGGGAATATACAGTACTACTCTTGGTGCAAATACAGGGCGTTAGAAGACGGAAATGCTGGATTTTCTTCCTAATAGCAATTGTTTGATTGAGGACCGAGACCAGAAAATGGAAGCTTGGCAAGCTATCAGCAGTACAGTCCAATCTAGAGACAGTGGTCACCGGAATCAAAAAAGTTCTTGGAGTGAATTTAGGACGCAGTCACAAGAAAAGCTCGGCACCTTGTCGACGTCTTCGGCAAAATAGATTGGCACGTGGACTTGTTTATCTTTTACGTGTGAGCGCTTTTTACCGTCTAACAAATGTTATCGCTCAGCGCGGGTTTCGCTCGCATGTATCGGAAATTTTCTCAAATCTTATCGATGCTTTTGTTGCCACCGAAGGTTGTGTAATCTGATTACATAGCGACGCGAATTATGTAGAACGTTCTGGAAGACACACGGGCACCACCGATTACTCCGAAACCTTCGATGACTCGTGTATAAAAGCCGACGTGCTTGACCGGCAGATCAGATTTTCGACGATCGCCGACTGCATTCGACGCTATCGACGTTCTTCCAGTGTAGCCTGTTTGAGGGCACAGGATCTCCCAATAATACGCGAGTTTCGTCATTTCCAGTTTTGCTGCTTTCATCACCGTCACTACTATGTGACAGTATTACCACGGGGATGAGTGTAGCCAAAAGGGATAGGAAATTGTATTTACAACATATATACAGACAAAGACGGCCTGCAGGCTAGATGGCAGAACAACAACGCGAGCGCTGCTCTGATCGTCGTCTTCACCGTGTTTCTGGTGCATTCTTCCATGCTCGGCAGGATGCGTGCTTCAGTGCGCGGGAATAGCGCGTAACAATATGAAGTCAGTAAATTCTGCTTGTACAAGAATGTGACACTAAACCTTGAAAGAAGTTCCATCAAAAAACAGCTCCGCTCATAGCACGAAGTAGTTGCATGTAATCATGTGATATATATATATATATATATATATATATATATATATATATATATATATATATATATATATATATATATATATATATATATATATACATATGTATAGTCTTCAAACCGAACGTTCAGCAGGCAGGCAGTACTAAAACTTGTGCAATTAACAATAACAGATAAGTATACCAAGGAATCACTAAAGCATACACGAAATAGCAATATGTACACATAAGTAAACTTAAATACAGAGCATGAAGCTATTCGGGCGAACAAGAAAACAAATCGAAATCAATGAGACTCTAGTCATTAAGAGATGGAAGAATATAGTGAAGGCGTTCTTGTCCAAGTATAAGCCAAGGTGTCGGTACTATCCGTTCCTCGCCATGTCTTGTTGGATAGGTTAACATTTTTTTCTTTAGTTCTGTTAATTTGATGATATTGGTTATATTATTCCTAATTTCCGATTTAAAGATGACACTGAGGCAATATTTATAGAGGGTATGTATTTTAATCACGCTAAAGTTACTAAATTAAACTGCACTGGGATATCAGTATGACGTATTACGCACATGTCGGAGATACCTTTTTTGGGTTAGGTGAATGCGTTCGAGGTTAGTGAACGTTGTGGTACCCCAAACTATGTGGCAATAAATCAAATGCGAGTTGAAGATATAGTTGTATATCAGCATTTAATTTGTGTATGATGGATGTTTCAAAACGTCCTACAGCACCAGTGATTTCAGCTCTGTTGTTTCAAACGTAATTAACATGATATTCCCATGACATATTAGAGGAAAATATAACCCCTAGGCATTTGAACTGCAATATTATTTGTACAGGACGTGAATTTAACATAATATCTGCATGCGGTGGGATAAGCTTATTTTTCGGTCTGAAAATGACAGCCTTAGTTTTACCCGCGTTGATCTTCACTTAATTATCTATGGACCGATACTGGAGGGTTGATTATAATATGTATATATATATATATTTATTCAAAATACATTACAGGCCTGAAGAATGGGCATTGGGTAAGGGGGAAAAATTGACACAGTATAATGAACAAACAATTATACAAAATTATACAATTATACAATGCTTTGTTTATAATAACACAACGAAGAGCCAAATTTACATAAAGTAAAAAATTCTAAGATAAAAAAAAAAGCATACAAGAAGCAACACAGGCAAGAAGTTTTTTTTTTTTAAGTAAGAAATGAATGTTTATGTCGTGACGAAATTTTTCTTTGTTAGCTTCAGCTACCAGAATATCGGGAAGGTCGTTCCACAAGCGGATGACACGTTGAAGCGCAGATGAGTTAAAAGCGTCTGTTTTGCCGTAGATGCGCGTGAAAGAAAGATGATTATGCAATCTTCGTGAGGTGAATGGAGAAACTTGCAGAGCTATTGGTGATGGCCTTGGTCCATGAACGTACTTGTGAAACAGCAATATAAGTGCTACATCACGACGAGTGGTCAGAGAAGGAATTGATAGATTGTTTTTAATTTGCGTTATACTTTCATTCCAGTTGTAATTTTGTGAAATAAATCGAGCGGCTCTATTCTGAACTGATTCTAGCATAGTGGTTAAATAAATGTAATGAGGGGACCATATTGAAGAAGCAAATTCAAGTTTAGGCCGCACAAATGTAAGGTAGGCTAACTTGCGGATATCTGTCGGCGTCTTATGGAGGTTCTGGCGTAAATATCCCAAGGATCCGGAGGCATTTCCGCAGATATTGTTTATATGTGTAATCCAGGAAAGGTTTGTTGTCAGGGTTACGCCTAGGTATTTGAAACAAGTAACTACAGACACAGGTTTGTTATTAATATAGTATGAGAAGTCGGAAAGGAAATATTTGCGAATGAAAGACATTACTTTAGGTTTATCTGGATTAAGCGACATTAGCCAGGTCCTACACCAACTGCTAATAAGGTCAAGATCATTTTGAATTTTTACGTGGTCATCAGTACTAGCAATTTCTCAGTAAACTATACACTCGTCCGCAAAGATCCGCACATGAGAAGAAATGTTATTCGGTAAGTCGTTAATACATATAAGGAAAAGTAGTGGACCGAGGACACTGCCCTGTGGCACCCCAGAAGACACGTAAGAGAGCGGGGAGGAAAAATTATCAACCACGGTGAACTGCTGCCGATTGGTAAGAAAGTTCCGAATCCAAGATAGCGCTAGTGAATCTACGGACAACGAAGATAGTCCGAAGATCTGCATATATATACATATGGTAACAAGCTACTACTTCACGCTATGGGTGGAACTGTAATTTTTGATGGAAAATCTTTTAAGTTCATATAAGCAATGCTTCATACTGATCAATGTTTCCAAAATAAGCACGACGTACGTGAAAACACGTTCTTTTTTACTGTCGAACATTTGGGCTTGTGGGCCAGCCTGGATAACTACGAAGGCTGGCCCACCGACCGAAACGTGAAAAATACCGCGTTTTGACGTACGTAATGTTTATTCTTTTGTGCTATATGAATCAAGCCAGCGTACTATATATATATATATATATATATATATATATATATATATATATATATATATATATATATATATATATATATATATATATATATATATATAATATTACTAATATATGTATACTAGTATTTGTGTTTGTTAATAAAGGTTGTAATGCGCACTATTAAAAGCTCGAAAGCTCAAAAAGGAGAAAAATTAGAAATACGTGTGGGTATCACAAGGAAAGATTTTCATGCGCAAAAGTGAGAACTCTTCAATCCTGCATGTCACCTGTGAGACTGACCTGGCAAAGGTCGCTTAAGTGTTTTTCTTATCAGCACATGGACCACCAAAATAGACTGTTACTTGACAAGTATAACAGCTGGAAACATATGACTATGACTTCTCTTGTTTGTGCTCTTCGGTGTAAATATTTTGACACTTTCACATTTAAAACAGCTATTTACTGCTTCGTGATCTTGTTTCTGCCAGCGATACTAGGCTAACCAATAATGAGGTTTGTAAATACCTGTGTGATCGCTTTACTAAGACAGTCTGTAGTGCCTTCTTCCTCGATATAGATTTAACATTTACTGACTTTTATGCTGTGCCCTGTGAAGTGTACAACTTGTGCACAGACGTGGTGAAAAAAATTGTTTCTGTGCCATGCTATAAGTATGCCCATTGCAGTTTTCATTGGCATTTCTTTTTCAAAGCTTCGTTCTTTAAACTCTCTTGGCTTCTTCGTATGGCCGTCGTTAATGGACTGCAACATACCGCTTCTCCGAGATCATGGCATCAATGAACGCTTCAAGTTATGATTTCTTGACACCTCACCAGCTGAGCACACGTTATCAGACAAAAAGCGGTAATATTTCGTTTCTGCATCTGAATGCTCGATCAGCGCGAAACAAAAGCGATGATATATGTACCTTTCTTTCCAGCTTTAGCTTTACGTTTGAAGTTGTCATGATCTCTGAGACATGGTAAGAAATCCACTCTGCTGATCTTAATCTGCCTGAATACTCCACATTTTTCCTTAACCGGAGCTCTAAGAGAGGTGGGGGAGTTGCGATGCTGTCGAAAACGTCTTTAAAATGCGAATTATTTGACAATTTCTGTGTTGTAACCGATGCTACGAGGTGCTTACCTTGCAATCTAATTCCTTGCTTTTTACTGTCACCTACCGCCCACCCGGGGTAGCAGTAACAAATTTCTCCATTTTATGGACGAGTACTTCAGCTGGGTAAATGATCATAAATATACACTCGTATTAGGCGGGGACTTGAACATAAACTTGCTTGAAAAGTCAACCAACACTTCAACAAGAGTTCCATACTATACTAGAGACCAACGCATTTTTCAATATCATAAATCAACAAACACGCATTACGCACGAAATATCAACGTTACTAGACACCTTCATTACTAATGCATGTGATGATTTGTCAATATCCGGTGCACTGGCAGCTGATCTTAGTGATCACCAACCAATTTATTTCATTACAAATCTCACAGTTCCCCCTAACAAGCCTGCAACAACATGTGCTATGCGTGTTCAAGACATAAACCAGACTACTTTACAGACGTTTTATGATAAACTGTCGCAAGTACACTGCAGCAGCATCTATGAGGAAACCAATGTTGATGAAGCTCATGGTACATTTATTTCCACCTACAAGCAGCTGTATTGTGAGTCTTGTCCATACAAAACAAGAGTGCGAGCTTCGAAGGCGCGTAAGCCGTGGATAACTAAGGAATGCCTAAAGGCTGTACGAATTAAAAACATACTTTTTAAGCGCTTTCTAAAAAACAAAAGATATTGATGATTTGAAGAAGTTTCAGGCTGCGATAAATAAAGCTAACAGTATTAATCGGCAAGCCAAAAGAAACTATATGAGTAACCAATTTAACGACGAAGTACTAAAGCGCTCCGATATTGTTTGGGGGAGGCTCAATAATTTGCTAAACTTAAAACAGAAGACTGTAGTAGATGAAATAGTCACACTTGGCACTGACTTGTCGGGTTCTCAACAAGCAGATGCTTTCAATAATTTCTTCGTGTCCATTGCAGACGGCACGCAGCCCAACCAATACCTCAACAGCATGAGTCAAAAGGTTAGCGAAACCGCGTTTTTAACCCCTTTTACAACTAACGAAGTTCTGTCGGTCCTACAGTCGCTGAAAAATAGCAAAAGTAAAGGCATTGACGACCTCCAAATACTGCCAGCGAAGTACACATCGCACATGCACCGATATTAGAATACATAATAAACTTGGCATTTTCCTCACGAACTTTGCCGAAAAAGCTATAGGTTGCCAAGATTACCGTAATTTTTAAAGGAGGAGACGAAACGAATTTCTCAAACTACTGACCTATATCGATCTTGCCAGTTTTTTCGAAATGTTTTAAAAAGCTTTTACTAGTGCGCGTTACAAGCTTTATTAACAAACACAAAGTCATATCGGCTTCCCAGTTTGGTTTTGTCGCAGGAAAATCAACAGAAACAGCATTATTCACCATGAAGGAAATTATATTAGAGTCATTTGAAGAAAAAGAGCTAACTATCGGGGTTTTCGTAGATTTTTCCAAAGCATTCGACTCCATAAATCACAAAATATTCTTACTTAAACTTGAGCACTATGGATTTCGCGGCACATTCCATCAGCTTTTAATAACCTATTTAGAGCACCGCCAGCAACGGGATGTAATTAACAATTCTTCATCGCACTTTAGATCCATTCATTCTGGCGTGCCACAAGGCAGTATTCTTGGACCTACACTCTTTAACATCTATATTAACGACATTGTGAACATTGACAAAGCGCTAAGTGCGTAATGTATGCAGATGATGTCAGCATACCTTTTAGGGCTAAAGCACTTAATGACTTGGCATTAAACGCTAATGAAACTCTGCGCAAGTTGGTCGAATGGAGTACTGAATCTTCATTGAAAATTAACGCTACCCAAACTAAAGCTGTACTTCTTAGACCTAAGAACAAACCACTAGAACATTTACCTACACTAACGCTTGGTTTTCAAAGCATAGAAATAGCGGAGTCAGTAAAGTGCCTAGGTGTGACACTGCAGTGTAATCTCTCATGGGACATGCACATCGACAATTTGGCTAAAAAACTTGCAAAATGCACAGGCATGTTATACAGAGTCCGCACTCTACTACCTCTGAGTGTTAGGCTTTTAGTTTATAATGCACTATATTTATCTAACATTTCATATTGTTATCTGGTGTGGGGTATAACAACATGGTCAAATGCATATAAGTTACAGAAAATACAGAAAAAGGTCACTCGTATCATTGCGAATGCCCCCTCTACTGCTCACACTCAATCTCTTTTCGCATCATTAAAACACCAATTATTGACCCATATAATTTATTGCTAAGTAAAGGATATGAAATAAAACGGAGAAATCATGACGCATTCTTTGATGACACAGCTAACTAACTGCCCAAAGCTAATTACTACCCAACACGTAACAACTACGTCTGGTATGTGCAATCCTTTTGTACTAATTACGGTCGTCAAATGCTCCGACATATAATTCCTACTCTTCTTAATCGGCGCAATGAGCACTGAGGACCTAACGATACGGTTTTCTTTTTTCTTTTTGTTTTTTTTCTGCAATTTCGCACCTCCTTTCTCCCTTTTTCTTTTCTTATTGTTATTCTTCGTTTTGCATTCTTTAGTATTCCTGAGCTTTTCGTGTTAATTCTGCCGCCTTCATTTATTTGTTATCGCAAGAGGATGTTCACTAATTTTTATTGAATATGATGTTTACCTATGCACTGTCGTCTTTTTTTTTTATTGTTCTTTCCGTGTTCTGTTGCTGTCGGTTTTTATGTACGGGGGTGCGCCCCGCTGTCAAGCCAGTCATAGGTTTTTTGGGTGCACCCCTAAGATCCCTGATGTTGAAATAATGTATCTGTATTTGTATCTGTATATATATATATATATATATTGCATGAGACACTGTTTTGAGCGGTGTTTGTTAAAGTGAGTTCTTCCATGGAAGGAGGAGAAGGGGCATCCATCAATCTTCTGTCGAAAACTAAAACAAATGTGCGTCTTGTTCGTTGCGCTTTCTGGTGGTGATGTGTTGCTTTTTCGAACATGTTCGCAGCTCTATAATAAAGAACCCTCATTTTCTTATTACTACTGAATTTTCGTTTGGCAGTACTCACATAAATGCAGGGTGTCTCACCTAATTTTAGCCAGAGTTTAAAAATATGCCGATGCACTCTAAGACCACGCGAGCAAATTTATGTTGCTCGCTATTGTATGTAGTGTGTCACGTTATTTTTTGTTTCGCTAAATAGATAATTATTCTATGTTAATTAACCATCTTCTGAAGCAACGACGTGGGGAAAAAAATTCCAATTATAAAGTTGTAGAGCAATTTGCAAAACGTCCGATTAGACAGCTGCTAACTTTCTGTGTATTAAGTATAAGTGTTTTTCAGCTTACTGCGGATGCCCGCAAAATACAAAAACAGTACCCCGTGACATACCCGCTTGCGCACGATGATTGCAGCGCTCCTAAACTCTCCGCGTACAAATAAACAAAGCATTTATCAGGGCGTACCCCCTCTCCCTCCCCCTCGGTTGGATGTGATGTCCTGCATTTCAGGATTTACTTAAAAAAATTGAAGCACAGTTAATCATTTGCGACGTTGTCACTTTTAAAACCTTGAGTCCACAGCTTGACGTTCTGACGCTGGTGTGCAGCGTTTGCACTGTTCTCTTGAAGAACTAATTTGCTCCTGACGAATATGACAGTCAATTTAGGTTTAATAAAGCCATAAAATGAACTGTCAAATTTCGTGATTACCGGCTGGTGCGTTTCCCATTTTAGTTTTTTCCTAACAATGTAAATTCTACCATCAACGAAGAGTTTCCTGTTATTTCTGCAATTTGCCCTTCCTACGGGAACATTCTAATATGTCACTGCGAGTTATATTTCTTTGTTTTGTATAAAGATATATCCTCTGCTCACAAATTTGATGGAGTTTTGAATGAAAAGTCTCGCAATCGTAGAATTCGTTTCTCAATTACATTAATCTTTACGTTCTATCCATGACCTAAAGGGCAAACCTGAACTATGCTCCGTTGTATTTAAGGACCACCAGAACTGGGCCTTTTATAATACTTGCTTCCATTGCCCACCACACTCAAGGCTTGCAGCGCAAGAACCGGTGAGTAAAAAAAGTACGTTAACTGCATAATCACGCGCATTTCTTATCGCTGCGCTTATGTTAAGTTTTTGAACAAGTTATCACCATTTTACGTATTGTGTACATATCGTCACGTGGTAGTGACGGTTGAGGACACAGAAAGAAAACTGAATGAAGAAACAAACTTTATTGTGCGAACCTGTGCCCAGAAAAAACGGCTACACTCAATGCTCAACGAAAGCGGCGAACACACTCGGCGATCGTCGAAAATCTGATCAGCGAGTCAAGCACATCGGCTTTTACAGATCAGTGGTCGAAAGTTCCAGAGTAATCGCTGGGACCCGCGTGCCTTCCACAAACTTCTACGCCATTCGTGTGGCGCATGCATGCAATCAGATTACACAAGGTTCGGCGACAACAGACAGCGGATAGAAGCATCTATAACATTCTAGAAACTTCCTGTACATGTAGACGCGTCCTGCGCTGAGCGATAACATTTCTTAGACGTTAAAAACGCTCACCCTTAAAAGATAAACGAGTTCACGTGTCAATATCTAGGAGAACAAGATCGCTTGTTTAATGACATTGTGTCTGAATATTACTGATTTGATATTGATTCTATGTTGCCCTTTGGCAACAGAGTCAAATGATCAGCATTGTATTGTCTTAGATAAAAGGCTCTTATGAAAACGAAGGAGGCCCTAACGCTTCTGTTTTACTTCATGATAACTTTGGTAACATGCAGTACGTAAACGCAATTTGTGGCCTAGTCTTAGTTTACCCAGCTCTATCAAGTCATACTGACTTTTATAAAGAGGAAAAATGAGTTTATTGAATGTATTGCGTTTTTTATAAACTATGAAAGGAGGAGCTTGGCGATTCTGTACGATCCTTACTAATCTACTGAAATATGAAGCATTATCAAAGTGCTTTGCCGAGGGGGCGCCAAATAAGAATAACAATTGAGTCAAATTCATTGTAGGCAGTTTTACCCTGTGAGCCGAAGACTCCAAAGCAATCATAGTATTTACTGCGCTTCAGTTTTGCTTGCCAACCACCATTTCATGCGACTACTTAAGCCGTACGAATGGTACTGGCGTATTGTGTAGCGTATAGGCGCGCCATGGTACCAACAAGTTACGGCGCCGATTGCAGGCCTAAATCACTGAAATACCACCGCGGCCAACTGCTGCTGTTTCTGGTGAATAATGCGTCTATTCAGTGGTCTTTACAATAGACACCTTAAAGAGAATATCCACGCTATACATTTTTAGTAAACTGCTCGGCCTGCTAACTGCCATGTACCATTGTCTTCATAAATTCAGGGAGTCTATACTCAAAATCATTTTCAAAAAGCCTTTTTTGGAAATCGTCATGGTGGACTTCCAAAGGCGCTATTCCTCAAAAGTGTGTGGGTTATAGATGATTCTGACGTTAGTCTACAATAAGTGCAAGGCCATTAGCTCCAATCTCTATATCTACCAGACCGTCTAAACAAACTTTTTATGTTGTGGTTTTCGTTTCGATTCATCAAAATTGGTTAAGTTCATGTTCAACTTCCGACCCAGAAAATGATAGCTGAAACTTATTCAATTTTATTTGCCGTAGTGAAGAATTATTGCAGGAAATCAGCGCAAACTTCTTTGGTACAAAAAGAAGACGTAGGTTGCAAGCTGCGCTAATAACTTGAGCGTTTTGTTCTTCAGGCTGAACTTAGTTACAAAAGCATTAAACAGATCCAGCGCCAATGGTAAAGTTGATGTGAAGTTACGCTTTAAGCAGGGAGCGAGAGAGAGAGGGAAATATATTCATGAAACGCAGAACCATCCTCCGATCTGAGACTCCACTTAGGCAGAAAGAGAAGAGATGTAACATTAAGGATGATGAGTAATCAAGAGAAGACTTTGTAAGCAGGGTGCGATTATATACTCGTTCATTCTCAAAGAGCCCGTTTCGAACTGTGGATTGAGCCCTGTGTTAACTTAGTTCTCTAACTGCACCTTCATAACTGTCTTACTTGGCAATATTGGGCTCCAGATGAAGGCAGCGTCTTTACTGACTAGCTGAGTAAGAGGGCGCGCAGCATCCGAAAATTGTCAAACAAGCCGACGGAAGTGGGAGCAGAGGATCAGTAAGCTGTGAGCGTCTTTGGCGCACCTTGGCAAGGGAAAGTACTTCACTGCCCGCAGTTTATCTTAATCAGGGCGCAAAATGTTTCCGACCAAAGTACGAGCGAAATTTCTTTGTTGTTGAATTACATCATAAAAAGGTCAATGCCTGCAGTCGAAAGCCAAACTGGGTCATGCAACACGTATACGTGCTCCGCTGCCTGATGTAGTCGGCCTGCATCACATTTTGGCGAGCCCCGGGCGAGGAATGCGATCGAAGTATTGTCGCGTTAACCGAGTATCTTGTCCGCATACCGACGCGATACCCCAAACACTGTAACAATTGTGCTGCCACATTCAAAATCACAGTTAGATAGTACTTCCTTATGACTAAGGTAGCAGCGATAAGCCAGAAGTGCTGGCAACATACAGACGAGAAGCTCGGCAAAAGGCATCAATACTGAACTTAAAGCCCTAATTTTTTATTATTCAGGCTCACTCTGGAGTGTAAGGAATTGTTACCTTCAGGTTCACTTCAGGTTCCAGCAAAAATAGCGTGTAATGCAACAGACGCACCTCGTGTTTCCGATAGCAGCTCGGAGGCAACGACGACGACCCGTGCTGTGATTTGCAGTAGAGCTCGGGATGTTAGTTGCTGCTAGGCCGCTGTTGATCTGTTGTTTCTCAGCTTTAATTAAACACCATTACAATTGGTGGATATTGTTGAAATCCCTCAAGTCACCATAGAGCTCCGCAACCGTACGTTGCCCACGAACACCATGACTGATGCGACCTCCACACCGACTGTACCCATGGCTGCCCCTGTCACTTGCGCCGGCGTTCTCCGTCAGCGCGACTCGGCCATCCTTTGCGGGACCGGAGAACATGAGGTCGAAGACTGGCTGTCCTCCTATGAACGTATAAGCGCTCACAATAAGTGGGACGACCAGTCTAAACTGAATAACGTCATCTTTTGCCTTGCTGACGTCGCCAATCTATGCTTTAAGAATAACGAATCTGACATTTTGGGTTGGTACATTGACGTCCATGTCGAGGGAGCATCCGGTCAAACGCTTATCGATACCGGGGCTGCCGTTTTTGTCATCCATGAAAATATGTCGCAAGCTAAAGAACGTCACAACCTCTCCATCTGGCCTGGCATTCTGCACTGCTAGTGCACAACGCATTCACCCTACAGCCATCCAAGACGTTCCGTACATCATCTGGGTTTTTGGGTTGCCATCCTGTTGTCATGATCTCATCCTGGGGTGGGTCTTCCTGTCACGCCATAGTGCTATCATCGATTCTTCTGGCACGCAAGTGGACCATGCGCCGATATGACTCGCCATCGGTCGGCGGCGACCTCATTGTTCGCAAAGATTTCGTCGGTGATGATACTGATATACCTCCGAACACGTCGGTGCTTGTGACCTTGTCGTGTACTGCCGTGCCATACTCAACTGTGCCGTTTACGCCATCTGACATGCTTGCTCACCGCAAGAACCTATTTGTCCCATTCGCCGTCCTCACTGTTAGGTCTAAATCCGTATTGATCCCCATCTGTAATCCGCACCGGCATCCTGGGACCATACTGCGCGGTGAGACCTTAGGATTCGTGCAAGCTGTCACGTGTATTGAAGACCTTGACATTGACGATGGCGCCACCCATTTACATCTGAACGCCATAACTTCCGTCTCATCAACACCACCTTGGCAGGTTTTGACAAAGCGATTGCTGGAGACCTTTCGCCGTCTCATTGCACCCTTCTTCCTCTACTGAACAAGTTCGTTTCTTCGTTGGAATGCAACGAACCATCCTTGAGTCGCACGAGAAATGTCTCCGATGCTATCGACGCCGGTTGCCATGCCCCCTTGCGACAGCGTATAAATCGCGTTTCCGCAGAAGAGCGCCGGGTTATAACGGAACAAGTGGACGACATGCAGCAGCGCGGCGTCATTCAGCCTTCTCAAAGTCCTTGGTCGTCACCTGTAGTTCTAGTGCGGAAAAAATGTGACACCATTCGGATTTTGTATCGATTATTGCCGCCTAAACAGGCTCACCACCCAAAGACAGCTTTTATCACTCCCGATGGCCTGTACGAGTTTAACGTTATGCCTTTCGGGCTCTGCAATGCTCCCGCTACCTTCGAGTGCATGATTGATACCATCCTTCGCGGACAAAAGTGGAAGACTTGCTTATGTAACCTGGATAACATAGTTGTTTTCTCACAGGATTTTCCGACACATCTCACCCGTCTACATGACATCCTGACCTGTCTCACTTCAGCTGGCCCACAGCTGAACTCCAAAAAGTGACGTTTCGCTGCCCAAAAATTAACTGTCTTGGGTCACGTTGTCTCGAAAGACTGCATCCTTCCTGACGCCGACAAGCTTCGCGCAGTCGCCGAGTTTCCCAAACCGACATCTATCAAGGCCCTGCGCAGTTTCATAGGCCTGTGCTCTTATTTTCGACGCTTCGTGCGGAACTTCGCCTTTATTATCGCATCCTTAGCGTACCTAATTACCGCAAGCAAAGGCATTTCCGCGTGGTCATCAACACGCGATGAAGCCTTTCACAAGTTACGCGAATTGCTGAACTCACCGCCTATTCTTCGCCATTATGAACCAACTGCACCGACAGAGGTTCACACCGACGCCAGTGGTGTCGGCCTTGGGGCGGTCTCGGCCCAACGGAAAGCCAGGAATGAAGAATACGCCGTGGCTTATGCCAGCCGTTCCCTTAAAAAAACTGAGCTTAATTACACCGTTACGGAGAAGGAATGCTTAGCTATCAGTTAGGCATTGGGCAAGTTTTGTCCTTACCTCTAGGCCGTCCTTTCAGCATCATCACTGACCATCACGCCCCGTGTTGGCTCTCCTCATTGAAAAACCCGTCGGGCCGCCTCGGCCGTTGGGCGCTTCGTATACAGCTGTGGTCGAAAGCATGGCGCTGACGCACTTTCCCGCTCGCCGATGACACCTGATGTGGCTTCTGTTTCCGTTCCTTTTCCGACCTCAAACCCGTCACTACGGAACACTATTGACGTGCCCTCCGAGCAGTGCAAGGACCCACCGCTTGCCCTCTTACACGACTACATTGCCGCTCCATCGGTCGTTCCTTCAACGAGGACGCTGCGCCATCAAGCATCCCACTTTACCATACGAGACAACACCCTCTACCGCCGGAACCATATGCCTGACGGTCCGAAATGGCTTCTGGCTATCCGTCATCATATGCGCTCCGATATGTGTGAATAATTCCATGCTGACCCTCAAAGCGCCCACGCCAGCGTCCTAAAAACCTTTACAAGGCTGTGTCAATGATATTACTGGCGTGGAATGTATCAGCTTCTCGCAGCAGTACAAAGCAAAACTCCCCCACTGCACCCTACTGGCCCATTCCAGCCGCTACCGTTACCGTGCTCCAGCCGCTACCGTGCTCGACCGTTATACCGCGCAGGTATCGACCTCTATAGCCGGCTCCCATACAGCGGATGTGGAAACCGCCGGAATATTTCGCGTCGATCACCTGACGCGCTACGCCGAGACCGCGGCTCTTCCCGCCGCGACCGCGCGCTACGTTGCCATGTTAATTCTTAGAAACTTCGTCCTTCGCCACGGTGCTCCTCGAGAACTACTCAGCGATAGGGGTCGTGTATTCTTGTCAGAAGCTATACAATCCCACCCTCGCTAGTGCCAAATCATTCACCGGAAGTCGACCGCGTATCATCCCCAAATGAATGGTCTCACGATGCGCTATAACCGAACACTGGGCGAAATGTTAAGGATGTACGTCTTATCCGACCACACTAATTGCGACCACCTTACTACCGTTCATTACTTTCGCTTATAACACCGCGACACAAGCGGCCACTGGTTTTTCAACTTTTTTTCTCTTGTATGGGTGTGAGCCTTCGTGACATAAGGATACTATTCCGCCCTACCGACCTGACGCTTCCCAATGAAGAACTATTTCAGAAGTAGCCCGATACGCTGAAGATTGCTGCCAGCTCGCTCGTTCGTTCACCAGCGAAAATCAGGGGCGTCAGAAGACAAGACACGACAGTCGTCAGGCCACGCCCACCTTCCCTGCTGGTTCCCTTGTTTGGCTATGGGTACCGCCTCACATGCCCTGCGTTTCTTCTAAACTACTTGCGCGGTACCACGGTCCGTACCGGATCATCGACGCCTACTCCCCTCTGAACTATATCGTTGAACCCGTCACACCATCGCCGGACCTTCATTGTCGAGGTCGCGAGACAGTGCATGTTAGCCGGCTGAAGCCTTATTTCGACCCCCTCATTTTCCCTGCTCCATGAGTCACCAGGAGGGCTCCGTTTTACACCCAGCGCCAAAGTAATGAAGCGGACGCGCCTCGTGTTTCCGATAGCAGCTTGGAGAAGACGACGACGACCCGTGCTGTGATTTACAAGAGAGCTCGGGCTGTTCGTTGCTGCTAAGGTACTGTTAATCTCGTGTTTCTCAGCTTTAAAAAAACACCATAAAGATGTTTTTCTTTCGGCTTCAAGATTATGCTTCAGTTATGGTTTGATAGCCCGATAGGTACCCCTCCAATTATCCACGCATACGATTCTCATAGATATTCTACATTGTGCCTGCGGAAATTCAGCTTTCTTCTGGCGTCTCACTTACAAGTCGACACCTCCGTTGCTACAAATTGCAGTGAAATTAACATCCATGTGTTTTCAAATGCGTCCGTGCCAAACTTTTTTATCTACCCGCCGTTGTTGCTCAGTGCCTATGGTGTTGGGCTGCTGAGCACGAGGTCGCGGGATCGAATCCCGGCCACGGCGGCCGCATTTCGATGGGGGCAAAATGCGAAAACACCTGTGTACTTAGATTTAGGTGCACGTTAAAGAACCCCAGGTGGTCGAAATTTCCGGAGTCCTCCACTACGGCGTGCCTCATAATCAGAAAGTGGTTTTGGCACGTAAAAAACCATAATTTAAATTTAAACTTTCTTATCTATCGATAGTGATGTCCAAAAAGTTGAAAAATGCAAGTGTAAGCTGCAGTGCAGGTAGGGGTACCCACCGTTCATGAAGAATAAGTTTTGAAGAAACGTGTCCCTTCCAGATGTGCACTACTTAAGAAAGCCAATGTAAGATTGCCAGTGGTAGAAGTATTCAAAGTAGGTAACGAATCATCGTAGCCACTGCTAAGCTTTGCAGCGTCTTACATGTATTCGGAAGGATGCTTTTGGTTATTGGCATGTAGTTGGCTGCGTGAATGTGTCTAGCAGAATAAATATGATATAACCAAAAGCTGCAGCATTATATTCGTCAAGAATGTGCTCTTATTGTAGCTTCATTTGGAGCTTTTGGAGCTATAAAGATTACTACAACTTAAATAATCCACTCAGGAGTACCGATCAGTCGGACCGAAGTATAATTTATTGTTATGCAAATTCTTTACGGAGAGATCACGTAAGTCTTGTAATAAAAGTGGGTTATTGGAAATGTACTCTCGGAAAAACGAAGCGACCATGATTGTACAAACTGGTCGAGCAATCAGAAAGTTCGCCTAGAAAGAAGACTCGGTACTTAGCCGGTACGCTCACTTTTGTGTTCTTACCTCTCACCTATATTATTAAAAATTACTAAAGTTCAAATATAGCAAAGGGCTAACTTCTCGCAAAAGATATCGCTGTGAGGTAGTGTTATCTGGATGCTTCACATATTTCTACCAATTTTTTTTTACAGCACCTGTCAACATGAACCGTGTCTGGGGAATGGACCTACTTGCAGCAGTTGCGGTGGCAATAGGTAACCATAACTTGTCAACTTGTGTGATAGTTTTTATGACAGCACTTTGACTACGATTTTCAGCGAAGTATTGTTTGTGCCAAGAGCGCTTATGACTTTGTATGTTCACGTCTATGCGCCAAACCAATGAGGCCTAAAGAATCGAGCTTTGACCATAATTGGCATGAAGTATAAGAAATACGATGCTCACAGAACTAAACACAAGGTTTAGTGAAAACCGGTTGTTTCTTGTCTTTCTTTAACATTATCTCGTTACAGCATATTTTGCATAGGAATAGAGAAACAAACGAAAAGAAAAGCATTTATATTTAAAAAGCCAGGTATAAGTGCGTCTACCATTTATCATCCATTTATTATGGTGTTGGGCAGCTAAGCACGAGGTCGCGGGATCGAATGCCGGCCACGGCGGCCGCATTTCGATGGGGGCGAAATGCGAAAACACCCATTAACTTAGATTTAAGTGCCCCTTAAAGAACCTCAGGCACTACGGCGTGCCTCATATTCAGAAAGTGGTTTCGGACGTAAAACTCGATATTTAATTACCTATTTATTAGGTATTATTGAACAAATTCTTTTAATTCTTTATGAAGGTTGAGCCGTCTTCTGGCTTTCAAATCATTACATTTCGCGACTGGAACTAACAAGAAAAGCAGCCTCTGGGATTCGCGACCTTTCCTCCCGTTTAAGAAGTATAAAAGAAATGTTACGGTGCGGGTGCCTCCATATCGAAATGACCAGAAGGTTTAGTTCTCAGATGTAACAAGAGCACACACAGCGTCCGTGTTCCGCCCCCCGCTCCGTTTTTTTCCGCTCTCATGTCATTTAAGATAACTTTCTAAAATCTTACAATCCTTGCTACAGTGAACTTCCTCTTCACTTCCAGCTTGTCATTTATTTGTCAAAACGGTGACCCAATTAGGCGAGTTATATTAGATGTAAACTAATATAGAATGCGGACAGAGAAAACAGAAAAAAACTGGTTAAGCGATACATGCGGTTTGACGTGCTTAGGGTGCGATAAACCGATCCATTCTGGTTGGACAATTTCATTCTGCAGTCACAGAAAGCAACGCTCTTATGTACTGTTGGAAACCCACTTGTACGGAACCAGCTTCTCCTTTGATCCTAATAATTTCTCATGGCAAGGTATCCGACCGGACATCAGAATTATATAGGTGTAGTAACCCAACCTGAAATCTCTTGCGGCACTGACATATGTGTTCTCACCCAAAGATGTCATCAATTAGGTTATCAATTCTGTGCTTTCAGCTGTCATCATCACGGCACCCAACGAAGCTGCGGCTCTTGGAGGCATGGTCGGAGGAAATAATGGAATCGGACTGAGAAAGAAGTGAACTAGCTGTCACCGTGGATGGTTTCAGGATCCTAGCATTTCGATGACATAACCCACTTCTTGTGCAATACAGTGCTCAAATAAAAAACAAGCACGAGATGAGAAAGTAGTTTTGTGAACTGTTACTTCAACCTTCCAAACTAGTGCCAGTCGTTTTTCAAAGGCAGCACAGTACATTACCCCAAGGTAATTTTTACTTATTATGCTAAAAAGATGAGGCGTGCAGACAGGACACAACAGAAGTGGAGAACACGAACGCCGCAACACCGTTCGTGTTGTCCACTTCTCTTCTCTTGCGTCCTGTCTGCACGCCTCACCTTTTTTTGCATAATGAATCCTTACCAACAAGCTCGGCTTTCTCTCCTTCTAATTTTGTCTGCTTGGACTTTTTTTAAGTTGCGTCCAAAGAAAAACAAAATTATTCTTTTCACATGCCCCAATTTTATTCGTTTGATTGCTTAATTTACTCCGCCACAACATAAAGTGTAACAAGAAGTGGAGGAAGTAGTATTACATTTTATGGTTTTAGGGCTCTTTCGCTTTCTTGATGGATAACGACAGCTGAAGAAAGGCAACATAGTATCGCAGTGTTCAACATTTTCAAAAAACGCATCGATTTCAAGAATGGGCAGACCTCAAGCAAAAGCGTAAGAAAAACTTAGCACGCATCAGATAGTCCCTAAAACCTACTACTAAAAATGAGTGATAATTTAGCGGTAAATGCAAGAGTCCGCATAACGTCACACCTCTTGGATCTTGGATCTATGACATAAACCACGTTCACCACATTGCAAGGATTCGTTGATGAGCTCACTCAGCACACGTCAAGCCAGACGGTGGTCCAGAAAAGATCTCCATCTGTTGCATTAATCTTTATAAGTCTAAGCATTAGCTTATATTCCATCTTCAACTGGAGGGTTTTCTAGCAAAAACCTGCCTGCACAGCTTGACTGTGTCCAGAAAACTCCTACAAAGAGTGCCCCACGAGTGGTGCTGGAAATTTTCAACAGACACACATACAATAGACGCATTCAGTAAAGAGACACATTCACCATTTATGCATACTTTATTTTATTGCTCAAATCTTTGCACAAGATTTGAGGAATAAACTCGAAAATCGAAATGCTGAAATGGTCACACATATGTTCACAAGTAATTATAGTAAGAACAAAGGGAACATGCAGCATTAACATGCGAAGACATAAAATTACATTTCAACAAAATATTTCGGCAGCTCAGCTTTGGTATATATGAAGATACCCACACACATCAACACTTTCATGCGCTCTCCCATGCCCTCTCTTCCTCTGCCATGTGACCGGCTTCCCGCACTTTCTGTACATACATATTTTTTTCAATTTGTCACTCTGAATGCTTACGCATTTAAAGAAGACATTTTATCTCAAACAATAAAAATGTATCTATAAATCGTCTACACCTAAATAAAATAATGACTATATACAAAATAAAAGCACCAATTAAAAGCACCTAATCAGGCCTCATGTATTCCCCTTCAGGTTTAATAGAAAAAGAGCACACTGAGACAATTGAGAGACATAATTAGTTCGATAATAACGAACTTGCTCTGTTTTACTTTTTATACGTCTTTTTGCCCAACGATTCGCCATTTTCATGAAAAGAACAGTTGAGAGTTCGCAACTAAGGCAGTAATATTGCCTTAGTCTGAATGGGTATATGCCGTTAATTCTAATTATCATATCTTTAAAAATAACAAATCGGTAGGTGCTAAAGTGGATGAACTATCTACCAGTCTCCATATCTACATCCATATTCCCCACATTCTCCACAATTTTGTAAAGATTGGTTCTCTAATTTTGACTATACCAGATAGCAATAGTTAAGATAGCAGTAAAAGAACACAAGTTATTACTTTCAGCGACTTAGGGTACGGCACTAGATGCGGTTTAAAGTTTCAAATTTACGGATTTGCTATATAACCGTGATATTGACGCCTTGATATAACCGTGATATTCACGCCAATGTACGTGATCAAGTACATTCACCCACTTCAAAATCACTACATTTAAACCCTCTAAATGCAACGCTACCTTCATCATCACCATCATCATCATCAGCCTAGTTACGCCCACTGCTGGGCAAAGGCCTCTCCCATACTTCTCCAACTACCCCGGTCATGTACTAATAGTGGCCATGTTGTCCCTGCAAACGTCTTAATGTCATACGCCCACCTCACTTTCTGCCGCCCCCTACTACGCTTCCCTTCCCTTGGAATCCAGTCCGTAACCCTTAATGACCATCGGTTATCTTCCCTCCTCATTACATGTCCGGCCCACACCCATTTCTTTTTCTTGATTTCAACTAAGATGTCATTTACCCGCGTTTGTTCCCTCACCCAATCTGCTCTTTTCTTATCCCTTAACGTTAGACCTATCATTCTTCTTTCCATAACTCGTTGCGTCGTCCTCAATTTCAGCAGAACCCTTTTCGTAAGCCTCCAGGTTTCTGCCCCGTAGGTGAGTACTGGTAAGACACAGCTGTTATACACTTTCCTCTTGAGGGATAGTGGCAACCTGCTGTTGATGATTTGAGAATACCTGCCAAACGCACCCCAGCCCATTCTTATTCTACTGGTTATTTCAGTCTCATGATCCGGCTCCGTGGTCACTACCTGCCCTAAGTAGATGTATTCCCTTACCACTTCCAGTGCCTCGCTACCTATCGTAAACTGCTGTTCTGTTCCGAGACTGTTAAACAGTACTTTAGTTTTCTGCACATTCATTTTTAGACCGACCCTTCTGCTTTGCCTCTCCAAGTCAGCGAGCATGCACTGCAATTGCTCTCCTGAGTTACTAGGCAAGGCAGTATCACCAGCGAATCGCAAGTTACTAAGGTATTCTCCATTAACTCTTATCCCCAATTCTTCGCTATCCAGGTCTCTGAATACCTCCTGTAAACACGCTGTGAATAGCATTGGAGAGATCGTATCACCTTGCTTGACGCCTTTCTTTATTAGGATTTTGTTGCTTTCTTTATGGACGACTACGGTGGCTGTGAAGCCGCTATAGATATCTTTCAATATATTTACATACGGCTCGACTACACCCTGATTCCATAATGCCTCCATGACTGCTGAGGTTTCGACTGAATCAAACATTTTCTCGTAATCAATGAAAGCTATATATAAGGGTTGGTTATATTCCGCCTATTTCTCTATCACCTGATTGATGGTGTGAATATAGTCTACTGTTGAGTAACCTTTACGGAATCCTGCCTGGTCCTTTGGTTGACAGAAGTCTAAGGTGTTCCTGATTCTATTTGCGATTACCTTAGTAAATACTTTGTAGGCAACGGACAGTAGGCTGATCGGTCTATAATTTTTCAAGTCTTTGGCGTCCCCTTTCTCATGAATTAGGATTATGTTAGCGTCCTTCCAAGATTCCGGTACGCTCAAGGTCATGAGGCATTGCGTATACTGGGTGGCCAGTTTTTCTAGACCAATCTGCCCACCATCCTTCAGCTAATCTGCTGTTACCTGATCCTTCCCAGCAGCCTTCCCCTTTTGCATAGCTCCCAAGGCTTTCTTTAGTTCTTCCGGTGTTACTTGTGGGATTTCAAATTCCTCTAGACTATTCTCTCTTCCATTATCGTCGTGGGTGCCACTGGTACTGTATAAATCTCTATAGAACTCCTCAGCCACTTGAACTATCTTATCCATATTAGTAATGATATTGCCGGCTTTGTCTCTTAACGCATACATCTGATTCTTGCCAATTCCTAGTTTCTTCTTAACTGCTTTTAGGCTTCCTCCGTTCGTGAGAGCATGTTTAATTCTATCCATATTATACTTCCATATGTCAGCTGTCTTAAGCTTGTCGATTAACTTGGAAAGTTCTGCCAGTTCTATTCTAGCTGTAGGGTTAGGGGCTTTCATATATTGGCGTTTCTTGATCAGATCTTTCGTATCCTGCGACAGCTTACTGGTATCCCGTCTAACGGAGTTACCACCGACTTCTATTGCGCACTCGTTAATAATGCCCATAAGATTGTCGTTCATTGCTTGAACACTATGGTCCTCTTCCTGGGTTAAAGCCGAATACCTGTTCTGTAGCTTGATCCGGAATTCCTCTAGTTTCCCTCTTAGCGCTAACTCATTGATTGGCTTCTTATGTACCCGTTTCTTCCGTTCCCTCCTCAAGTCAAGGCTAATTCGAGTTCTTACCATCCTATGGTCACTGCAGCGCACCTTGCCGAGCACGTCTACATATTGTATGATGCCAGGGTTCGCGCAGAGTATGAAGTCGATTTCATTTCTAGTATCACCATTCGGGCTCCTCCACGTCCACTTTCGGCTAACCCGCTTCCGGAAAAAGGTATTGATTATCCGCATATTATTCTGTTCTTCAATCTCTACTAATAACCCTCCTCTGCTATTCCTAGAGCCTATGCCATATTCCCCCACTGCCTTGTCTCCGCCCTGCTTCTTGCCTTTCCTGGCATTGAAATCACCCATCAATATACTGTATTTTGTTTTGACTTTACCCATCGCCGATTCCACGTCTTCATAGAAGCTTTCGACTTCCTGGTCATCATGACTAGATGTAGGGGACAACCTTCATTTTGCACCTCCTATTTAGTTTCACAACAAGACATGCCACCCTCTCGTTAACGCTATAAAATTCCTGTATGTTACCAGGTATGTTCTTATTAATCAGGAATCCGACTCCTAGTTCTCGTCTCTCTGCTAAGCCCCGGTAGCACAGGACGTGCCCGCTTTTTAGCACTTTATATGCTTCTTTTGGCCTCCTAACTTCACTGAGCCCTATTATATCCCATTTACTGCCCTCTAATTCCTCCAATAGTACTGCTAGACTCGCCTCACTATATATAACGTTCTAGCGTTAAACGTTGCCAGGTTCATATTCGAATGGCGGCCTGTCCGCTACCTTATAGAGGCTTAAATTTCAAGTAAAACACTACAGCTTTTATTTTGTAAGAAAATATTGTTAACTTATTGATATTTTCACGTATTGTTGATTTTGAAGTAGTCTACCTTTTGAAAGACGTCATTCACTTTTTTAGAAGGTAATTATCGCATGCTGAGGTGAAAAATAGAGTAGCATCATGTCCAAATTTGGTAAACTGAGAAGAGATAGACTAAGTTTACATTATATATAGTAATGAGCAGGGGACAAAATGCGTTCTTATCGGACCCGCCTAAAAATTCTCTTTGATAGCGAAGCTATATACCTCTACCCTGCAAGGAAATTTTCGTCTCGTAAGGAAAAACCTCCCCATACGTGGACTCATCGCGAGACAAGGCAATGCCGGGCCGCCCCGCGGCGGAGGTGAAGCAGACCTTAAGCGCTCCCCATATGTCGACCGATACCGAAGACAGGGCAATGATGGGCCGACCCACCGCGGAGGTGAAGCAGGCCTTAAGCACTCTCCGTACGTGGACCGATACCGAAGATAGGGCAATGCCGGGCCGACCCGCGGCGGAGGTGAAGCAGGCCTTAAGCACTCCCCATATGTGGACCAATCCCGAAGATAGGGCAATGACGGGCCGACCCGGGGCGGAGTTGAAGCAGACCTTAAGCACCCCCATACGTGGACCGATCCCGAAGATAGGGCAATGACGGGACGACCCGCGGCGGAAGTGAAGCAGGCCTTAAGCACTCCCCAAACGTGGACTGATTCCGAAGACAGGCCAATGACGGGCCGACCCGCCGCGGAGGTGAAGCAGGCCTCAAGCACTCCCCATACGTGGACCAATCCCGAAGATAGGGCAATGACGGGTTGACCCGCGGCGGAGGTGAAGCAGGCCTTAAGCACTCCCCATACGTGGACCGATACCGCAGGTCCCTGGGCAATGATGGGCCGACCCGCTACGGAGGTGATGCATGCCTTAAGCACTCCCCATACTTGGACCGATCTCGAAGATAGGGCAATGACTGGCCGACCCGCAGCGGAGGTGAAGCAGGCCTTAAGCACTCCCCATATATGGGCCGATCCCTAAGATGGCGCAATGCCGGGTAGACCCACGGCGTAAATGCAGCAGGCGTTAAGCACTCTCCATAGGAGGGCAAATCCCAAATACAGTGCAATGCCGGGTACACCCGCGGCGTAGGTGAAGCTGGCGTTAGGCACTCCCCATACGTGCGCCAATCTCGAAGATAGTGGAATCCCTGGGTGGCTCGCGGCGTAGGTGACGCAGCTATTAAGCACTCCGCATATGTGGGCCGATCCTGAAGATACTGCAATGCCGGGCAGACCCGCGGAGGAGGTGAAGCAGGCGTGAAGCACTCCCCATACGTGGGCCGATGCCGAAGATATTGCAACGCCGCGCCGACCCGCGGCGCAGGTGAAGCAGGCGTTAAGCACTCCCCATACGTGACCAAGTCCCGAAGATAGTGCAATGCCGGGCCGATCCGCGGTGCAGATGAAGCTCACGTTAAGGTCTCCTCATATGTGGGCCGACCCCGAAGATTTGCAATGCCGGGCAGACCCGCGGAGTAGGTGAAGCAGGCATCGAGCGCTCCCCATATGTGGGCCGATCCCGAAGTTGGTGCAAGGCCGGGACGACCGATGGCGCAGGTGAAGTAGGCGTTAAGCACTCGTCAAATGTAGGCCGATCCTGAAGATAGTGCAATGCCGGGCCGACACGCGGCGGACGTGCAGCAGGCGTTAAGCACTCCCCATACGTCTGCGGATCCCGAAGATTGTGCAATGTCAGGCCGACCCACGGCGGAGGTGCTGTTCGTCATTAAGGGGCCCACATACACAGCTTTGGTAGTCATCCTTCTCCACAGAGTGGAACGGCTCTGAGTTTTTTTGTGTGATACTCAACCGTCAGCCGAACAAGCTGTCATCTGCGCACTACATAGATATTTATTGACTTTATTTAAATTCCGCGAATACACTAATGATCTATTTTCTAAAATAAAAGGACGCAGTCAATATTGTCTATGCGTATTATTTTAGATCATATTGCGATTTTGGAAGGTACTTGTTACAAAAGCGAGATATACAACAAACGCGATTTTTATGAAACCATCTGAATATACGGCAAGAACACATACCAGTCATTAGATTGCAATGGCATGTTCTTGCGATCGTCTTGTACAGAGCCGTCACGGGTGCCACTTGCATATTAGACGGGAGGATACCCATAGCAATACAGAAATTCTTAATACCCTATTTGACTGAGTTTATTTACGCTCCATCCACGTCACAACTCTCACTGTTTTAGGCCAAGGGCCTTTGTGTAGATTTCTGGCTCAATGGTAAAAAAAATAATTGTAGATTCTGGACCCAGCGTCAATCAAGCAGGGGGCTATTTATTCTTTAGGTCTGGATAAACGAAGTATATAGGCGGACAAATTTTATGGGCCGCGATGCTGAAAGCAACGCCCAGTCGTCAGCCTACCGGTGCAAAAAAGGTAATTAAGTCCGTGCTGCCATAAAATAATAGAAATAGGCTTCCGTTGCACTAAGTAACTAAAGTGTTCTCAAAGCTGCTCAACGTGTCCATATGAGGCCGAAAAGCAAGGGATACTATAGGCATCAAAATATAGTTGAAATGGAACGTCTGATGGAGTCCGGCGCATTGATTTGAATGAGGTTCTGATATAGGTAAACAGTGTAAAAAAACGAAGATGTATCTGTCATCGGGAGAGACGGCACCATTTTTAAAGAAATGGATAAGGACTATATTTAGCGGATGCACGCATCAAGATGAAGAAGCAAGTGCACAACATGTAACATGTACAACAGTCATAGAGAAAGTCTAGAAAGCTCAACAAAGAAGTAGCCGCCGTATTTACGAAAGTAGCGAGTTCACCTGGCCATGCAAAACAGCTTTAGCCAGTCGACTATGTTGTATTACTCATCAGACAGCGATGATCAACCAGGCTGTGAAGATGAGCTCGCATGAGACAGGCTACGGTCAGACGCCCATGCAGCATTGGCCAGGCGCAGCTCGATCACAACGCTGGAGACGCTGGCCCGCCTGGGTCGGACGCCCTTCTGACGTTCCCCATGCACAAGCTGCACTAGGACGTGGTGTAGATCTCAGGTAGGAGCCTCTAGTGGCCTTGGGTCAGGAACTCGATAGGCCGCCACTCACGCGCTCTGGGCTCACGTCTGCCACGCTGGCCGTCTCCATCCGAACCACCTCACATGTCCTTACGCCTGCTTCTTCTTTTTCTCTCCCAGCACGTGGAGGGCACTGAGAGCCGTCAATGAGAACGGACGCGTTTCAAGTGGGCTCCGCCTAATCGATGTTATGTCACAAAACACTTCGCCTGCACCGCTTCAAACCATTTGGACTGCATCACTGAGGCCACCAGGAACCCGTAACACCCATTTTATCCAAGTGGGCCGATTCCGGCAGTTCTCTGGGACTTTATTCTTCGACCACGCGAACGCCGTCGCCAGTGGCACCGTAGACGTGACACCAGACGTGGCTTGGAAGATGTTTACAACCTTAAGAGTGTTTTCTTGTCGCACTGGTAGCACCCTTACCATTATGGACTTACGAAAATTTATAGAGTACGATAACGGAACTCTAACTAGATGTGCAATGACAAAAGACGTGCTTAAAAGCTATGGAATCATGATAAGAGCTTTGAGCGCAAAGAAATATCCAACAGGAGAATTTAATATCTCTCCCTGTGAAATTCTCTTGTCGGATATTTCAGTGCACCCAAGCCTGTCAGAATTATTACACAGTCTTCAACTACATCTTTTGTCATCGCATGTCTAAAGCTCCGTGGTCGTCCACTATACATTTTCGTAAGGCCATAACAGTGAGGGTGTTACCAGTGCGATTAGAAAACACCCTCATTGGTGTAAATATTTTTACTATGCATGGCTTTCGTACACCCATAAACAAAATTACACCCTTTGGGTCGTATCTTGCCACACAACAAAAATCGCCTTCTGTCTTGCTCGCAATTCCTTTCTTTAACGATGCGAGCCCGGTACTTCCAAATTCGGAACGGCATGCGCGTTATCTCTATAACAGACCATTCTCGACAGGAAGATAGCGAGTGCCGCGTTTTCAAGAAAGGAAACGCAAGCAAGCCAGACAGTTGTTGTGTGGGAAATATACACCAAAAGGGTGTACATTTGTTTAAGAGTGCACGCAGCTACGATCCAGGCACAATGCGAGAAATAGTGCTTTCAAACACGGAGACCCCAGTTTTTGATGAAACCACGGAGCATACTATCCATAAAAATTTACAACAGTGGGAGCGAGCAACCGGAGGCGCGCCCGTTCCGTACAGCAGAAAGCAACCCTAGCCATGGTGTCGGCAGTGATGGCCACGTCGCCGCTTCGGCAGTTGGTAAGCAAGCTCAAAATAAACGCTGGAAGCTTCAAGTTGTGCCCAATTTGGAACGGAAGACGCTGTGATCATCATATGACCAAAGGGAACTCTCAGTCTTGCCTAAATTAGAAGCAGCAACCAGATCCGGGAAACCACGTACGCTGCCGCCGGAGTCCAGGAGTCTCCAGGGGTCGCAGGTGCTCGCTATTTGGCTAGCCTGGGATGAGAATATCATTATTATTTACATCAAGAACGCCCAACTTATTCGCAAGCTCCTCGCGATCAGACTGCTCCAACTCGGAGGAGAGGCCCCAGCTGTTCAAGCCTACATCAAGTCAACAAACCACACAAGCCGTGGTGTTATTCAACAGCCCCGGCAGCGGATATTACTCAGGCCATTTACTCGCTGGACGCTCCAGTGGTAGAAGTCCGAAAATTATAAGAGACCTACGTAGATGCGGTCAGGTTCGATGGCCGGAAAGCCCCTTTGAACGTGTATCACTGGGGACAAGAGGTGCCGGTTCTCCTCTACAGCAAGACGACACCAGCTTGTATCCGCTTCGTCGGCCTACTTGGACATCGCGCCGACGTTTGCCCTAACCCGCCAGCCGTCCATGCGAGGCTTGCGGCGAGACAAATCTAGAAGCGTGCCACGGGTGCCACCTTAGCTGCCTCAATTGCGGGTGCTCTAATCCGCCGGGGTCAATCCAGTGCTGCCAAAAGTACAGGAGAGGCGGTGCTGAAACGAGCCGGGCTGAAGGCCATCAGCAACATCACTCCAGGAGCACTGGAAGCCACGAATCTCCCGACCTATAAGCTCTTAAGCCAGGGGAGACCACTTCGCTTCAACCACATTCGAGAGCACTCAGTGGGGGTCCTCGGGTAGGCGGTCGTCCAGCATACAAGCACGATGTGCCGTATCCAGAACCCAGACCTAGAAACAAATGGAGCAGCAACAAGGTGAGCTGGGTAGCGTGTTCGCCTCTCCTCCCCTCACATTGGTTGATGACAAATTTGCGGCTGCGAACGAAAGGCTCAGGCTAGAAATTCAAAAACATAGAGAGAAGACCGCAGCGAACAATCCAGAGAACTCTAGAGCACCGCAGGTACCCTCCACGCTGGCGATGGAGGAGGATAACCTTCCCCCGCAGCCATCAGGTAGCTCCACTAAGTTGCACCTTCGTGTGTCGGGCGACATCGTGGTGTTCGCGATAGGCGTGATTACGGCGTGCGCAGACGCGGACGCAATTACAAATGAATTCAGCATGGGGATGAAAAAGATGCAAACGCGAATGAAACAGCAAATTGCAAATGAAATATCTCGCATGCTACCAATCATACAGGCTAGCGTAGAAGAAATTACGGAGACGCTATGGAAAAAAGTTCAGGAGAACTTATAACGAATGACTTGCCGACAATACATACATTGTTATAGCTGCATATGTGACAACTCGAAGCTTACGAAATTGGGATCGACTATAGGTTGCAAGAATTCATTGAGTGTGAGTGCTCGCGCAGGAAAACACCCGGAGTGACAGGCAAAATGGGTACTACGCAGACTGCATCTGATTACACGCTTGACCTGAATAAAGCACAACAAGGACTGACTGCTTCCAGTTTGCAACATGGCTCGTCAAACTAAGTTGAAAATATTACAATGCAACTGCAGGGGTTTTAAACATAAGCGGGAATCCCTTACACAGTATGTGGACTCTAGACGAGAGGTCGAATATAGTGGCGTTACAGGGTCAACTCAGGTCGAACAGTACGCCGTCAAGCTAACACTTCGACCTGCACATTTCTTCATAAGGACAGTACGTCAACAGTACACCTCGAACTCAAATTCTGAAATAGAACTATGTGTTTATTTGTACCTTATATAATTTGTCGAGGGATCAAATACATGAGTAATAACTGCATTGTCATTGCCAAAGATGCTGCAAATGATTTCTTGAACGCTATGCACTGTCAAGATAAGCAATATTTCTATTTTTTCATAGAAGAATATATTCGTATGTCCCGAAAATTGTGGCAGAAATAACTGATATCAATGCTTCTACGTTTTTGTCTATTTAATAAGAAAAGATCATATCACACGAACTTGAGAACTATATTAGTTCGAAACCAGCCAAGCTGTGCACGCCCCTCATATGGAAAACGTAAAGGCCATGACATAAACAAGTTCAGGGCAAATATTTTCATTAAGCTTTGTCATTCAAGAACATTGTTATAGTTTTCGTACATATGCAACGGCCAGGGGATAATCAGAATGCTGCTGTCTGTCGTTCCAATGTATTGCGCAGAAGAAGCTGTCACCCATCGCGTATTGTGAGTAATAGCTCCGAAATTATAGTCGCAGCAAAGAGCAGATATAAAAAGCAGGAGTTCAGCAAAATATAGCTTAGAAATGCAAAGATGCAATGGAATATAGAAAAGCGAAGATATAGCTTAATAAAGCACAAAAAGGTGTCACTGGAAACAAAGTCCACTGCATGTACACACAAGACCTCGCAACAAGGTCTTTAAGTACACGTATAAGTGTCCAATAAATCTACATATCTAAGCAAAAGTCACTGTATATGATGCGTAACCATGTTGCGCAATCACAGATCCAAGATCACAGAATCCTAAAGCCGTCCCCCGCTCGCTCCACTCTCCCCGATGCATCACGCACTACGTAAGGCGACGCGCTTCCCCGTATTTTCTTCCTTGCGTATGCAAGACTGAGCCACGATCGTCGGCTCACTCATCCTGCGCTTCCAACCTAAGCGTTCACTCGGGCATACAGCATGCCGCGCTCGGTGACGATGTTATCGCCCTTGGACTCTATACGGAACATGACGGCGATGGCGGGAATGTGCCTGGAGTGTCCGTATAATTACTATTGTAATAATACGATAAGGGTATCCGGCAACTGGAGCGTCCCGTGGCCGGTTACTTTCCGCAAAAGAAGACGACGTAACGAAATCGAACTTTCACCACGCGAGATTTCGCTGCGCCGCAACAATGCCTTCTTTCGTTCGTGAGGTGGGGACACCAAAATGTAAAAAAAAAAAAAACGCGAAGGAAAGCATGTTGGCCACAATCTAATCCCTAGTTTGGGCACCTTATATGGTTATACCGAAGGAATATCGAAGAAAACGTCAGACGCTTCCACAGAGAACCATACGAATACTGCTCGGTATCCTACACCGGCGGGAGAAAAGACTTACAAGAGAGGTTGCGATAACATCGAAGAGAAATGGATGGCCTCAGCCAACCCAATGCCATCCGTCGAGTCCCCACGGTGATGGTTGCGAGCTATCATTGTTCCCTTTTCTCGTCTCCTACCCGGAAAGCGTCCTAAACTCCGCCATGCCAAAATCCACTCAGCCAGAGGAAAACGAACGTGCACCGAAGTGTGGCGCATGGTGGTCGGGGCTACAGGAGAAAAAAGCATGCGTTCTGGCTGGCTCTGGCAGCCCACGGGTAGCGAAAACAAGAAAATTGAAGAGGCTCATTGTGTCCTCGCGAATAAAAGTCCAAGTAGAAAAAATAAATAAGAACGTAGTCACCTTTGCTGACTTTAGTGTTTTGACATGGATCCTTTGGCGCAGCGGAAAAAATGTTGATATTCATTTCTGTGAGATGACGGAACAAATGAATCACCACAACGCTTCGTTTCATCGGATCTCGCTGCGTGCTTTGTCAACTTGTCTGAAAAGGTGCTGATTTGGCTTGTCTCGTTGTATGGTCCGACGTACGAGTTCAGAAAAGTCAATGCACATTTGACGTCAAATGTTGATAAGAATATTAAACCCACAACGCTCCGGAATTGAAAATCTAAACCACGACTTTGGGAATGTCAGTGAACCTTTCGAATGAAACGTTTATGCGAACTTTATTGACCCTTTTTGCGGCGATCCCGTGGGCGTTGTCACGTTTTGTGACGTGGTGACCCGCCCACTGCTTGCCTCAACTTCCTACTTTGCCTCCGTGCTTACAATGTGTTTGCATGACGCCGGCGCAGCTTAGAAAACGCCCGTTTCTAGAGATATCGCAGACGGTGATGCGTGCAGGAAACGAAGCTTCGGTCACAGCTTCAGAGAACATGCAAAAATGCTTTCGGAGCTGATGATGCTATGTACGAACGGCGCGAGCCGCGTATATGACGCTTTTTCTAAAAGTGAGGTCAAACATGCGTTCCAAGCTATCCAAACCTTCCGCTAATGAATTGAATCAGAATTAGTGTGGTCTGCCCTTCGTTCTTTATTTGGCAAATATTTTGAAGCAGCGACATGTCACATTTTCGACTTTGTCGATGCGCTGACTGTGTGATTGTTTTCAGCCTAATTGGTCGCGGGTGTGGTCATTTCCGATAGATTTGCTCTTGCTTCGCGGAAGGCTTGAAACCTATGCTGTTTTGTACTTTGTAATACCTGTGGCAAAGATGTATTGTCGCTAGTAATTCGCTTACGTTATGGACCACCACGAAACAATGAGGTTCGACCATTCCTGCGCTATCGATGTAGTCCGTCATTCAGTGTGCGTATTTGCTGCACATTATATTCAAGTGTGCGCCCATTGCCTCATTGACACGGTGACGAGCTGGGGCAGGTGCCTGTTGATAATGTGTGCGAAACTTACTATGACAGGAAGCGGCGCTCCTACCTTTCTCATTGTTTAACGAACGGTACTCGCTCTTGCAGACGTTTTTGGGATGAAGGCCTTCTTTTCGAAGGTTAGCGATACAAGGTTGGGGGATGAGCTAATTTCTGTATCCTTTAGGAAAGCCGTACATCGCGAAGTGCCGGTAACACGTACTGGCAGTTGCAGCAGGGGTACGCGAAATTGGGCACACAGATCCATTACTTTATACGCAAGTCACTATTTTTGCAGCGAACTACTCCACACGTGTTCAATGCACATCATTCAATACAGCATTACTAGAGCACACTGCGTTAGCGAAAACTCATTTGCGTTTCCGGCAGCTGATTGCGCAAAAGCAAGGTGGAAGCGGTCGTGGATTCGTATTTGTGCGCTGTCGCTGAGTATATGTGCGGCACGCGCCGTAAGCGCCATCTCGTTTCTTTAGAACAAAATACTCCGTGAGAAGGGTCACTACGAATACCCTTAAAATATCGGAAGCTGCGGCATCTCGCGGCCTCCGCGACATGCCGCGACGAGCCCGCTCGCCATCAAAGCGCCCTTGAAACTGTGCTCGGATGGGGGTCCTCGGGTTATGTGACTAGCGGTGCAGGGGCGCTGCCGCGAAATGCAGCCCGAGTTCGCTATGTTCACGGCAAAATGTCTATTTGAGCGTGAAAAAGACATCCTAGACAAAATCCAGGCTTATTTCCGGCACCGGGTATTGTTTTCGCCGCCGGTGCATGACAGCAGGAAAACATATTTCGTGGGGGAAGGGGAGGTGCTGAAGCCCCATATCCCCCCACCGCGCTACACCCCTGGCTAGGCCACCTAACTAATTACGTCAATGAGCAGTAGAGACCTGGCAAACTGCCCCTGGCGTAAAAATGAGCAGACGTGAGCTTTATTCCTAAACCGGGCAAACAGTTAAATATTAACAACTTGCGCCCGATTTCGCTCACTTCCTGTGCCGGCAAGCTGATGAAGAAACCTGTGCATACCAGGCTTTCAGCGTATTTTGAGGAAAACGACTACATGCCCCACACCGCGTTTAGCTTCAGGGAGTGCCATCCATGCAAAACGTCCTGTTGCAGCTCAACATGGAAGTTATTGACCCACTCAACAAACGCAATAGTAGAGCCATCTTAGCACTGGTTCTCAAAAGTGTTTTCAATAGTGTGAAATACTGAAAGATCCTGAACAACCTGCAGTAGACGCAGTGCAGAGGAAGCACTTTTGAATACGTCAGAGACTTTCTACAAGACAGGCAAGCTCATGTAAGTATATGAGATGTTAGGCCCTCACGAGTCTCTATGAGCAGGTACGCTCAGGGAACAGTGCTTTCTTCTCTGCGCTTTAATATTGCCCTCATGAATTGCCAGAACAACTTGACCGCCTACAAGGAACTTGGCACGCCCTCTATGCAGATGACGTAACTGTTCGGGTGGTGAAGGCCAATCTGGGGCTCATAGGAGAGGAGCTTCAAGAGGCCGCTAAGACGGTCCAAAAGTATGCCAGGGAGAGCGAACTACGCTACTCTCCGGAAAAACCGGCGCTTCTAATCATGCGCAGACGAGAAAATGAAGCCCCAGTCAAAATTAAGGAGCACGACGCCACGATCCCTGAAGTGGAGACAGTGCGTATCCTGGGGCTACTGGTTAACAACAAGGTTGCCAACGCAGCACACCTAAACTTACTAAACTCCGTGCAGCATACGAACAAGTACCGCATATGATCACTCGTACCACCGTTAAGATGAGGGGGATGATAGAGAACGAAACTTTTCGGTTGGTCCAAGCCTCTGTACTCAGCCGAATTGTGATCGTGTCTCCGTACCTTCGGATAAGGAGGTGCGATTTAAACCATTTCGATTTCATGCTTAGAACAGCATTAAGAGGGCGCTAGGACTGTCGGACAAAACATCTACATAGATTACTTCCCGCAATATGGGGTGCACAGTAAAACCGATGAGCTAATCGAGGCTGAACAATTAGGTCAATATGCGAGACTTCCAGGGACGAGGGCGGAACGCAAGGTGTTGGAGAACTTGAATATCAATCGTCCTTACTAAAAAACAACAAGACAAGCCATTCCAAAGAAGTGGAGGAGTAAGTTTTCGATACTGCCCCTCTCTGAAAACATGCACGCCGAACATGACCAAGCGAGGAGGAGGATAAGAACCAAGAAGGCCGACCGGATCTATTTTAACTATTTAATTTAGGGAGCCTTCTTCGTGGATGTTGTGGGTTCTGTGAGGGGTCTCCACAATATTGTTGGTGTATCAAGGGCAGATGGTCAATGTGATCTCTGTTCGCGACGGGGAAATCGCAGAATTGGAAAAGGTGGTGATTGCTATGCCTGCTTCACATCATAATTCCGAATACATCATTATGAACACTGAAACCACATATAAATATTATATGCGGGGCAGAATTGCGCCACTAGCTTGCAGGATCTTGAAACAATCTGGCGTCGCCGATTCGCGCAAAGAGCTTTTTTGAATGCCATGTCATCAGGGTGTCGAGGGAAATGAGCGTACACACGTCGCTGCCCGAGCTTTTGTCCCCCGGTGTCCCTCCTCCTCCCTCTCTGAAGACTCGGACTTCCCCATGCCATTAATACCTTATGCAGATGTATTACAGCACTGGCCCTTACTGCGACGAAATTACCCAGGCACAGCCAAGGGATTAGTTAAAGCAGAAGAATGTCATTTACCGAGATTACAAACCAAGTCATTTATAATCCTGTCCAGCCACATGCTACCGCGCCACAATCCTTTTCAGCCGAATGCAACTTCTGTCGGCTGAATGCACATTTTTACCATATGGCATGCACTCTAAGAACTAGGAAGGGTATCGCAGGAGTGAAGCGGCTGGTTCACTCTTCAAAGCGTCGTTTTACTCTCGCAAAATGTCGAGGAGAGTGAAATGCATTGTTCACTCTCTCACCAAGGAGAGAGTGAAATGTGCTTTTCACTCTCCCCTTCAGAGATAGAGTAGAATGCCCGTTCTACTCTTGCGGCAATAGAGAGCAAAACGTAGCGTAATCTTCTGTTTCAACTGTAGGTGGCTGGCCCCGAACATGGCAATGTTTCATTCATGCACGCTGAGCAAAGAACACATCGTTTTGCTTCTAAGAGAACAGGCCGCCGCAGTTCAAAGGAACGCGTGGCGAGCGCTCTACTTTTTCACTCGGAGTTGCTCCACCACGCGCGCGCGCGCTCAAGATCGCTCCGCCGAGCAGCGCAGCAGCAGCAAAGGCCAGCCAAGGGAGATCGTATGTCAGCCATCTCGCGTCGCCACGAAAACACGACAGTCGTTCGTCATGCCTTGGATATAACAGCAAATCCTCCACGGTAAGTGAATTCTAACTTAGGTGCACATTGCCCGTATATGTCATGCTATCGCCAGGAAGTCGTCGCTGCGCTTAGCCGACGCGATTGACAAAGGACTAGGCATACGCGCTGTGTCTCTCGATGTCAATTGAAAAAGCCAGTCGTCGCGATAACTGCATGTGATTTTATCACTTTGCCGTTGTCCGTAAGAGCTTTAAAGATCGCAAACGCTGCCAGAACTATGGTATGTTCAATAAGACGCCAGGTGAGAGGACGCCTAAAATGGTTCGCTCACCAGCCTGTGATTCCGAGCCTATGCGGAGCGTGATTAGCGTGCGTTTTGTGTGTTTGAATTTATTCAGTTTGGCAGTATACTGTGTACGGAACGCTATTGAACTAAGGAATCACATAACAGAAGGCGTCATTTTGCTGGCAGCATGCTTTTTTTATAAATAAACCGCGCGTTTGACGGTGTCTCGCGCCGGGGGAATCTGCGACGACTGAAGTTACGTGCAGCACCGGTGTTAGTTAGAAACTTTGCCGCAGGCATTCGCCTGAATGCTGCAAGAGGTCAGTTGGGCGCGTTATCTTGAACTTACTGAAAACGCATGAGGAATCCATGTTTTATGCTGAAAAAAGTATAAACCCCATATAAGCGATCTTGCGCGCGGCAGCTGCAAGCGACGCGATGGAGATGGCTGTCGCGTTCGCTCGTCGCCTGCAAGTCGTACTCCGTGCGAGCGACAATATTGAGCGACGCCTCCCCGGTGTTGCCGGCATGAGGGCTGCAATCACGCGTGACGCGTGCTTTAGTAATTTACGTGGATGTATTTTACTATAAAAAGTAGCATAAAATATTTCCGGAGGTCTTGCCGTAGGTTCTTATCCTTGCACGTATAAATATTGAATCATTTGCTCGTTCCGCGCGACAATCGGTAGTATTTGAGCGATGTACATCCAGTTCCGGCTTCGCGCTATTGGCTAGTCGCTCATAGCACTTTCGGGCGACGAGCGACGATTTCTAGATTTCCAGAACCGAGCCATCTGTTCAAGCGACGGCCCGTTTTGTCGCTCGAAGCCGTCGCTCGTCGCCGTCGCGCACTAAATCGCTCTCACAGTGTTTATCCCTAAGACTGAACTGTTTTTGCTCATGTATTGAAATGATGTGATTATAGGTCTGGTTTTGTCTCCTGTTGCGGTTTTCGTGCACGGTGCGAAACTGAAAGGATGCTTATGTCTACGAACTCGGTGAATTGTCGAGCAGCTAGTTATGCATCGGCATCGAATATAACGGCTGCTGTGTGGAATTACAATTGCAAGGGCGCTTTGCGTACGCTTACTGTTTTGGACATGCCTTTGCATTTGCTATTATGAGTTGGCGTGTCAGAGTTATGTCATATGAATAGCTAAATCAGCCTTCCTCTGGTGGTTACAAGCGTAATGTGTGCATTTTGCTATTGCATGGCAGTTCAAAATATGTTTATAGCTTGAATATTTTTCGTAGAGAAATAAAATATCAAAATAAAATGTTGCTTTAATTCCGTGTTAACAGTCTGTCGTACACAGAACAATAGGTTGGTGTAATAAACGAATAACTGCGGTTTAACTGCAACTTTTACAGGCCTTCAAGAATCTAAAATGCTAGATTTCAAACTGCAGCAGTAAGTCGGGTCTGTAAAAGATGAACTCCATTGCGCACCTCATACATGAAAATAAGTTCATGCCTTTTAGTAAGCTTAGATGCAAGTCGCAGTGAACTTTCTTGTTAGTATTGAAATGTGGGTAAGCTTGCCATAACAAGCCTTGTTGCCCTTTTTTATAGGCACATCCATATGTCCATTGAACTGAAGGACAATATTTTCATCCCTACTGAGCATCATGTTTGCAGCTATAATCCTCAAATTATGGCTTCAGCAGTGGCACAACCAGGCATGGTGCGGGGGGCACACTGGGCACGTGCTTAGGATGTGTCACAAGTGGTGTTTGCGATACACCAGACTCATGACAGACCTATGATGTCTGAAAATGACCAATATTCTATTCATTAGCAGGAGTATTCGAACATCCGTGCCGAACGAGGATGAACTGTCCGTTATTTCTTTTTTGTGCAAATCTAAAATTGAAGTTAATTTAGCAGTTGACTGTTGCAGTCATTTGGATGTTTTGCATGCATTTCACTAAGACTGAAAGCTAAGACTTTCTTTTATTGCCATGGCCTTGACTGTCTTGATGTTGTTTTGCACCATGCCCTTGTGTTGACTTTTGCATACGATATTTTTCAGGCACCTGCTTTATATAACGCAAGAAGGCAGCTGCAAGGACACGAGGATGTGAAAGAGCCAGTGCAGCGCGACTTCACGTAGTGCAGAGGAGCCAATGTCAAAAAATCAAAATACATTGGCATGCAATTTGGACAAGAAAACTAGTATGTGGGTATATTGGGTGTACCATTTGACCAAATGTAAACAAAATCAAGATACAGTATGTTACACCAAGATGAAAATTCTCACGTGCTCCAGGCAGTCATCTTAACATGGTATATTTATGTAATGTCTCCGATTGGAAAGTCAAATCAAGTATGCTCTCTGGAGACAAACACATAGCAGCAAGTGTCATTGAAAAGTTAGAAATGTGTTTTAAAAAAGCTGATTAGTTCTGGCAAGTGACTGCTTTTTGTCTTGCCTCTCAGCAGACACATCCATGTGATAAAAAAATAGTGCTACAATGCAATTGCACATTTGCTTAGTGACATGATACATACTTGCAATGAGCACGGTGCCTGTGTTTACTATAAAAAGAAACAGCCCATGCTTGGTTAGGTTAGGCCCCCTACAACATGCAGGCATGGGTGATCGGCGCTTTTTTTTTATTTCTGTGTCGTGAGGTTTATTGACGTGCGTATAGGTGCAATGGCACGCAGTATGGCTAGTACTAAAAGGGGGGGGGGGGGGGGGGGCAGATATATGTAGCTCACTGTACGCGACACAGGGCAAAGGAAATCCGTGTTCAGCAACTATGTTAAATGCCATGTATGTAAATTTTACTACGCTACTTATTCGAAGCGCGCACAGGTGCATATTGAAGAAAAGTTTTCCAGGGTACATAATTTAGTGCGTAATTTACACTAATTTTGCTCTAACCACAAGACATAATAAATTGAATATATTTGTTTTGCAACTTATGAAATGCCGGTGTATATATATTTTCAACATTTGACATAACCCTGTATGTTTTGTAGGGACAACCCAGGACGTGCATTTCTCAGCACCCAGTCAACTGCCAGAAGCGACTCGAACACAGGCCACCAGTAAGTGGACATCAGTTGCAATTTCACATTAAGCAGTTGGCTGCTGCCTTGTACTGAGTCTTTTTTTTAATGAGATGGTGGTGTTGTTCTAATGTACATTTTGACCACAAAGGTGCGATCATGTCTCACAGAGGCATATATGGTTGCTATTCTCTGCGAGGGACGTGTTCTCGTGTTCGTGAAGCATTTGTGTTTGGCAGTATTGTCGCCCAATGAGTCAGATATAAACACTGTAACTCGCCACTGCCGGCAAGCAGTTGTAAGAAACTCAATATATTATGACGCTGTAAAGTTATTTCATTAATTCGAAGGAAAATTTTGCAGCGGGAAAAAAGGTTGCTATTCCAGGTAAACATGTCTTTTTCTCACAAGTTATTTAACCAAACTGTGGATGCGTGAAATTCGTGACTTATGAATAGATTTTATATCATCCTTTAGTAATGCTTCTAAAAGAGACTAGAAATAGCATGTGACTACCTCTTCAATCAGCAGATCATACACTTACAGTCATAAGTGGTAGTTTCATGCAGTCTCGCACTCTATATAACCTTTCCTTTCAGCAGCATTGGAACTGGCGGCTGCGTTTTCAGAAGGAGGAGTGCACTTGGCACTGTGTATGTATGTGTGAATTCGGTTTTCTTTGTATGTGTCGGCTCACTGACACAAACAGTGCAAAAATCAGTTGTACCATGAGGCTGACGACGCCTTCTGCTACTAGAAATGCGGCACTTCATATTTTATAGTACTGCATGACATTTAAATCAAAGCTAGCACATAAAATGATCAAGAAAACTAACCGCTGTTATAGCTGTTTTCCTCAAAGAAAGCTTGTCCTTTATGGGCTGTGTTAATCTGAGCTCTCCACCGATGTTTCAGTAGTATTATCCCTTAGTGAGTGAGAGATTGGGGGCAATTAATCGTGTTAGTCTTTAAATGGTGTCCTAATTATGTGTATTTGTTCCAACAAAGTTGTCTAGATTACTTTATTGTGTAGTGTAAAGCTTATGAAACCATCAGCAACTAGTGAGTTGCTAACATGCATATGCATTTGTCACTATACAGGTGGCACTCGGCTGTACCACTGCAGTGCTGCAGAAATTGCCAGCACCAGCGGCTTTGCAACAGCTGTTTCACAGCATGTCGGTATGTGCTAATTTATAGTTATGTTGGGATGGGTTAGTATTATGGACACTGCTACTCTGTATTGTGACAGATCCATATGATAAGTGATGTAATGGGCACAGCGAAAACCTGTGAATGTTTTACTATGGTACATAAAAAGGCTCTCCTTTTTGTCACTGGAGCAGGGGAGAAGAGCATGCAGGCACTCCTGAGTGTGCATATATTCCAAACATGAGAGAGACACACATATATATATATATATATATATATACATACAATTAAACTAAAGGCAGGGACATTCCATCTTTCATTTTGAATTGACTTGTAGAGCACAAAAATACAACACAGACCACAGAGAAGCCCGCATGTTAACAGGTTTCATACACACAATAATTCAACAGATTTGATACTTCAGGTGTGCTATTTTACGCAAGGGGGAAGGGAAAGGGGAGAAAACCAGAAAGAAGAGTGGAGTGGAAAAGAAAGCAATCGTGCCAAAAAGCATGAGAAACATCGCGCAGCCAGAATCGCCAGCAGGACATCTAAAAAGCACTCTGATAAAATTACATACAGGGAAACCTTACGTATTGTTTGTTTCAATCAACTCAGATCGCATGCAGCCATTACTACAATCAAGTTGTTTCCTTATGTCATGAGGACAAACTGGGGGGTGCGGGATAGGTCCAGAGAGGCGCACGGGGTCGTTTTCTTCATATTGTGGTGGTCAGCACTGTGGCGTTTGGCATCGTCAATTGTGACGACATTCTGATTTTGATGCGCGTGTTTACTTGAAATGTTCAAAAATGTCGAGAAGTGGTTTAGGGGCCCTTTAAGCCACCCTGAGCAATTATTCGTTCAGATATATCTAAACATACTTTAGTGATGATGCATAATAAAGTGATCTAGTCTGGCTCCTCAGTGTTTTCAAATTTTTGGTTTCGAGAGACATGTTTCCCGTGCCTCTTTAGTATCTTTTCTAATGAGGCTTAACTGTAATGTACACACACAATTGTGTAACTCCTCCTGCAAGTATTATTCATTAAGCCTGGTCACTGATGTGCAAAGCTTGTGGTTAAGTTTTGATGTCCGTACTTTTTAGAGCTATGTTTATTAATTCAGGCTGTTCTTATTGGTTCTTCGATGCAGGAGACAATGCCTACGAAATTATTGGCCCTGATGACGAGAGCCCTCAAGGGGCAAACGACATCTCTGTTGCAGAAGTGAGCCCGATACCACCTGAAGTTACCATGACAGGTGGCACGGCAGCAATAGATACAGAGACTGCCATGTCTACTGCAGCTGCAACAGTGTACGAGGCAAGCAGCAGTGTGTCAGCATCAGCAGCAGTGTCAGAAGGAACCGCACCAGGCCTGGTAGAGCAACATGTGTGCTATCACTGTGACTTTTATTGTAGTGCATACAACTCATTTGCTCAACATACAAAAGCTTTTCACCACGACTGTGAGCCAGTGTTCTTGTGCAGCAAGTGCAAGACTAAGTTAAGTGTTATAACACAGTACAAGCATCACTTTAAGATATGAAAACATATTACAGTTGTTGCCTCCCCAGCCAGCCCACATAGCGACAACAATGTGGAACACATGGTGGGACACACATCTTCTCCATTAGAAGATAGTAGAGACTGTCAGTGTTGTTGTTAGATTAACTGGTCTTTGTAGGCAACTAGAAGGACAACACAGGTGTCATAAGATTGTTGTTTATGTTGTTGTTGAAGAGGTAAAAAAGAAGCTTGATGCAGCTGAAGTGCCAACTAATATTGAGCAAATCAAAAACAACCACCTGAGAAAGCAACACTATCGAAATTTGGGTATCTATGTGCCGCCAAATCTGGTAAGGATGGCATAGGACAGAAGTGTGTTGAAAATCACACAGACACTGCTGTTTCATCACTGGTCACAGTGAGCAGTGACTTGTAGGGCAAGAGAGTCAACTGAAACGAACATTATGGCATAGTGTCATGCTCCCATGTGACCACTTTCCATGTTATTTTGCATGATACAGCTCAACCTCCAGAAACGAGACTGCAACCTGTCTGTAAAAAGCTTTCACAAAAAATTATTCATAACACTATTAACACAGCAGTATCTTCTTTTTTTGTGGGTTCGAGGTTCCCGGGTGTCCATTAATGCAAAAATTGCGGAAAAAAAGAACATGTGCCATACTTGCACCTTTTTAACACGTACGAGGGGGACAGAACTTTTCTAGTCATGCATCTTCATCATATTATCAAGTTTTTAAATGCCTTTTATAATTATTATTACCAGTTATATCTGAGTGCATTGTATGCATTTAGCAGGTGTAAAATCAGGTCAGTTGGATCAGGTGCCTTATCTACAAGAGAGCCCTATATTCAAGAAACTTGAATTAAAATAGGTACATTAGAGACGCAGTCTTTCTGCACTTTATTGCGTGTGGTTTAAGCATTGCTCAATACTTTTGTGGATGGCAGTTTCAACCGGCACAGCACTGCGCTTTGTCACGGTCAAGTGTCTTCAAAGCGGTGTTTACCATTTGTGTTGATCTGTTTGTGTATTCATAGAGCAAGTTCTTAATTTATTTTTTTCCGCATTCTTGTGCTTGCACTAAGCTTGTATAAGGCAGTTACAAAATGGCCGTCACTATAACCAACTGTTCTGTTGAGCTTACACTTGCAAATAATAGTGTTCAGATGGCCGCACTTCTATGTAGGTGCACCGATAGCTTTGTGTATGTTCTCATGTTTGTATAAAGCTTATATAAGCTAGTTACAAAATGTATGTCACTAAGCATTGTGATATTCTTTAAAGAACTGCTTGGTTGGTTTTACACTTGTGAATTAGTATTGAGGCGGTGGTATTTCCATGTAGGCCCACTGCTAGCTTTCTGTGTGCTCACGTGTTTGTATTAAGCTTTTACAAGGGAGTTACAGCATGTATGTCACTAAGCGCTGTGATATTTTTAAAGAACTGCTTTGTTGGTTTTACACCTGTGAGTAATAGTACTCGGGTGGCACTAGTCATGTGTAGGTACACAGGGACTATTTGTATACATTATGCTCATGTAAAGCAGTTACACACTAATCACTGTGATATTTGTTGAAGAATTGCTGTGATGGTTTTACACATGTGAGTAATAGTGGTCAGGACACAGTACTTGCGATGTATAGTTGAACTTATACAGTGTCAAGACATGGGCTGTGTACGTACCAAAAGAAATGTATGTCATTATATTGTTGTGATTATTACTGTTTGGATTTTATTAACCTCTAATAACATTTTTTCTTGTATCTATTGAGGTATGGCAATTTGTCATGCAACCAAACTGAGAACCTGAACTTGTGCATACAAATAAACAGCTAATTCAAGAGTATACTGCTCATATTCTGCGAAACCAGTTTAACAAATCTTATACTACAATGCTGGAAAAATGACAGAGCTAACAGGGATGTACAGAAAAAGTTTGCACTGGCTGAAGGACTGCCCCACACTGGAGTTGGTAATGTTGAGTTTATTGGAGTAGAACAGTAAGTGCACTTCTATTAAAAATGTGACAGTCAATGCAGAAACATAAGGCAGACGAGCAGATGTGGCACATTTTTTTCAGGGTCCTCCATGCCTACTACTGCATTTCTAGTCTTCCTGTGCTCTTCGTCTAAGCCCCTGTTCAGCCAAGGTTTTTACTCCATGGCAGTTGTTCTACTGGGTTCGTAGCAATATTGAAGAAAAAGATGCAATGGTTTTCAAGAACTTTCGAGGCCCCGACACAGTAACTTCAAGGACCTCGTGCGATTTTTTTAGTAGTTTGGACAGGCAATAACTTGTTCAACAACATCGTTAACTTTAATGCAAACAAAAGAATACAAAACAAATTGCATTTCACTGATTTCAAACATTTGAAAGACTGCTAATTTGCCTTTTACCGCCCATCACTAAACGCACACAAGGAAGCATTTCAAAAAAGCGCACAAAGTTTTTCGGCAATAGCACGATTAAATACTTGGACCTGCAACATTTGCAGTTTTTAAATACTGTTTCGTTTGACAGTGTATGGTATGTCATCTGTTGCCTCAGCTTTTCACCACCAAATAAGCAATAGTCATTTGTAATTTCCTTTTATTGTGTCTGTAGCTCTCAATTTACTCATCACGGCTTTTCTTTGAATGCCTCAACTGTTGAGCTTCCTGCTTCTGCTCCTCCAAGTACATTTGTCGCCGGTTCCATGTGCCTAAAACTGGTATCTGCAGCTTCCTTGTAATGTCAACTTTAAGGATGTCGCTTTGCTTCTATTACCTCCACAGACAATTCTCTGTGACATGCGAAGAGTGTCACAGAAGGAAAAAAAAAACGCTTGGCAATGCCTGCAAAGTCTAGCCAAGTGTACAAATTTAAGGACTTTCCAGTACTTCTAAAAATTCCAGGGTTTTCAATGCCTTGAAAATGGCATTTTAGAAATAAAGGGTTTTCAAGGATCGCTACAAACCCTGGATTCTAGCACCTAAATAATTTTACAAGCTTATTTTGGCATGGAGTTCGGAAATTCTTGCTTTTTAGCTAACGCTGCACTATCTCTCTACATTGAAGCCACGAGAGCGCAACCATTTTGGAGTAAAGAAAAATACTGAAAGCTTTTAATACCACTCTTTTTCTATGGAGCTTCGTATTGCCTAGTTAAGTTTACGAATGTGCCTGGTTTTGGTGGGCGTTTCTTCGACATTTTCTGTGAGAAGTAGATGACTAACCCCCGTATTCAGAAATGTATAATAATACGAAGCTCATGCTTGACTTTATATAAACGACGCCTGGTGCGAACGTCCCCCAGACGCTCACTGCCTTTTTTTTTTGGTGCGTTCACGACTTGCGTCATTTAGATCAAGCCAAGCATGAGCTTCAAGTTATGATTCATTTCTGAATATGGGGGTAAGCGTGCGCAATTCCGGGCAACGCATTGTGCCATTGACACTGAGAGGAAACGGGGAAAACAAAGTTAACGCCCTATGCTCCTAAACTTTCGCGTACCTGTGGTGTGCGTGTATCGTGGAAGAAGAAACGGCGCAAACACCAGGACGAAAAAAGCATCAACCACACCAGCGCTTCGTGGTGTGGTCCATGTTTTTGCGTCGTCCTTGTGTTGCGCTGTTTCTTCTAAAATGCTCAACCAACTAGCCGGCAAGTCCATCCTGTGCATATATATTGAACACACGTATGAATGTAGATGGTCTTCGAAGCTTTTAGAACGAGCACTGCCACAGGATACGAGCAGTGCACGCGTAACAAGTGGACACATTAGTCATTTAAACATGCGTGCCAATGCATGTGACGCGGCTATCGGCATAAGCAGTCTCCAAATGTGGAATGCATGCTCTTCAAAACGCTAACGATCCGCTGCTAATGCAGGACAACAGCTCACAGCGGACTGAACCAAACTCTAAACTAATGCACTTGAAAAGAACGCCTACACGGCAGCGTGAGGCACGTCGAAATGCCTGGTACTGGCGTCGCAGTTGACCACATACGAATGGAACTGGCGGAAAAAATAAACAGAAATGCTCACCAGTATACGCGCGACTTAAATTCACATACGTGGATGGTTGCCACGATACTTTGTATCAGCGTATTTTCGGAGAACATATAATGCATGGACTGGAAAAGCACTCGATCGTGAGCTGAACGGCACATTTGTTATTTTCCTGGGGTGACGACAAGCCGTGAATAGTTCTCACGTCGTCGTCTACGTTGTATTCCTTCGTTAGTCGTAGCAAAGAATGGAAATGATGCAAACGCAAACGTATTCCAGTACACAACAGCACAGAACACAGCAGAGAAACTCCACCCACCGCAGCCGATTCCTCAAATACATTTGTTATGTATATAACCTCTAAAAGAACACGACTGAGCGTGATGGCTCTGTGGTGTAATGGTTAGGATGTGTGCTTTGAATTGTATAGATGCGAGTGTACGCGGGTTCGGGCAATGTGGTTCTCCATAAGTATGTCATTCCCTCGACTATTGTGTTCTAATTAGATTATGTGTCTCCTGATTGTGAAATGTGCGAAGATAATTGCGGATTGAATGTTAATTAGCTTTTTTTTTTCTCCGCAGTGGCGTTCGGGACACATACGCATAGGCCGATTCCGATTAGTCACGCCTCATGGTAGGCAGCAAATAGCCAGGAAAAATGACTTTAAAATCCCGCATAACATTGCTCACGCCTATTCTGAAGGCCGCTTGGAATTGGGCCACTGACTCTGAGGAGCCGCCTAGGGAGCGGTGTATCAGCGACCCTAATTTGATCTGATTTTCTGCCTGCATGCGTGGCCAGGACTTCGCTAAGAGGGTATTGGGAAGAGTACTAACACTCTGTTTGGGGGAGTAGAAGTACTCGGTCTGGTGGAGTGCCATTACCCCTGTGGTGAGAGTATTAGCACTCTGCGGAAGAGTACTAGCACTCCCTGTGGGAAGAGTATTATCACTCTGCAGCAGAGTACTAGCAATCCCTTGCGGTGGAGTAACAAAACTCTGTCAACAGGAGTTGACCTACTCTCTCTCAAAGAGGGTCGATCTACTCTCGAAAAGAGAGTGAAATATGGGACAAGCCGCTACTCCCTCAAAGAGAGTGCCCGGCACTCTCTTTGTTTTTAGAGTCTGGGCCTGTCAGGATAATAGTGGCTTAGTCACTACCCATGGTAGAGTGTATAAGCGCGACTGGACGAGGACGTAGAAAGTCACTAGACAATCGCTGACGTGGGAAGCGTGGGAGGCAGCCCTGTCGAGCTGAAGCCTCGAGGACCAGCAAGCCCTCGTGGAAAGAGCCAGGGTGGCGGCCTTCGCCAACGGAATCCGCGATTAAGGACCCGACCACGCTTCTCCTAACTTCCCTCCCATTTTCCTGTTTTCCTATCAATAAAACGTTTTCATCATCATCTCGCAACACGTGAACCGGTGTGAACCGGCAGCACGTGAACCTGGGCTACGTCCTCCCGCCGCGTCTCCTCAACCTAAGCCTGGCCGCTGGTGTCCAAGTGGCACCAGACTACACGCCGGAGCTGTGTTCGTGAGCCTAGGCAAGGTCCTGGCTATTGGCGTGCCGTAAGTTTATTATCCGACGGCGTTCACTACCGTCGGAAGCCACGTTCACCAAGCCATTTCCATGATGCCTGAGCTTCTCAGCCGTAACTGTGAGTGCTTCGGTGTGATTGTCACTGCGCAGAACCAGTATCCATGTTTATTTTTCAGTATCTTCCGCCTTAGTCACATGTACCGTGTTGCTGGTGTGAAGGTTTCTCTTTGTGTCTCTGGGTGCTTCCTTCATGCGTCTCGCTGACCAGCGCTGCATTTTAGCCCCACAGCCCTTATGCCCAACGGGTTCTTATGCCAACATTAAACAAACAAAATAAAATAAAGTATTACACAAGAGCAGAAAAAAATTGCACTTTGCGGTCACGTCAAGAAACTATGCGCATGATCGTCGCAAAGAGCTAACGTCGCTGACTGAGCTTTCTTGAGAACTCAAGCGCGCTTTTTTCCTCGCAACCACACCAAGAACAAAAACATTCCGAATAACCGAGAATACGCAGTGAGACACATGGGAACCACACTTGATGGCCCTTACTTGTGCTATAACAGAAGTTAAAGCTAAACTTAAGGCCCATATCACACGTGGTCTACCAAAGCGCAACGTCTGCTGAAATGTGGAAACACGCAGTTCGTAAATTTTCTCCCTGTCTGCCTGAACATTCTTTGCGGGCATTGCAGGTTTGTTCTGCGTCATGAACACGTGGAAAGCAGCGGGTAAAACAATACGCCATGCACTATTTGTAATGTACTTGAAAAGAAATCCATTCACCTCTTAAGACTGGCGTAAGAAGCGGAGCAGTGCAGACATCCGTTGACTGGAGAGGCAGCCGTCTTCAATATGACGTGGGGCATCAAAACTACCGCATACATTACATCGTGCATGATTTACGCAAAAAAACTCCATGTATAAAAAAACTCTAAAGTGTTATTCTATCGTACTCTATGCAGTCACATCAATTTAAGAATGGTTTATTTCGATTCTGCCTCGATTTCTAGGCTCGAGAGCAAGAGGAACACAAAATTGTTTTTTGCTTTCAACAGGTTTTTGTCACAGAGCATTCACAGAAAATTATTTTGTGGTACAGTTTTCTTTCAATTTGCTGCTATTTTTTACAGTGTTCTTTATCAAGAGCCAAGTAGCATCATGACACTCCCGTCCATGACAGGACGAGGCCGCTCTTAAGCATGCGTTAGGAAGCTAGTCAAAATGGATCTTAAAGGAATTGTCGAGCAAGGCGAAAGCATGGGGCCTCAAAAGAGATGACCTCAGGTCTTGTGCAAAAGTGAAGTGGGCTGTAGAGTGTCAGAGGCGTTCGCATAAAAGGCTAGCTGAAAAAGCGTGTCACGAGGAAGAAATGTCCATCGTGAAGATGCAGATTGCCGCTTTTGAGAACCTTAGCGGTGCTCCGAGGTTCCAGAGTATCTTCACTATTGTGTGGAAATTGGCGAGGAGACACCCACGAGTGGCTGCGCTCACAAAATAGAAATTTTGAGTACGGGGTCGACAGAGGCTGAAACTCATTCCAACTTCAAAACAAGACTTCCATCTGTTTGTAACTACACGAGCCACATGAACGAAGCAAACCGCTTAGAATACCCACGATCCGTGACTACAGCGCAACAGTGTTTAGGTCGCGGTGAGTGTCGTCCGTGGAAGGGTCAGCGCTTATGTCCCAAATTTCTGCCCCGTGCAGTAATTTCAGACGTTATCAATAAACATGGACAGACATGGTGAGATGAAAGGTTCTGCTAAACCTTCCAAACCAAGCACATTTCCTGCGAATATTTCAGTAATGAAACAATAGAAACCCGCTTGTTCTAACGTATGACCTGGTATGATGAACGTCTGAACATTTGCATGCCTCGACGAACCAAAAATTAGAATGAAATTTTCCTAATGGCTGTGTTAGCAGTGTCTTGACCCATGATAGAGGTCATATAACTCGCGACAGTCGGCAAACGACACCCTCTAATTGCAAGAGCAGACGTGGTGGGGAGGAAGCTTGGGGTTATTTAAGTGGGCCTGTATTTCACGGGGGAACACATGTCCTAGAGCTTCGTAAGAACTCCAAAATTATGGCTAAAAAGAACTAAATTGGGGACGCTGTCTACGGCCAGAAAGATCGTGACATTGATGAACCCAATGCGGTAGCTTCCATGGGGAACCAGAAAAAATCCAGAAGGTGGCATCAGTTACTCAGTTATAAACAGTTACTAAGCCTCTGCAAATGAACGAGGCTCTCGAAATAAAGGGATCGATTCATCTCGGAAAAATAAGGAAAGCAGCACGCTTCGACACAGTGTCCGAACTCTAGTAACTTGTAATATTTCAGTCACCAGACACTACGAGAGAACCACTGTAAAGTGTTCGACTGGTTACATGAAGGCTTTGCTGATTAATAAAAAAAATTTTCAGCTGCCCACAACCTGAATTATCATAAGGCTTTGTAGAGTTATTTCTTCCGACTCCCTGAAGTGTTTTGTGATTTCGTGCTGGGCCAAAGACAGCACCAGGTAAGCTAACATACGACGCAATCACGTGAGATGGTTTTCAATTGACTGGTGGCTAATCTGGGTGACTCGTTATGGGAAACAATGTGTGGTATTGTATATTATTAGGTAGAATAAGTTTTGTATAACAGGTCCAAGTACACTGCTGCAGTATTTTTTTCCTTAAAAGCTTCTCTAAAGATGGGGTAGGAGACACAGTGTATGAAAAAACAGACGATAATTGTGACGACGTCACTAGAAAAGCACCGAAAACACATTGGCGCCGGTTCCCGTGCTGCGAGATGATGATGAAAACGTTTTATTGATAGGAAAAAAGGAGAAAGGAGAAAGGCGCCACCCTAGCTCTTTCCAGGAGCGCTTGCTGGTCCTCGAGGCTTCAGCTCGACAGGGCTGCCTCCCACGCTTCCCACGTCAGCTATTGTGTAGTGGATAAGCCACTATTATCCTGGCATGCCCATGCCATATGGTAAAAATGTGCATTCAGCCGACAGAAGTTGCATTCGGCTGCAAGGGATTCGGGTGTGGCCACATGTAACATGACGGGATTATTAAATGACTTGGTTTGTAATCTCCGTAAATGACATGCTTCTGCTTTAACTAATCCCTTGGCTGGGCCTGGGTAATTTCGTCGCGACAAGGGCTAGTGTTAATACAAGACAAGGGCTAGGCTAATACATCTGCATCAGTTATTATTGGCATGTGGAAGTCAGGGTCTTCAGGGAGGGAGGAGGAGGAGGGACCCCGGGGGAGAAAAGCTCTGGCAGCGACGTGTGCACGCTCATTTCCCTCGGCACCCTGATGACATGGCACCCAAATAAGCTCTTTGCGCGAATCAACGACGCCAGATTGTTTCAAGATCCTGCAATATAGTGGCGCAATTCTGCCCCGCATGTAATATTTATATGTGGTTTCAGTGTCCGTAATGATGTATTCGGAATTATGATGCGAAGCAGGCATAGCAATCACCACCTTTTCCAATTCTGCAATTTCCCCGTCGCGAACAGAGATTACATTGGCCATCTGCCCTTGATGCACCAACGATATTGTGGAGAACCCTCACAGGACCCACAGCATTCACGAAGAAGGCTCCCTATAAGTTAAAATAGATCCGGTCGAGCTTCTTGGTTCTTATCCTCTTCCTCGCTTGGTCATGTTCGGCGTGCATGTTTTCAGAGAGGGCAGTATCGAAAACTTACTCCTCCACTTCTTTGAAATGCCTTGTCTTGTTGCTTTTAGTAAGGACGATTGATATTCAAGCTCTCCAACTCCTTGCGTTCCGCCCTCGTCCCTGGAAGTCTTGCTTATTGACTTAATAGGTCAGCCTCGATTAGCTTATCGGCTTTACTGTGCACCCCAAATTGCAGGAAGTAATCTCTGTAGATGTTTTGTCCGACAGTCCTAGCGCCCTCTTAATGCTGTTTTAAGCATGACATCGAAATGGTTTAAATCGCACCTCCTTATCCGAAAGTACGGAGACACGATGACGATTCGGCTGAGTATAGCGCCTTGGACCAACCGAACGGTGTCGTTCTCTATCATCCCCCTCATCTTACCGGTGGTACGAGTGATCATATGCGTTACTTGTTCGTATGCTGCACGGAGTTTAGTAATCATTGCTGCGTTGGCAACCTTGTTGTTAACCAGTAGTACCAGGATACGCACTGTCTCCACTTCAGGGATCGCGGTGTCGTGCTCCTTAATTTGGACTGGGGTTTCATTTTCTCGTCTGCGCATGATTAGAAGCGCCGGTTTTTTCCGGAGAGTAGCGCAGTTCCCTCTCCCTGGCGTATTTTTGGACTGTCTTAGCTGCCTCTTGAAGTTCCTCTCCTATGAGCCCCAGATTGGCCTTCGTCACCCAAACAGTTACGTCATCTGCATAGAGGGCGTGCCAAGTTCCTTGTAGGCGGTGAAGTTGTTCTGGAAATTCATGAGGGCAATATTAAAGCGCAGAGAAGAAAGCACTGCTCCCTGCGGCGTACCTCTAGTGCCCATAGGGACTCGTGAGGGCCTAGCATCTCATATGCTTACATGAGCTTGCCTGTCTTGTAGAAAGTCTCTGACGTATTCAAAAGTGCTTCCTCCGCACTGCGTCTACTGCAGGTTGTCCAGGATCTTTCAGTATTTCACATTATTGAAAACACTTTTGAGATCCAGTGCTAAGATGGCTCTACTATTACGTTTGTTGGGTGGGTCAATAACTTCCATCTTGATCTGCAACAGGTACTCCTGCGTCGATGGCGCTCCCTGAAGCCAAACGTGGTGTGGGGCATGTAGTCGCTATCCTTGAAATACGCTGAAAGCCTGGTATGCACAGCTTTCTTCATCAGCTTGCCGGCACAGGAAGTGAGCGAAATCGGACGCAGGTTGTCAATATTGAACTGTTTGCCCGGTTAAGGAATAAAGCTCACGTCGGCCTAGGCAGGGGCGTATCCAGGGGGGGGGGGGGGGGAGGAGCTATGGTGATTAAGTACTTCCCCTACCCCCCCGAAATATTTTTTCGTGCTGTCATGCATTGCCGACGAAAACAACCCCCGGCGCCGGAAATAATCCTCGATTTCGTCTAGAATGTCTTTTTCACGCTCGATAGACATTTCGCCGCGAACATGGCGAACTTGGGCTAAATTTCGCGGCAACGCCCATGCAACGGGAGTCACATAACCGCGAGGAGCCCCATTCGAGCACAGTTTCGAGGGCGTTTTGATGGCGAGCGGGCTGGTCGCCGCATGTCGTGGATACCGCGAGATGCCGCAGCCTCCGATACTTTATGGGTATTTGTATTGACCCTTCTCGCGGAGTATTTTGTTTTAAGGAAACGAGATGGCGCTTACGGCGCGCACCGCACGTAGCCTCAGCGACAGCGCACAAATACGAAACATGACCGCTTCCACCTTGCTTTTGCGTGATCAGCTGTCAGAAACGCAACTGAGTTTTCGCTCACGCACTCTGATCTAGATATGCTGTCTTAAATCATGTGCATTGAACACGTGCGGAGTATTTCGCGGCTAAAATAGTGACTTGCATATTGAAGAATCAAATGAATCTATGTGGCCAAGTTCGCGTACCCCTGCTGCAACTGTGCGTACGTGTTACCGGCACTTCGAGATGCACGGCATTCCTAAAGGATGCAGAAATTAGCTCATCCGCCAACCTTGTATCGCCAACCTTCGAAAAGAAGAGCTTCATTCCAAAAACGTCTGCAAGAGCGAGTACCGCTTGTTAAACAATGACAAAGGTAGTAGCGCCACTTCCTGTCATAGTAAGTTTCGCACACATTATCAACAGACACCTGCCCCAACTCGCCACCGTGTCTATGGGGGAACGGACGAACACTTGAATATATGCGCAGCATATACGCACACTAAGTGACAGACTACACCGATAGCGCATGATTGGTCGAAGCTGATTGTTTCGTAGCGGTCCGTAAAGTAAGCGAATTACTAGCGATAATACATCTTTGCCACAGGTATTACAAAGTACAAAACAGCATACCTTTCAATCCTTGCACGCAGCAAGAACAAATCTATCGGAAATGACCACACCCGCGAGCGACTAGGCAGAAAACAATCACACAGTGACCGCATCGACGAAGTAAAAAATGTGACAAGTTGCTGCTTCAAAATATTTGCCAAATAAACAACGAAGAGCAGACCACACTAATTCTGATTCAATTCATTAGCGGAAAGTTTGGATAGCTTGGAATACATTTTTGGGCCCGCTTTTAGAAAAAGCAACATATACACGGGTCGCGCCGTTCGTACATAGCGTCATCAGCTCCGAAAGCATTTTTGCATGTTCTCTGAAGCTGTGGCCAAAGCTTCGTTTCCTCCACGCATCCCCGTCTACGATATCTATCGAAACAGGCGTTTGCTAAGCTGCACCGGCGTCATACTATCGCATTGTAAGCATGGAGGCAACGGAAGCAGTTGAAGCAAGCAGTGGACGCGTTACCACGTGATCAAAGATGGCAGAGCCCCCGTGATCGGCGGCGAAAGGGTCAATAAAGTTCTCATAAACGTTTGATGCGAAAGGTTCACTGATATTTTAAAAGTCGTGCTTCAGATTTTCAATTCCGGAACGTTGTGGGTTTAATGTTCTTATACATTTGACGCCAAAGGTGCACTGACATTCCTAAAGTCGTACGTCGGGCCGTCCAACAAGAGAAGCCAAATCAGCACATTTTGACACAAGATCACAAAGCATTCAGCGAGATCCCATGTGACAAACCGTTGTGGTGATCCAGTTGTACTATAATTTCGGTGCTATTTCTCACAATACACGACCGGTGACAGGTTCTTCTGCACAATACATTGGAACGACAGGAAGCAGCATTGCGATATTTCCCTGGCCGTTGCATATGTACAAAAATGTAAACAAAGCTCTTGAATGACGAAGTTTAAATAAAATATTTGTCCTCTACTTGTTGATGTCATGGAATTTACGTTTTTCATATGAGCGGCGTGCACTGTTTGGCTGGCTTCGAAGTGATATTGTTCTCAAGTTCGTGTGATATGTTCTTTACCTATTAAATAGGAAAAAACATGGAAGCCTTGATATCAGTTATTTCTGTCACAATTTTTGGGACACACGTATATATTCTTCAATGAAGTAATACAGATTTTACTTATCTTGACAGTGCATAGCGTTCAAGAATTAATTTGTAGCGTCTTTGGCAATAGCAACGCAGTTATTATTCATGCATTTGATCCCTCGACAAATTATATAACGTACGAATAAACACATGTTCTATTTCAGCATTTCAGATTGAGGTGTATTGTTGACGTACTGTCCTTATGGAGAACTATGCAGGTCGAAGCGTTAGTTTGACGGCGTACTGTTCGACCTGAGTTGACCCTGTAACGCCACTACATTCGGTCCCTCGTCTACAGAGTCGACATACTGTGTAAGGGATTCCCGCTTACGTTTAAAACCCCTGCAGTTCCATTGTAGTATTGTCAACTTAGTTTGACGAGCCATGTTGCAAACTGGAAGCACTCAGTTCTTGTTGTTCTTTACTCAGGTCAAACGTGTCATCAGGTGCAGTCTGCCTAGCACCCATTTTGCCTGTCACTCCGGGTGTTCTCGTGCGCGAACACTCAGCGAATTCTTGCAACCTATAGTCGATCCTAATTTCGTAAGCTTCGAGTTTTCACATATGCAGCTCTAACAATGTATGTATTGTCGGCATGTCATTCGTTGTAAGTTCTCCTGAATTCTTTTCCATAGCGTCTCCGTAATTTCTTCTACGCTAGCCTGTATGATTGGTAGCATGTAGTATACTTTATTTGCAATTTGCTCTTTCGTTCGCTTTTGCATCTTTTTCATCCCTGCGCTGAATTGATTTGTAATTGCGTCCGCGTCTGCGCACGCTATACTCGCGCCTATCGCGAATACCACGACGTCGCTCGACCTTGCTAGCCCGATTTCTGACACACGACGGGGCAACTTAGTGAAGCTACCTGATGACTGCGGGGGAAGGTTGTCCTCCTCCATCGCCTGCGCGAAGGGTACCTGCGGTGCTCTAGAGTTCTCTGCATTGTTCGCTGCGGTCTTCTCTCTATGTTTTTTTTTATTTCTAGCTTGAGCCTGTCATTCGCATCCGCAAGTTTTTCATCAGCCAATGTGAGGGGAGGGGAGCCGAACACTCTACCCATCTGACTTTGTTGCGGCTTCTTTTGTTTCCATGTCCGGATTCTGGATAGGGCCCATCGTGCTTGTATGCTCGACGACCGCCTACCCGAGGACCCCCGCTGAATGGTCTCGCATGCGCTTGAAGCGAAGTGGTCTCCCGCGGCTTACGAGTTTGTAGGTTGGGGGATTCGCTGCTTCCAGTGTTCCTGGAGTCATGTTGCTGATGGTCTTCAGCCCGGCTCGTTCCAGTACCACCTCTCCTGTACTATTGGCTGCACTGGATCAACCCAGGCTGATGGGAGCACCCGCAAATGAGGCAACTGAGGTGACACTGGTGGCACTCTTCTAGATTTGTCTCGCCGCAAGCATGGCATGGAAGGCTGACGGGTTAGGGCAAACGTCGGCGCGATGTCCAATCGGGCCACAGCGGAGACAAGCCGGTGTTGTCTTGCGCTAGAGGAGAACCGACACATCTTCTCCCCAGTAATAAACGCTCAAAGGCACCTTCCGGCCATCGTACCTTTCCTAACTTTCGCACTTCTACCGCTGGAGGCTCCAGCAAGTAAATGGCCTGAGTAATATCCGCTACCGGGGCTGTTGAATAACACCACGGCTTGCGGGGTTTGTCGACTTGATGTAGGCTTGAACAGCTGGGGCGTCTCCTCCGAGTTGCAGCTGTCTGATCTATCGAATAAGTTAGGCGTCCTTGATGTGAATGATAATTATATTTTCATCCCAGGCTAGCCGAATACCGAGCACCTGCGACTTCTCGAGATTGCCGACGACAGCGTACGTGGTTTCCCGGATATGGTTGCTGCCCCTAATTTAGGCAAGATTTAGAGTTCCATTTGGCCTTATGATGATCACAGCATCTTCCGTTCCGAGTGTAGGCATAAGGTCACTTTTCCTGCGTTTACTTTCAGCTTGCTTGCCAAGTGCCGAAGTGGTGACGTGGCCATCACGGCCGGCCCCGTGGCTATGGTTGCCTTTTGCTGTGACGAACGGGCGCGCCTCGAAGTTGCTCGCTCCCACTGTTCTAAATTTTTATGGATCGTATGCTCCATTGTTTCTCCAAAAACTGGCGTCTCCGGAGTTGAAAGGTCAATTTCTCGCATTCTGTCTGGGTCTTAGCTCCGTGCACTGTTAAACAAATTTACACCCTTTGGGTGTATATTTGCCACACAACAGTAATTGACTGCCTTGCTTGCGTCCTTTCTTGAGAACGCGGCACTCGCTACTTTCCTGTCAAAAGTGGTCTGTCATACTGATAACGCGCATGCCGTTCGGGACTTGGAAGTACCGGGTTCGCAACGTTAAAGAAAGAAATTCTGAAGAAGACAGATAACGATTTTTGTTTAGGGGCAAGATACCACCCAAAGGGTGTAATTTTGTTTATGGGTGTGCGAAAGCTATGTATAGTAAAAATATTGACACCCATCAGGGTGTTTTCTTGTCGCACTGGTAACACCCTTACCGTTATGGCCTTACAAAAATGTGTAAAGTACGACAACGGGGCTTTAGACATGCGATGACAAAAGACGTACTTCAAGACTATGTAATCATTCTGACAGGCTTGGACACGCTGAAATATCCGACAAGAGAATTTCACAGGAAGAGATATTAAATTCTCCTGTCGGCTATTTTTTTGCGCTCAAGGCTCTCATAATGATTCCATAGTCTTTAACTACGTCTTTTGTCATTGCGCCTCCAGTTAGAGCTGCGTTATCGTCCTCTATAAGTTTTCGTAAGTCCATAATAGTAAGGGTGCTACCAGTGCGACAAGAAAACACTCTTAAGGTGTAAACATCTTCAAGGCCACGTCCGGTGTGGCGTCCGCGGTGCCGCTGTCGACGGCGTTCACGTGGTCGAAGAATAAAGTCCCATAGAACTGCCAGAATTGGCCCACTTGGATAAGATGGGTGTTTGCGGGTTCCTGGTGACTTCAGAGATGCAGTCTAAATGGTTTGCAGCGGTGCAGACGAAATGTTTTGTGACACAACGTCGATTAGGCGGAGCCCACTTGAAACGCGTCCGCTCTCATTCACGGCTCGCAGTGCCCCCCATGTGCTGGGAGAGAAAAAAAGAAGCAGGAGTAAGGACACGTGAGGTGGTTCGGAGGGAGACGGCCAGCGTGGCGGACGTGAAGGAAGGAAGAGAAGAATGCGCCCAGGGCGCGTGAGTAGCGGCCAGTCGTGTTCCTGACCCAAGGCCAATAGAAGCTCATACCTGAGATCGACACCACGTCCAACTACAGCTTGTGGATGGCGAACGTCGGAAGGGCGTCCAACCCACGCGGGCCAGCATCTCCAGCGTCGTGACCGAGCTGCGCCTGGCGAATGCTGTATGGGCGTCTGACCGTAGCCTGCCTTATGCAACCTCATCTTCACAGCACGGTAAATTATTGCCATTTGATGAGTAATACAACATAGTCCACTTGCTAAACCTTTTCTGCATGACCACGTGAAGCCGTTACTTTCGTAAATGTGGCGACTACTTCTTTGTTTAGTTTTATATACTTTCTATATGACTGTTGTGCATGTTGTGCACTGGCTTCTTCATCTTGATGGGTGCATCCGCTAAATATAGTCCTTATCCACTTATTTACAAACGGTCCCGTCTCTCCCGTTGGCAGATACATCTTCGTTGTCTTACACTCTTTATCATGGTCCAAGTAGCGGCTTGACAATCACGTATATCACAACCTCATTCAAATCAATGCGCAGAACTCCATCAGACGCTCCAGTTAAACTACCTTTTCATGCCTATATTGTCCCATGCTTTTCTACCTCATATGGACGCGTTGAGCAAGCTTTGCGAACACTTCAGTTACTTTCCGCAACGAAAGTTTGTGTCTATTATTTCATGGCAGCACGGACTTAATTAGCTTTCTTGCACCGGCAGGCTGACGTAATATATGAAGAACTTGCTTTTTTGATCAGCTGCACCGAACTTTGTTTTTTGTTAGGGGCCTTTGAAGCCTACACATAAGTGTGAGTTGGACGCCAGCTCACTTGACATTGATGTCAGTGCCACCAATTACAAACACGTCCTACTGTAATAGGCTTGCAGGCTTAAAGAACGAGCAGCTGACTGGCTTTCTGCATATTACGTACTTGGTTCAATGAAGCCCCCATGATCATATGTGTTGTGTGCTCACATGTCCGAAGTTTATTTTTGTGATCAGGTAAAAAAAATCTTCCAACGTTACACGCAATGCGTAATGCATATTCTTGGCAGTACCGCTATCACTAAGGGTCACTTTTTTCGCTCTAATTGAACAATCCGTTCACCACTGTAGACCAGTACACCACACCACAACTACAACCACTGCATCGTGGTGGAACGACTCGTCCCAGCATGTTATAGTGGTATGTAAAGCAATCATGAAGGGTGCCAGATAAAGGAAACAATAGCTATGAAAGGTGGCCCATGGTTGGGCTGCGGAAACTGAATCAAAATCTGATTAAAATGCATATGGTAGTGATTAAAAGTTGAGCGATGTCTTACAAAAAGACATTGCTGTTTTACGAAATGCTACAGGTGTGTACATTTGCCAATTAAAGCTTTGCGCATGCTTGAAGCATAGAATGCAGAACTGAAAATACATTTTTCTCTCTTCAGTACACCGCCTATGCAATGTACAGCGCTGCGGCCGATTGCAGCTTACGTAGCGCGAGTGTGGTGAAGAGCATTTTGGCCACGTGCTCATGTGGTCCGTAATATTTGGCTATCGACTGTACTTGTACCAGGCGTCTAGGGCACAAATGGTGGCCTTTTAGTGGTTCTGCATTCTGAAAGCTGTGGGTAGGTGTGATTGACCATATATGGCTGGATTGTCACTTGGGATGGGCGGTTGGGGGGTTAGGGCAGAAAACGCTCGCAGAGATTAATTGCGATCTCGCAGGAGTTACGAATTTTTTATTCCCTATTATGTGTGGTCTTCATGGGACACGCGATCACGTGGATATCATGTACGAATTATAGTATAGCGAATGAATGCAAAGATTACTATGAAATTAAAACAAGCGATTCAAATTAAGCGAAAGGCCCTGTTCGAAAATGTCCGCAATCGTAGAGGATATCTCTAACCCTTATTAGTGGCTAGGTTACGGATAACGCTTTTTCGAAGTAGTTACTTCGTTTATCTCCCTGGAGATTACGCGGAGCAAAGCGTCATAGCTACGCAGGATTCGGCTGGGCGTTGCTTTCAGCAGTTGCAACGCACCCCCACCCCCACCCATCGGCCAGTCGAACAGCCCTTATTGAGAAAAGTATAGGGCCTGTTAAACGCAGGAACAAATGTTATCGGATTGCCCAGCGAATATATTGGAGGGACTGACCTTGGATAATTCGCTATTGAGCATTGGCATGTAACTATAGTCGAACAACGCTATTATGGGCGTATGGCCTAAGAATGCAGCTTCAAATCGGACAACTAAAGCGCTGTTGAAGTTGCTGCATGAACTGAAACTAGAGAAATGGCTCTAGACTGGCATCTGTTCCTCCGGTATATCCTGATGGTGTTCCATAAGCTACGTGTTTGTTGTATATCTCGCCTTTGTGACAAATACCTCCTAAAATAACAATATGATCGAAAATAATACGAATAGAGAATATTCACTGCGTCCTTTTCTTTGAGAAAACAGATCATTAATGTATTCGCCGACTTTAAATAAAGTGAATAAATATCTATGTAGTGCCCAGATGACAGCTTGTTCGTGCTGATGATTGAGAATCACAAAAAAACTCAGTGCCCTTCCACTCTGTGGAGAAGGATGAGTAGCAAACCTGTGCATGTGCGCCCCTAGTGACGAACTGCACCTCCGCCGGGGGTCAGCACGACATTGCACAATCTTGCGGATCGGCCGACGTATGGGTAGTGCTTAACGCCTGCTTCACCTACGCCACAAGTAGGCCCGGCATTTCGCTATCGTCGTGATCGGCTCACGTATGGGGAGTGCTTAACGCCTGCTTCACCAACGCTGCCGGTCGGCTCGGCACTTCACTATCATCTGGATCGGACCACGTATGGGGAGTGCTCAATGCCTGCATCATCTACGCTGCGGGTCAGCCTGGCACTGCACAACCTTTGGGATCAGCCGACGTATGGGGTGTGCTTAACGCCTGCTTCAACTACGCCACGGGTCAGCCTGGCATTGCACTATCTTCGGGATCGGCCCACGTATGGGGAGTGCTTAACGCCTGCTTCACCAACGCTGCCGGTCGGCTCGGCACTTCACTATCGTCTGGATCGGACCACGTATGGGGAGTGCTCAACGCCTGCATCATCTACGCTGCGGGTCAGCCTGGCACTGCACAATCTTCGGGATCAGCCGACGTATAGGGTGTGCTTAACGCCTTCTTCAACTACGCCACGGGTCAGCCCGGCATTGCACTATCTTCGGGATCGGCATACGTATGGGGAGTGCTTAACGCCTGCTTCACCTCCGCAGCGGGTCTTCCCTTCACTGCACTACCTTCGGGGTCGGTCCTCGTCTGGGGTGAGCGTAACGCCTGCTTCACCTTCTCCGCGGGTCGGCCCGGCATCGCCCTGTCTTGGGACTGTCGAGCACAGTCGACACAGTCGAGCTGCGCAGGCAAATTTTTTGCCAGAAAACCCTCCAGTTCATCTTGGAAAATGAGCTTATACTTATACTTGTAAAGATTAATGCAATAGATGGAGATCTGCTCTGGACCACCGTCAGGCTTGACGTGTGCTTAGGGAGCGCATGAACGAATGATTGCATTGTGGTGAACGTGGTTTATGTCATAGATCAAGGACATCCAAGAAGTGGGACGTTATGCGGACTCATTTTCTCGCATTTACTACTAAATTATCACTCAATTTTTAATAGTAGGGTTTAGAGGCTATCTCATGTATGCTACGTTTCTTTTCTGCCTTTTCTTTGAGGTCTGCTCATTCTTGAAAGCAATGCGTTTTTCCAAAACATTGAACACTGCGATACTATGTTGCCTTTCTTCAGCTGTCGTTATTCATCAAGAAAGCAAAAGACCCCTAAAACCCTCCAACGTAACAATAGTTCCTCCACTTCTTGTTACACTTTATGTTGTGACGGAGTAAATAAAGCAATCAAACGAATTATATTGGGGAATGTGAAAACACTAATTTTGTTTTGCATTGGACGCAACTTAAAAAAGTCCGATGAGTCAAAATTACCATGGGGTAATGTACTATGTTGCCTTTGAAAAACGACTCGAACAACTTCGGAAGGTCGAAGTAACACTTCACAGCACTACTTTCTCAACTCGTGCTTCTTTTTTATTGGCGCCCTGTCTTGCACAAGTGGGTCATGTCATCGAAACACAGGAATCCTGATTTCATCCACGGTGACTGCTGGCTCACTTCTTTTTCAGTCCGATTCCACTATTTCCTCCAACCATGCCACCAAGAGCAGCAGCTTCGTTGGGTGCCATGATGATCACAGCTGAAAGCACAGATGTCAAATCTTAATAAATTACATCTTTGATTCGGAACACATATGTCAGTGTCGCAAGAGATTTCCAGGTTGGGTTACTGTACCTATATAATGCGGGTGTCTGTTCGGACACTTAGCCATGAAAAAATTATTAGGAGCAAAGAAAAAGCTGGTTTAGTACAAGTTGGTTTCAAACCCTACATAAGAGCGTTGCTTTCTGTGACTGAAATCTGAAATTGTCCAACCAGAATGGAGCGGTTTATTGCACCCTAAGCAATTGAAGCAGCCTGTCTCCCTTAACCAGTCTTTTTTTCTGCTTCCGCTATCGGCTTTCCGTATTATTTTACACATCATATCACTCGCTTAAATGGGTCACCGTTTTGACAATTAAAAGACAAGCTGAAAGTGAAGAGGACGCTCGCTGTAGCAAGGATTGCAAGATTTAATAAAGTTACTTAAATGGCATGGAAGCGGAATAAAAGGAAGCTCCGGCGGCACACAGATGCTGTGCGCGCTCTTGTTACAACTGGGAACTAAACCTTCTGGTCTTTTCGATGTGGAGGCACCCTCACCTTAACATTTTTCTTTATACTATTTGAACGCGAGGAAAGGTCGCGAATCCTAGAGGCTGCTTGGAGCGTTGACCCAGGAAACGGCTCAACCTTCTTTAAGAAATAAAAGCATTTATTCAATACTATCTGATAAATCGGTAAATAAATATGGAGTTTTACGTGCCAAAACCACTTTCTGATGATGACGCACGCCGTAGTGGAGGACTCCGGAAATTTCGACCACCTGGGGTTCTTTAACGTGCACATAAATGTAGGTTAATCAGTGTTTTCACATTTCGCACCCATCGAAATGCGGCCGCCGAGACAGCGATTCAATCCCGCGACCTCGTGCCCATCTGCCCAACACCATAATAAATGGTATACTAATATCACCATAATAAATGGGTGATATATGGTAGACGCACCTAATAGGTGGATTTTTAAATATAGATGTTTTCTTTCATTTATTTCTCTATTCCTATGCGAAATATGCTCTAACGAGATAATGTTCAAGAAGACAAGAAACAGCAGCGTTTCACTAAACCTTGTGTTGTTCAGTTCTGTTACGATCGTATTTTTTATACTTCATGCCAGTTATGATCTAAGTTCGATGCCTTAGGCCTCATTGGTTTGACCCATATACGTAAACATACAAAGTAATAAGCGCTCTTGGCAGAAGGAATACTTCTCTGAAAATCATAGTCAAAGTGATCTCATGAGAACAAGTTGAGAAGTTATGGTTACCTATGGCCACCGCAACTGCTGCAAGAAGGTCCATTCCCAAGACTCGGTTCATGTTGACAGGTGCTGTAAAAAGAAAATTGGTCAGAAATATCTGAATCATCAAGATAACAACGCCTTACAGCGAGATGTCTTGCGAGCTATTAGCCCTTGGCTATATTTGAGCTTTCTTTTCGCTAAGACAAATAAAATTGAACCAGTTTCACATATCATTTTCTGGGTCGGAAGTAGAACATGAACTTGACCAATCTTCATGAAGCGAAACGAAAACTAGTACAAAAAAGTTTGTTTGGACAGTCTGGTAGTTATAGAGGTTGGAACAAATGGCCTTGTACTTATTGTAGACTAACGTCGGAATCATCTATATCCCACACACTTTTTAGCAACAGCAGCTCAGGTAGTCCACCATGAGGATTTCCAAACAAAGGTTCTTTTAAAATGATTTGGTATATACAGTCCCTGAATTTATGAAGACAATGTTACATGGCAGTTAGCAGGCCGAGAAGTTTACCAAAAAGGTATAGCGTGCATATTCTCTTTGATGTGTCTATTGTAAAGACCACTGAATGGACGCATTATTCACACGAAACAGTAGCAGTTGGCCGCGGTGGTATTTCGGTGGTTTAGGCCTGCAATCATCGCCGTGACTTGTTCGTACCATGGCTCCGCTCGCATGTCTGCTCCACAACATGCCAGTACCACACGTACGGCGTAAGTAGTCGCATGAAATGTTGGTCGGCAACCAAAACTGAAGCGCAGTATAATACCATGATTGGTTTGCAGTTTTCGGCTCACAGGGTCCAACTGCTTACAAGTAATTTGACTCCATTCTTATTCTTATTTGGTCCCCACTCTGCAAAGGAGTTTGATCATGCTTCACATTTCAGTAGATTATCAAGGATCGTACAGAATTACCAAGCTCCTCCGTTCACATTTTATAAAAAAACGCAATACCTCCAATAAACGCATTTTCCCTCTTTATATAAATCAGTATGACTCGAAAGACCTGTGTAAACTCAAACTTTGTCACAAATTGCGTTTGCGTTTGCCATGTTACCAACGTTGTCATGAAGTGCAACAGGCGTTACTGGCTCTTTCGTTTTCATAAAAGAATACTCTTTTATGAAAGACAATACAATGCTTACCATTTGACACTGTTGCAATAGGCCAACAGAGAATCAATGTCCAATCAGTAATCTTTAGACACGATTTCAATAAACAAGCGATCTTGTTCTCCTAGATATGTACAGAACACGTAAAATGGCGATAACATATTCAGAAATTTAACATATGCGCAGCGATAAGAAATGCGCGTGATTATGCAGTTCACGTACTTTTTTACTCACCGGTTCTTGCGCTGCAAGCCTTGAGTTGGGTTGGCAATAGAAGTAGGTATAATAGAAGGCCCGGTCCTGTGGGCCTTAAATACAAAGGAGCATTGTTCAGGTTTGTCCTTTAGGTCATGGATAGAACGTAAAGAATAATGTAGTTGAGAAACGAATTTTACGATTGCGAGACTTTTCATTCAAAGCTCCATCAAAGTTGTGAGCAGAGGATATGTATCTTCATACAAAACAAAGAAATATAACTGGCAGGGACATAATAGAATGTTCCCGTAGGAAGAGCAAATTGCGGAAATAACGGGAAACTCTTCTTTGATGGTAGAATTTACATTGTTAGGAACAAACTAAAATTAAAAAACAAACAAGCCGGTAATCACGGAATCTGACAGTTCATTTTCTGGCTTTATTAAACCTAAATTGACTGTCATATTCGTCAGGAGCAAATTAGTTCTTCAAGGGAACAGTGCAAACGCTGCGCACCAGCGTCAGAACGTCAAGCTACGTACTCAATCTTTTCAAAGTTATAACGCCGCAAATGATTAACTCTGCTCCAATTCTTTAAAGTGAAACCAGAAATGCAGGACGTCACATGCAACCGAGGGGGCGGTAGAGGGGGGTACGCCCTGCTATATGCTGTGTTCGTTTGTACGCGGACAGTTTGGGAGCGCTGCAATCACGGCGCGCAAGCGGGTATGTCACATGGTATTTTTTTGTATTTTGCGGGCATCCGCAGTAAGCTGAAACACGCTAATACTTAATAGATAGAAAGTTAGAAACTGTAGAATCGGACGTTTTCCAAAGTGCTCCACAACTGTATAATTGGAATTCTCTTCCTTACTTGGTTGTTTCAAAAGCAGGTTGATTATTCTTCGATAGTTATCTAATTAAGCAAGACAAAGAAAATAGCCTGACACACTACATACCAAAGTCGGCAACACGCATTTGGTCGAGTCCTCCTGAAGTGCATCGGCAAATTTTTAAACTCCGGCTAAAGTTAGCTGAAGCACCCTGCATATATGTGAGAACAGTCGAACGAAAATACGGTAGCAACAAGAAATTGAGGTTTCCTTATTAGAGGCCTTCGAGTATGCTCGAAAAACTAAGACAGCACCACCAGAAAGCGGAACTTCTGGAAACGAACAAGGCGCACCATTCTTTTAGTTTTTTACAGAGTAAAGCTTGATCCCCCTTTCCCTTCTTCCATGCAAGAACTCGCGTTAACCAACACCTCTGACAGTATTTATATATATATATTGTTGCGACGGTGATAAATGTACACTGGCTCCAATGGTAGTGCAGGAACGAATAAACACGACGTACGTGAAAACACGTTATTTTTCACTGTCAGACGTTTCGGCTGGTGGGCCTGCCTTCATCAATCAAAGCTGGCCCACAAGCCCAAACGTGCGACAGCAAACAAGAACGTGTTTTCACGTACATCGCTGTTATTCCACTGTGATATATATATATATATATATATATATATATATATATATATATATATATATATATATATATATATATATATTGTTACGGGGTTAATAGCAGTCAGACGTGTATTTACACGATATTTACAATAATTATATCAGCTGACAAGATGGTAGCCAGCGCGCGAAGCCCAGAACATCTTCTTCGTCAGCGTGTCACAACACCCCCGGCGGCTGAAGCACCGGCTCGGTGCTGGTTAGGAGGCGGGCGAGTGATACAACTTAAGACGCGCGACGTGGACCACGTCTGAGCGATGCGGAGCCACGGTTGGCTCATGAGGGGCGATTTCGTACGTGACGTCAGTTACTTGACGCAAGAAACGGTAATTTCCGGAGCAGCGTGAAAGTAACTTCTCCGAGAGGCCAACGCGTCGCGACGGCGACCAAAGGAGAACCAGGGCCCGGTGTGTAATGGACGTCACGATGGCGGGCGTCATATAAGCGCCGCTGATTCTCCTGCGACTCCACAAGTCGACGTCGAGCAGTATGGCGTGCTTCTTGTGCTTTGAGGATGGCTTCACGGGCGTACTCGGATGTGGAATTCAGACTAGCGGGCAGAACGGTGTCGAAAGGTAACGTAGGGTCACGGCCAAACAAGAGGAAGAATGGAGAGAAGCCTGCGGTAACATGGCGATACGAATTATAGGCTAAAGTAACGAACGGCAGCGCAACGTCCCAGTCGCGATGGTCATCGGAGACATACATGGACAGCATGTCAGTTAGGGTGCGGTTACGGCACTCGGTTAGACCATTCGTTTGTGGATGGTAAGCAGTAGCAAGTTTGTGCTTAGTCGCGCACGAGTGTAGAATGTCACTGACAACTTTAGAAAGAAAGTAGCGGGCTGTCGAGGGGCGCCGTGGTGAAGGATGATGTTCTCTAGGAAGAAGTCGGCGAAATCGGTTGCACAGCGTTTCGGAAGAGCCCGTATGATTGCATATGGGGTGGCGTAGCCTGTTGCTACAGCAATCCATTTGTTTCCCGAAGCAGACGTAGGAAAAGGGCCTAAAATATCAACACCTACACGGAAGAATGGTTCTGATGGTACGTCAAGTGGTTGAAGGCGACCAGCAGGTAGTGTGGTCGGCTTTGTGCGTCGTTGACAAAGGTCACACGCAGCGACATAACATCAGACGCGACGGTATAGACCATGCCAAAAGACGCGCCGACGAACACGGTCATAAGTCCGTGACACGCCAAGGTGACCTGCAGTCGGTACATCATGAAGCTGGGCGAGAACAGCCTGACGCTGATGCTCAGGCGCAACGAAGAGTCGGTGAGGGCCGTCCGGGCCCATGTTAGAGCGGTACAATATACCATGTTGAAGTTCAAACAGGCGAAGGGAAGGATCGGGCGTCGTTGAAGTGAGCCGTTGAAAAAGGTGTTGCAAGGAGGCGTCCCGACGTTGTTCGGCTCCAATATCGCGAAAAGCAGCTAGAGGGAGAACGGTGACAGTTCTGCCGGCCGCAGAAATGTCAGGAGGGTCGACAGGATGGCGCGACAACCAGTCCGCATCTTGATGTAACCGGCTGGTCTTGTATACAACTGAACAGCTGTATTCTTGAAGGGGCAGAGCCCAGCGGTCAAGGCGCCCTGAAGCATCTTTGGGGGGTGAAAGCCAACACAGAGCGTGGTGATCAGTGATGACTGTGAATTGGCGGCCGTACAAATAGGGACGAAATTTACCCACTGCCTAAACGAGAGCCAGACACTCGCGTTTGGTGATCGAATAATTGCTCTCCGCAGAGGAAAGAAGGCGGCTGGCGTAGGCAATAACACGTTCTCGCCCTTGTTGATTCTGTGCCAAGATAGCTCCAATACCGTGGCCACTGGCATCGGTACGGACTTCTGTTGGAGCTGACGCATCAAAGTAAGCGAGAATGGGCGGGGACGTCAGCAGCCCAATTAGCTCGGTGAAAGCACCAGCTTCCTCAGGGCCCCAAATGAATGCAGCGTCTTTCACGAGGAGCTGATTGAGAGGGGGCTCAACGTTCGCAAAATTTCGGACAAACCGACGGAAGTAGGAACAAAGGCCCGAGAAGCTGCGAACATCCTCGGCACATGTTGGCACGGGAAAGTCTTTCACTGGCCATATTTTATCGTGATCAGGGCTTACCCAAGAAGAATCAACGAGATTCCCGAGTACAGAAATTTCACGACGACCGAAGTCGCACTTGGACGAATTTAGTTGTAGCCCGGCAGACGGAAAACAGATAGGATCGTCGATAGGCGTTCGAGGTGTATCGCAAAACTCGGAGAAAAAGCGATCACGTCGTCCAAGTAACAGAGGCAGATGGACCACTTCAAACCGTGTAGGAGGGCGTCCATCATTCGTTCATATGAGGCCGGAACATTACATATACCAAAAGACATCACTTTAAACTGATACAGGCCATCGGGAGTAATAAAGGTTGTCTTCTAGCGGTCCATGTCGTCGACGGCAATTCGCCAGTAGCCGGAGCGAAGGTCGATGGAAGAAAAATATTGTGCTCCATGCAGGCAATCTAGGGCATCGTCAATTCGTGGTAGCGGATAGACGTCTTTCTGTGTTACCTTGTTGAGGTGTCGTTAATCGACGAAAAATCGCTAACTGCTGTCCTTCTTTTTAACTAGTACAACAGGGGATGCCCATGTGCTGCAAGAAGGTTCGATGATGTCTCCAGAAAGCATCTTGTCAACTTCATGTTGGATAATATGTCGCTCAGTAGGCGAGACGCGGTAGGGTCACCGATGAATCGGGCTCGCATCACCGGTGTTTATTAGATGTTTTACGACAGATGTTTGTCCTAGAGGGCGCTCTCGAAGGTCGAATATGTCCCAGTATGAGGCAAGGAGGCAACGTAGTTCTTGAGCACGCTGGGCCGCAAGGTCGGGAGCAATCATTTTTGTTGGGGCATTCAAGTCTGAAGGGACAGGGGGCGAAGCAAGAGTTGAACACGAGGAGCTGTCACAAGTAAAAGCCGAAACTTGGTAGTTTCTTGCTGGCGTTATTTCCGCCAGGGATATTCCATGCGGCAATACTTGTGTACAGAGTCAGAGTCCAAAGTTCACAAGCGGAAGGCAGGACGTGTTGTCCGAAATGGTAATGACGGTGTGACGCTAATGACGGCCACAAGTGAAGCATATAGGCTTGTCGTCTGTAGTGCTCCATTCTGCCGGGTTGCGATGCCGCGTTGGGGCATTCAGGCTGCGGGTGCGTATGACAGTTCTGCGCGGAGTGTAGTCAGGCCGATTAACTGAGCCGACATTGGTCAAGCCAACGTTGGCCAATTATTGGCGCACGACGGACTTGATCAATGGGACGGTCACCTGGCAATTGTCAGGGCCATGGGTTGGGGTCGTGACAGGAGATGCGGCTTCTATTTCACGTCGGATGATATGTAGGATGTCCTCAGAGCGATTAGGCGTGGGCGGACTGCGGAGGTCTTCGTAGGTGGGAGTAGCAGCGGTGTTAGGAAGGTGGGGAAATAGATGGGGGGGCAATGCGGCAACTCTTGGCTTCTTGAAACCGCCGCCATACGGTAATCATGGCTTGCACAGTGGAAGAATTGTTGAACACAAGGAGGTAGAAGGCATCATCTGCTATGTCCTTAATGACATGTGCAACCTTTTCAGGTTTGGACATCTTCGGATCCACTTTGCGGCACAGAGCGAGCACGTACTGGATGGACGTGAGGTAGGATTCAGGGCACGTCTGGAGACGCCAAGCAAGGTATTTTTGGGCGGCGCGCTGACGTCCAACAGGCTTGCCAAACCAATCTTTCAGCATCTGTTTACAAATGTCCCAGCTGGTAAATTCCTCCTCGTGGGTATGAAACCAGACGCGTGCCGTGCCCGCGATGTGAAATATCAAATTAGCGAGCGTGATGGTCTGCTCCCAGTGGTTGCTGGAACTCACCCGCTCATATAGTTGAAGCGTCTTCAACACTAGTGTCGTCGGTGCAAGAAAAGCTTCCTGGGTCGCGGGGTTGTGCTAACTTGACGGTGGGCGTGGGTGCCGACGGGCCCGAAGCATCCTCGCTTTGAGCTGGCATTGTAGATGTAGCCAAGGAGCGCCCTCTGCGTAAATTCATCTTGATAATGACCCCGCATCCTCACCAAAAATGTTACCGGGTTAAAAACAGCCAAACGTATATTTACAGGTCATTTACAATAATTGTAGCAGCTGACAACATGGTAGACAGCGCGCGAAGTCCAGAGCGTCGTCTTCTTCCCACCAAGATTAAAGATTGACGAAGATCGTCTTCGTCAGCGTGTCACAATATCATAAGAAGCCAAAAATACACCAAGAATAACACAGGGGAAATTAATTGTACTTATTAATTGATTTAAAGAAATGATAAATTAATAGAATTGAACGTGGATGAAAATACAACTTGCCGCAGGTGGGGAAGGGTCCCACGTCTTCGCATCACGCGTGCGATGCTCTACCAACTGAACTACCGCGGCGCCTTTTCCCCATCCATGTGAAGCGGTAATCGCATTAACGTCGACAGTTGTCTTCCTTCGAGCTCCCACAACTGCTTGCCAACCAAAGCTGCAGTTACCCAAGATTACACGAAAGAAATTCATTGAATAGTGGCGCATACTTCTGGTCATATACCCAGTTACCAAAGCTGTTGCGACGGTTGGTTATAAACCCACTTCACCGAACATAGCATTCCGCTACTTTGCCTATTAGACCATTGACTACCATGTTATGCGAATTGGCGGGAAAATGACCAGAGACCTGAAAGTATGGGAAGTATCCTAAGAATGCTAATTTCATTTAAAAATCCTGATGTTTTCAATATGTTCGTTTACGTATTATTTTTCTTGTGATGGATAAATCCTTGTGTTCTTCTAAACATGTGGCATTCAAACTGCATATGAAACTATGAAACAAGTCAAGTAAGATTAGCATTCTAGCTCCGCAACAGGCGCTATTGTTGTGTTTAATTTGAAGTACGGCTGTGTAAATATGCTTAAAAGCCTTCAAACTACCTTGCTAACATTTACTTCAACGTGCAGATGCACGTAGGTTGGAGGAGTCCTCATTGAGACGATGATCCTCGCTTCGCCTGCCATGGTGGACCAGGCAAGTTTCGAGACGATCTCGGCCTGCCATGGCACACCAGGTAACTTCGCAAGGGCCTTGCTTCCCTGTTTGTGCACAGAGGACGACCGTATGGGCAACTCACCCTTCGGAGGCAACAATAGCATATTATTGGACAGCTATGCAAACTAAGGATAGTTGTTTTGTCAGCCGTATGAAGTTGTAAACATAGGTGTACTAACGAAATTAACAAGAATGATGTCAGGCACGCACAAGCAAACATGAACACATATCACTCGATCTCCGCGGAGACTCGCTGTAAAACGCTGGATTGAGTAAGCGCGGCAACAGCACCTAGCGAATTGACCTTCGTGCTGCCTCTCGCATCACTGCGAACTAAGCTGTGAAAGGACTACGCGCGGCTGACTCTCTCCACGTCGCAGATGGCTTTCAAGTGACAGAAAGTCGGGCCACGTATATTGAAAATCTGGAAGGCACAGTGACTAGCAACAGAGGTTGAACGGCTACGGCGACGCTGTGATGTCACAGGGCCGCAACGGCACTGTGACATCACAGCGCCACCATGTTGGGCGCGGTTCCGATGCCGCACACGCGCTTTCGTTCCCAGTCTGGTGGGTGTCACATTGCCTACGCTGGCGTTCCAAATATATGCGCCATCGCCTGCCGATTTACCGGGAAGGATTATTGCATTTCGGGTCTTGCCCTGCTGTTTTACCATGGCTTATATCGTTTGTGCGTCGCCGACAGAAGCGTTCGCGTTTTTAGACCGTCTATCTGAGAAAACGTGAAGGGGGGCACGTGAGGCAGTGCGGTCTTGAACTTCAGCAGAGCTTATGTGGCTTCCGTGGGCGGGTGGATTAGGGACGGTGATGCTTCATCGAATGAAGTTTAGGTCGTCCGTGCCAGCTTCACTGATGAGGATTCTGCTTGCCGTTGCGTGGAGGAATGTGGCCAACGCACGAACACATTCTGGATTGTGGACATCGACCAGGCAAGCTTCGTACCTGCCAACTTCTTAATCTCATCCCTCCACCTAACTCTCTGCCGGCCCCAGCTACGCTACCCTTCTCTTGGAATCCAGTCCGCAAGCCTTAATGATCATTGGTTATCGTCCCTCCTCATTACATGCCCTGCCCATCCCCATTTATTTTTCTTGATTTCAACTAAGATGTCATTACCTCGCGTTTCTTCCCTCACCCAATCTGCTCTCTTCTTATCTCCCCTTAACGCTACACCCATCATTCTTCTTTCCATAGCTGCAATACCACAATATCAATTCTTCGGTTACTGAAGAACCTTGCCACTATTGTGTACAAATCAGTGCATAAGCAACCACAGCAAGTTTATTTTGTAATTTTGCTGACCTTAATAGCAAATCCAAGCAGATTAGCGTCAAACAGAATTATTTTACTGTCTCTAATGCGAAAATTACGGACGTTTTATTTCTTTATTGCATAACGAAGTTTGTTACCGTTTTAATGCTGGTTGTTACATTGATATACACTCTGTTAGCAACTTTTGCTACAATGTCCCTCCACTGCCTTGTGGTCATGGACCTCCTTTGTACATGTACATTTCCATGTTATCTTCTTCTCATTAACCTAATAAATTTGATTCTGACAGGATTATTAACCCCTGTCACAAAAATACTTTCGATCCCGATAGAAAATACACAACCGGTGCACAGCTACACGGTCCAGGGATTGTTATCACGACTGTTGAGCTCTATAATGGCAAATCTGCCTGAATACATCGAAAATACCTACCAAGCGTGCTCAATAGGCAGAAAAAATTAAGGCATAAAGATTTCTTTAATTATTTCTTGCATTGTTCTTTGGGCAAAAGATGTGGTTTTCTAATGCCTATATTTTCAATATGTTCCAGTAGCATACTGATGAAAATATTCGTCTTCTATATTCTTACCCTAATGTCTCGAGGTTAATTTGCCGTTGCCCAGATTGAGGTTGTTCATATTGCCCATATAGCAGCCGCATAAACATAGATGCGGTACTGTCTGCTGATAAAACAATCTTCTGCACAATTTACACTACAAAAGTAAAATATATTCAAGTTTAAGAAAGTAGCACGCAGAATTAGGTTTAAAGGAGGAAGAGAACGACGAGCGCTAATTTTCGGTGCATTTGTTGAAAATAATGTAAAGAAATAAAAAGATGCAAGAAGGAATCGCAATGTGTGCCAGTTAAACCTGACTGACGGTGTTTATTCATGTGTGCCGAGTTTGTCCAAGAATCACGAACCTCTGTTTTAAAATGTTTTATTTATAAAAAGGGAGCCAGCATGAGTACATTTTGATGGCCCCAGATGAGGGATCTGTTCTATAACATCCTTTTTCAGCACCATAAGTTTGCTAATTCAATTTTTTTTTCTTTTTTTTTTTTTTTGCAGGAGGCAGTTTCATAAGATATGGTGCTCGAAGCAGTGAAACCATGGCAAATCCTCCAGGAAGTCTTCTGGGGTAGAGTGCCTTGCACGAGTCGACATGAAAAAATTGACTGAGGTTAACTCTTGTAAACCTAGTCAGCACGAGCGAAAACTCACTTTGGCTTGGCTTGGTAAAGACTACGAACACAGTGTAAGCATATTTAGCGCCAGCAAACAAGGACGGAAGGGAGACGACACCATAATGCGCTAACTTCAACAACTTGATTTTCAGGAAATACAGCTATATAACTCATGCACAGTGGCGCCACCTTATCCAAATCTTACCCATCCAAAAAAGCCGTCTCCTTATCTAACAAATCGACTGAAGGGGCACTAACACACGTGTCACTATTCCGCCAGATAGCCTGAGCCTCAATAATTTCTCGCACGTCTTTATCTTTGTGCTTCGCAAGAACCCGGCAGGATCCATACACCGGCGCACAGCCGCATTCCTGACAGTGGGTTGACAGATGACCGTATTGCTTATTTTTCACATTTTGACAATGTTCCCGTAATCGGTCATTAAGACATCTGCCTGGGTAAGATTTGGATAAGGTGGCGCCACTCTGCATGGGTTATATAGGTGTATTTCCTGAAAATCAAGTTCTTGAAGTTTGCGCATTGTGGTGTCGTCTCCCTTCCGTCTTTGTTTGCTGGCGCTAAATATGCTTTCAGTTTCCCAACACGCCCAACAAATGGCAATGCTGAACACAGTGTGTCATTAAAGTTGTCGGTCTTGTCGGTGAAGTCCCGGTGAAACCTAGCCGCCGCACTCGACCTTGCCGCCAGCCGAAAGGTGTAGTTCGTAAAACGTTCGTTATCGGTGCCGTTTCTTGTATCCACGGCGTCGTCTCCTCCTTTTTATTTTTAGTATTACTGAACGACGTCTGCGGCTACAGTAGTTTCGACCTTGGCATGCTTCCGCGCTTGAAAATATTCTCTATAATGCGCTAATCTGACCTCCCTTTGCTCCGCTGTTTCAACAGGCAAGCTTACCTTTGCTTGAGATTTCGCAGCCGCTCGTCGAGCTATATCTGTGGCAAGAAAAGGTAAGGTGTGCAGACAGAACACAAGAAAAGAGAAGTGGACTACACAAACGCCGACTATCAACTGAAGGGAGCACTGAGGCGAAAAAAACAGAAAGAAGGCACAAAACTCATCTGCGCGAGCTCTGGAATGCTATCACCACGTAACGGGTACATGTGCCGGTCTACGTGAGAGATAACTGTTAAGGTAATTAATCTCTTCCTTATGTAATGTAATCGAAGGCTGACTCAAGCACGCACTTCCACCATTAGAGTTATGCCATGCCTCTACCATAAGACACGTATCTTCATTCTTGTGCCTGTACAATATCGCGCATTCATCTAACTTAGGCGTGCAGTTACAATCTTCGCAATGTAGGGAAAGATTAGAAAGCGATCCACCGGTTAACGTTATCCTTTTGTGTTCCATTAGCCTCTGATTGATACACCAGCCCGTTTGCCCTACGTAGAACTGGCCACAGCTAAAGGGAACATTATAAACCACACCCAGACGACAATCAGTAAAACTGTTGTTCTTATTGTGCTTCACTGGACAAATATCTGTTCTTTCCTTTGCCTTTTAGCTGCTCCTTCTTCCTTTGCACGGCAGCGCATACCTTACCTAGCTTATTGGGAGCAGCGAAAGCAACATTAACATCATCTCTAATTGCAATTTTTAGGCCTATGCGATCCTGAATGAATGTACGGATTAGCCACTACTCATTTTTGCTATTACTGCTTACTGTAATTACGTCGGTCCCCCTCGAAACCGACTTCTTTAGGCGTTCAGCCACAGTGGCCACTGCTACGCTAGTATGGCCTGCTTCTAATAGGCGCTGGGCATGTTCATTAAAACTGGCGCTCATTTTGGGCATGCAGGATCTCGTAAGAGGAGATTTAAGGCACGACATGGCAATTCCGTTTTTTACTACTTTGGAATCCTTGGATTGGAAGTTTAACAACGGCTTCGAAGATCTTGGGTAGTACTGCCAACAAACTTGATTTTGTTCGAAAACCAAGGAAATGTCCAGAAACTGAATTACGCGTCGCTGAGGAAAATCCTTGGTAAACCTTATTCCTCCTCCATAAAATTTAAATTGCTCACTTACTGAGGTAGCAGCGCAATCAAATTCTTGCCTATTGCAGAAAATCAGCTAATCATTAACGCAACGAAATATCTTGATAACGCAATCACCTAAGGCTTTCTCTAAGCAGCTGTCAACCTTAGTCAGGTAAATATCGCTAAGAATGAATGCGCGATATTGTACAGGCACAAGAATGAAGATACGCGTCTTATGGTTGAGGCATGGCATATCTATAATGGTGGAAGTGCGTGCGTGAGTCAGCCTTCAAATGCTTCACATAAGGAAGAGATTAAGTGCCTTAACAGTTATCTCTCACGTAGACCGGCACATGTACCCGATTGACACGTAGTGATACGATTCCAGAGCTTGCGAAGATGAGTTTTGTGTCTTTTTTCTTTTTTTTCGCCTCAGTGCTCCCTTCAGTTGATAGTCGGCGTTCGTGCTGTCAACTTCTCTTTTCTTGTGTCCTGTCTGCGCGCCTCACCTTTTCATGCATAATGAAGCTTTACCAACTAGCTCAGCTTTCTGTCGTTGTATATCTATGGTATGATGGATTCAGCCTGTAACTTGCGCTGAAGCGCACGCACAGACAGGCTAGCCGGCGAGCCTTCCATTGTGGAACTGAGCGACCAAGCATCGGCAAAACAGCCTTATAGTTACAGCAAAACTCGCGTTTATAGTTCGACGTAATCAGTGCGCGGGCGAGCGTCACTCGACGCCGGGTGCGTCGGAGCGCGTTGGCCGCATCCGGTTACGTTGGCTGCGCCAGTGTCTCGAACCATCAGTCGAACAATACACGCTGTTGTCCTCGCCAAAATGACGCAACGTTTGCGCACGCTTGCGGTGCACGTCGGACAATATTCATGCCTTTCGCTCTTGCCTAGCCACGTGGTACTGCAGCGGAGAGGCTCAGAGCGAGCGCAGCTGCGACGATTCTCCGCAGCGGATCACATGGCGTGACGTCACACCTCCACACTTGCGCTCCGGCGGCTCAAGGTTATTGCGACACGATGAATGACCATGAAAGAGATTGCGTGGCAGAGCTCTCGCTCTAAAATGAAGAAGACAAACAATCATACAAAAAAGAATGATGCACTCCTTCGTGGGGGCGACCCGTTACCTGCCGCGATACAGCTGTGGCACCAGAAAAGTCACACACACAGCACGGGGTCAGCAAAAGCCCTTCGTCGGCTTTCTGCATTGCCAGATACAAAGCAGGGATTCTTTTTATTATTTTAATTACGACATGTCTCCAGCTGAAGCTGTGAGGCTGCACGAAAGCAAGCTTCTCTTGAAAGAAGGAGGTTTCATTTTGCTGGCCAATTCCGCCGTAAACCCACTGACCCTATACAGTTCACGGCTGGCACAAGGGGTTGCGTGAGCAAAGCTTCGGCAGTAATGTGGACCCGCCCAGAGGGATCGCCGAGAAGATACCATTATACAAAGAATAAGGTGGCTGTATACTTCAAAATACTGTAGGTATGAAAGCATAGTCGTAAAATTATATGACCGAAATTTCTACTGCTTGAGGTTATTGCTTTCTATAGTGACTCTACCACATTCAGAAGCTTCACTATGTGCATGAACCTGTGCTTACGATACAATAGTAGGAATAAACCAGATTAAACGTATGAGGCATATTGATGCTGGAAAACCTTCGGGCAGCTGAAAGGTCAATAACATTATTGGTTTCAGCCCAACATGTGAAATATATGGTAGGGAGCACTGAAGCATTATCAAGCAAAGAGATTTTAGCCAAAGTATTGTGTTAGTATTAGTTGTGGTCAAATAATGAAATTCTAAGTAGATATATATCACAAGAACGACCACTCAATATTGAATAGAATATAGAATACTTCACCATTCCTAAAACAAAAGCAAGTTCAGGTGAAGCCTATTTGGGTAAAATATATCAGGCTTACTACATCATTTATTACATGTATGTAGTGCTGTTTCCTAGTAAAGGTTCGGCGAACTGTTGATTATGTAGATAGAAATAGCGCATTTTAATTACCAAGGGCACCGTAGCAAGGGCAGTAGTGAAAAAAGGCATCAATTAATGCTGTGTTTCTGATGTGTAATACTATAGCATGCCTTATTCTTTTCAAGATATGAAAGCACAATGTCTGGTCAAGTGATCGTTCAAAAAAATTTATTTCTAAAAAGCAGCCACTTTTATTCAATGCCTGGGAAATTATCAAGCAGACACCATCTGCCTGATGCATTCGCTCAGAAAATAGAGCCACTTCACAACCACCTGCAGCAGTATAATTCAGAACACTCCTCGCAGCTATCAGTTGCTATCCCTCATCACCAATATGAGCCTGCTTATGCTTGACATATTCACAAGAAATGCATGTGTGGCGGCATTGAATAGTCTTTCATCAAACCTAATAAGAATTCCACAGCAGGGACTATTCGAGTTGTATCGAAAGTTTTGGATATTCGCACACGCCTTAGAAACATGGCTGAATGAGGCAGTGTAGCGTGTACTAGTCATACTACTGACCTAACACTTTTCGTTTGCAGTTGTTGCACTTGCATATGATGACGCTGTGATGCCTCTAATGCATCACATATCTATGACTGAGAAGACGGCAAGCCGAGGGGCACCATGTTTATTAATTACAACCATGTAAAGCCTGACCAAAGTGAAACCACGAGAAAGGATAGCGTAATTAGCTGCCGTTGAAGTATATTTGTAGAAAATAATGAGAAAGAAGGAAAGTAAAATTGTATGAAAAGGTAACATGGCGGTGGGCTCCTACCAGTGCACCCAAGATTTCTCCTCGTGAATTTTCATCTTCCTTCGTCTTCCGTTTTTTCTAATTATTTTCACAATCTAAATTTCACTGAGAGCCAATTTACCATATCATTCCATTGGCTTCACGCTTTGTTGGCTTCATAATGATATAAACGCATAGCTATGGCAGGCAGTCATCAGACGACATGAGGTGTTAGGATAGCAACGTTGATGGGTGAGCGAGCGATACAAGAGGATTCGTAAAGAAGCGAAAGTTATTGGAAGTTGCCGAAGGCAAACTGTAGTTTCGAGTGTAGCAGCTGTCTTGCAAATGTTACTATGACTGCCTTTCCAATCTGTGAGAAATTAATCATACCTTAATTCATATGTGATGCGACACACTCTACTTTTAAACTTGAATGTCGTCAGAATAACAGCAAGGCCAGAAGGTATTCCCCGAAATCAATGAAGAGTCCGCAAATTACGGAACAATGCTTTCAACAATACCAACTAGTATTAAAAACTACTGTAAAAGCTTGAATCTGTCGCTTTTACACATTTGACAAAAATTCAGCTTGACGACAAGGGCCAAACGACACAAACACACAGGCTTGCTGCAACTTCTAACAAACTTTACTGGAAGAATAGATGATGCCCTGCATTTATGCAAGCGTAAACGGTTAACAGACATGCACAAATAGAGCTCTATTACACGTGTCTTTCTAGCTACCTTAACTCCTTTTCAGACAGACAACTTGAATAAGTACAGAGGCATGCGTCTCCCAGGCCATCGAACCTTTTCGCCTATATTAGTTCGCGTGTCAGCTTGCTCCTGTGCCTGCGCAAAAGTGAACAATCGGCAAAGATCGGGGCATGAACAATGAACACATGAACAGTGAATATTATGCGTAATCGATGTGTCACAATGAATGGGCAGTTGTTGACAGAGACGAGATATTTTGGAAATATAATGAGTTAAACAAACTACAATGCAGTTCAGCAAAGCCTTTTCACGCTTGGGTTAATTCCTTGCGACATTCAAAAATTTCATCCGACCGTTGTACTTGGATCTATAGGCCACCACTTCCCTTCGAGACTGTTTGTTGCTAAATGTAAACGCAGTTACGGTCATTATACCACTCCCTGCGTTTCGGTACTGCTTTATAGCGCGCACTCGGAGGACCTGTTGCTAGGCGCAAGGCCACAGAGTAGGCAGATCATAGAGAGAATGCGTGCTCTTTCACGTTTCTTAGGCGACACGGACCTAGACTTACGCTTGTGAAAACATTTATGCAATGTGTCCTTCACCTCGTTCCTCCCATCATCATCCCCCATTGTGACCCTTTTACTTCCCCTCTTCCCCTTCCCTTACGTAGAGTAGCAAGCCAGATGCTCCATTTTCCGGCCGACCTCTCTACATTTTCCAATCATTAAACCACTCCTTCTTATAGTGCGCGCAATTTTTGGCGTCAATGGCCTTCCCAGTGCACCAGCACCTGAGTGCCGCAAGTTTATTTACGTAGGCACGTATGCCCACGGGTCTTAGTTCACTTAAACGTATATGCTGCGTTATTAACTACAAAGCGCTTAATTTGAGAACATTGCAAAAACAGGCATATATTTGCGTATATGATCAGTGTTGGAAGGCCCGTATGCGCGGCAAACTGCGACCGGAATAGATTTTACGTATCTATATTTATACGATCTTTTATTGCAGTTTTTCGTAGAGGCTAGCTCTCACATTTGTACGTATCTTCATAATGCGTACAGTTCGCGTGTTAAATAAGATATTGTTAGATGAAACTTTGTGAGTACAAGCTCTCATTCAGACAGCTTACATTTCCTCGCACTCATACGGATGTTCGCATGACAAAAATACGGAATTCAGTCTGTTTCGTGCAAAACATTGCATAGCCGCTCTATTACTACAGTGAAATGTCCGTAAAGCTTGAAACGGAAAGCACTTTGCGTGTATTAATGGGAGCTTTTGCCGTATTTATGAAATATGACATACTTTCCCTATTTCTACCTGCAATTCTTCCGTATAATGACGTAAATCCTCCGTATAATGGCGGAAATGTTTTACAATGTAGAGCGCACCAGCTCTGGTAGAACTCTCTGTTATCGCGGCCAATAAAATTTGTCCACTTATATACTTCGTTTATCCAGACGTAAAGAATAAATAGCCCCCTGCTTGCCCGACTCTGGGTCCGGAATCTACAACCACGATTTTTAGCTGGCGCTATTGAGCCGGAAATGTACACAGTGGTCCTTGGCCTAAAAACAGTGAGAGTTGTGACGTGGATGCAATGCAACTACTCAGTCAAGTGTGCTAATATGAAGTTCGACTACGCCATAGATATGGGATTTCTGTATTGCTATGGGTATTCTCCCGTCTAAAATGCAAGTTACACCCGTGACGGCTCTGTACTAGACGATCGCAAGAACATATCATTGCAAACTATTGACTTGTATCTGTTCTTCCTGTATATTCTGATGGTTTCATAAAAATCGTGTTTGTTGTATATCTCGCCTTTGTAACAAATACCTCCTAAAAATCAGAATATGACCTAAAATAATACGCATAGACAATATTCACAGCGTCCTTTTATTTGAGGAAATAGATTATTAGTGTATTCGACGACTTCAAATAAAGTCAATAAATATCCATGTAGTGCACAGATGGCAGCTTGTTTGTGCTGACGCTTGAGTATCACATAAAAAACTGAGTGCCCTTCCATTCTGTGCAGAAGGATGACCAGCAAAGCTGTGTATGTGGGCCCCTTAATGACGAACTGCACCTCCGCCGCGGGTTGGCCCGGCATTGCACAATCTTCGGAATCGGCCAACGTATGGGTAGTGCTTAACGCCTGCTTCACCTCCGCCGCGAGTCGGCCCGGCGTTGTACTACCTTCGGGATCGGCCAACATATAGGGAATGCTTAAGGCCTGCTTCACCTACGCCGCATGTCTACCCAGCATTGCACTAACTTCGGGATCGCCCCACATATGGGGAGTGCTTAACGCCTGATTCCCCTTCGCCGCAGGTCGGCCCGGCATTGCCCTGTCTCGGGATCGGCCCACGTATGGGGAACTTTTTGCTGACGACACGAAAATTTCCTTGGAGGGTAGAGGTATACAGCTTCGCTGGAAAAGAAAATTTTTTTGAGGTGTACGACAAGGAAGCATTGTTGGTCCCCTGCTCTTTACTTGATATAATGTAAACGTAATCTATATCTTCTCAGTTAAGTTTACCAAATTAGAACATGGTGCTACTGTGTTTACACCTCAGCATGCGATAACAACCTTCTCAAAACGGTAATGACGTCTTACAAAAGGTAGACTTCTTGAAAAATAATAATAGGTGAAAATATCAATAGGTTAACAATAATTGCTAATGAATGAAAAGATGTAGCGTTTTACTTGAAGTTTAAGCCTCTATAAGGTAATGTTCTATTTAGAGGTTTAAAATATAGTGATTTTGAAGTAGATGAATGCACTGGATGTTCATTTCTCCAGTTCCTTAAAATAGAATCAAGGCGTGAATATCCCGTTACTATTACAAATCCGTGAATTTGCAACATTAAACCACATCTGGTGCCGTACCCTCAAGTCGCTGAAGTTAACAACATGTGTTCTTTAGCTGCTATCTTAACTATTGTTATCGGGTATAGTCAAAAATACAGATCTAGACTTCACAAAATTGTGGGGAATGCGAATGAAGATACTGGAACTGGTAGACAGTGCATCAATTTTAGCCCCTACCAATTTCTTATTTTAAAGATATATTATAATTAGATTCAACGGCATATCCCAATTCAGGCTAAGGCGATATTACTGACTTAGTTGGAAACTCTCAAATGTTCATTTCATGAAGATAAAAAGATGTATAAAAATATAAACAGAGCAAGTTCCTTATTATCGAAATAATTATGTCTCTCAAGTGTTTCAGTGTAGTCTTTCTTAAAAGCTAAATTATTAAACTTCAAGGGGAATACATGTGGCTTAATTAGGTTTAGTAAGATTACTAGTGCTTTTATTTCTATATAGTCATAGTATCTAATTTGGGTGTCGCAGATTTATTGATAAGTTTTTGTTGTTTAAGCTGAAATGTCTTCGTTAAATGCGTTAGCATTCGGAGTGACAAGGTGGGAAAATGTGTATGTGCATAAAGTGTGGGAAGCCCGTCACATGGCACAGGTAGAGAGGGCATGGGAGAGCGACGGAAAGTGTTGATGCGTGTGGATATCTGCATATATATACCAAAGCTGAGCTGCGGAAATATTTTGTTCAAATGTGGTTTTATGTCTTCGCATGTAAGATGCCGCGTGTTCACTTTGTTCTTACGATAATTACTTGTGAACATATGTATGACGATTTCAGCGTTTCGATTTTCCATTTTCTTGCTCAAATTTTCTGCAAAGATTATGATACTCTGTATGCATCACTGGTGAATGTTTGTTTTTACTAAATGCGACTATTGTATGTGTGTCTGTTGATTTCCTGGACCACTCGTTTGGTACTCTTTGTAGAGGTTCCATGGACACAGTCAAGCTGCGCAGGCAGCTTTTTGCCGAAAAAACCTCCAGTTAAACCTGGAAAATAAGCTTATACTTATACTTATAAAGATTAATGCAAGAAACGGAGATCTGCTCTCGACCACCGTCAGACTTGTCGTGTGTGGAATGAGCTCATGAACGAATCCTTGCAATGTCGTTAACGTGGTTTATGTCATAGGTCAAGGACATCCAACAGGTGTGACGTTACGCGAACTCATTCTCTCGTATTGGCAGCTAAATTATCACTCAATCTTTAATAGTAGGTTTTAGCGACTATCTTGCTCATGCATGCTACGTTTTCTTTCTGCTTTTTCTTTGAGGTCTGCTCATTCTCTAAAGCAATGCGTTTTTCGAAAATATTGAGCACTGCGATACTATGTTGCCTTTCTTCAGCTGTCGTTATTCATCAAGAAAGCGAAAGACCCCTAAAACCATAAAACGAAATACTACTTCCTTCACTTCTTGTTACACTTTATGTTGTGATGGAGTAAATAGAGCAATCAAACGAATAATAATGGGAAATGTGACAACACTAATTTTGTTTTGCTTTGCGCACAACTTAAAGAACTCCAAACAGTCAAAATTACCGTGGGGTAATGCACTGTGTTGCCTTTGAAGAACGACTGGCACAACATTGGAAGAATTAAGTAACACTTCACAGCACTACTTTCTCAACTCGTGCTTTCTTTTTATTTGCCCAGTGTTTTGCACAACAAGTGAGCTATGTCATCGAAATACTAGAATCCTGATATCATCCACAGTGACTGCTGGTTCACTTCTTTTTCAGACCGATTCCACCATTTCCTCCGACCATGCCTCCAAGAGCAGCAGCTTCGTTGGGTGCCATGATGATCACAGCTGAAAGCACATTTCAGAACTTAATAGATGACATCTTTGATTGAGACCACATATGTCAGTGTCACAAGAGATTTCCAGCTTGGGTTACTGCACCTACATAATTCTAATGTCTGTTCGGACACATAGTCATGAGAAAATTATTAGGATCAAAGGAAAGCTGGTCGAACCGTACATAAGAGCGCTGTTTCTGTGACTGCAATTTTAAATTGTCCAACCTAACTGGAGCGGTTTATTGCCCCCTAAGCACGTCAAGCAATATGCCTCGCTTAACCATTTTTGTTTTTCTGCTTTCTCTATCGGCGGTCATATTATTTTACATGTAATATCACTCGCCTAAATGGGACACCGTTTTGACAAATAAAAGACAAGCTGAAAGTAGAGAGGAAGTTTGTTGTAGTAAGGATTGCAAGATTTTAGAACGTTATTTTAAATGGCATGGAAGCGGAACAAAACGGAGCGGGGGCGGCACACGGACGCTGTGCTCGCTCTTGTTGCAACTGAAAACTTAACCTTCAGGTCTTTTCGATATGGAGACACCCGCACCCTAAATATTTTCTTTATACTATTTGAAGGCGAGGAAAGGTCGCGTATCCCAGAGGCTGCTTCCGTTGTTAATTGCAGTCGCAAAATGCAATGATATGAAATGCAGATGTCTCAACCTTCATAAAGAAATAAAAGCATTTGTTTGATAACACCTGATAAATGGTTAATTAAATATGGAGTTTTACGTGCCAGAACAACTTTCTGATTATGACGCACGCCGTAATGGAGGACTCTGGAAATTTTGACCACCTGGGGTTCTTTAACGTGCACCTAAATCTAAGTTAATGGGTGTTCTCGCATTTCGCTTCCATCGAAATGCGTCCGCTGTGGCCGAGATTCGATCCTGCGACCTCGTGCTGAACTGCCTGACACTATAATAAATGGTATAATAATATCACCATAATAAACGGGTGATAAATGGTAGACGCACCAATTATGTGCCTCTTTAATTGTAAATGTTTTCTTTCACTTGTTTCCCTCTTCATATGCGAAATATCCCGTAACGAGATAATGTTAAAGAAGACAAGAAACAGCCGGGTTTCACTAAACCTTGTGTTGTTTAGTTCTGTGAGCATCGTATTTTTTATACTTCATGACAGTTATGATCTAAGTTCGATTCGTTAGGCCTCATTGGTTTGGCGCATACACGTAAACATAAAAGGTCACAAGCGCTCTTGGCACAAACCATACTTCTCTGAAAATCGTAGTCAAAGTGCCGTCATAAAAACTATCAGAGATGTTCACAAGTTGTAGTTACCTATGGCCACCGCAACTGTTGCAAGAAGGTCCATTCCCAAGACTCGGTTCATGTTGACAGGTGCTGTAAAAAAAATTGGTCAGAAATATCTGAAGCATCCAGATAACACCGCCTTACAGCGATATGTTTTGCGAGATATTAGCCATTTGCTTATATTTGAACGTTAGTTTTTTTTTTAATATACGCGAAAGGTAAGAACCCAAAAGTGACCGTACGTGCTAAGTACCGAGTCCTTTGTTTAGGTGAGCTTTCTCATAGCTCCACCAGTTTGCACAATCGTGGTCGCTTCGCTTTTCCGGGAGTACATTTCGAATAATCCGCATTTATTACAAGACTTACGCGATCGCTTCGTAAATAATTGGCATAACAATAAATTTTACTACGGTCCGACTGATCGGTACGCCAAAGTGGTTAACTTAAGTTGTAGTAATCTTTACAGCTCTGAAAGCTGCAAATGAAGCTACAATAAGAACACATTTTTGTTGAATATAATTCCGCATCTATTGGTTACATCATAGTTATTCTGCTAGACACATTCACACAGCCAGCTACATACCAATAACCAAAAGCATCCTTCCGAATACATGTAAAATACGGCAAAGCTGAGCAGTGACTACGATGATTCGTGGCCTACTTTGAATACTTCAACCACTGGCAATCTTACATTGGCTTTCTTCAGTAGTGCACATGTGGCAGGGTCACCTTTCCTCTAAATTTATTGTTCATGAACCGTGGGTGCCCTTACCTGCACTGCAGCTTACACTTGTCAGTTTGCAACGAACGTTTCGTTTTGTGAAAAAAATTGTCTCTATTCGGATATCACTATCGATAGATAACAAAGTTTGGCACGTACACATTTGAAAACACATGGGTGTTAATTTCACAGCGATTTGCAGCAACGGAGGTGTCAACTTGTAAGTGAAACGCCAGAAGCACGCTGAATATCCACAGGCACAGTGTAGAATATCTATGAGAATGGTACGCGTGGATAATTGCGAGGGTACCTGTCGGGCTATCAAACCATAACTGAAGTATAATCCCGAAGCCGAAAGAAAAACATTTGTAACGGTGTTTAATTAAATCTAAGAAACACCAGATCAACAGCACCCTAGCAGCAATGAACAGCCCGAGCTCTCTTGCAAATCACAGGACGGACAGTCGTCGTGGTCTCCGAGCTGCTATCGGAAACACGAGGCGCGTCCGTTTCATTACACAATATATTTGTTGGAACCTGAAGTGAACCACAAGGTAACAATTCATTACACTCCGCAGTAAAACTGAGAAATAAAAAGTAAGGGCTTTCGGTTCAGTTTGGCCGCCTTCTGACGAGCTTTTGGTCCGTATATTGCCAGCTGTTCTGGCTCCTCGCTGCTACTTGGGTGATAAGGAAGTACGATTTTACCGTGATTTTGAATGTAGCAGCACAATTGGTACAGTTTTCGGGGTATCGCGTCGGTATGCAGACAAGATATTCGGTTAACACGACCATACTCGAATCGCATTGGACGCCCGGGGCTTGCCAAAATGTGATGCAGGCAGCATACTTCAGGCAGCGGAGCACGTATACGTGTTGCATGACCCAGTATAGCTTTGAACTGCAGGCATTGACCTTTCCATGATGTAAATTAACAATAAAAAATGTTACTCCTACTTCGATCAGAAACATTCTGCGCCCTGATTAAGATGAACTGCTGGAAGTGATGTACCTTCCCATGCCAAGGTGCGCCAAGGACATTCACAGATAATGGGTCCTCTGCTCCCGCTTCCGTTGGCGTGTTTGAAAATTTTCGGATGTTGCGCGCCCTCTTACTCAGATAGTCAAGAAAGACGCTGCCTTCATTGGGGGTCCAGTATTGTCAACTAAGACAGTTATCAAGGTGCATTTAGAAAATTTAGTTAACACAGGCCGCAATCCACAGTTCGAAACGTCATCTTTGAGAATTAACGTGCATATAATGGCATCCTGTTTACGAATTCTTCTCATGATAACTCGTCAGTCCTTTATGTTACATCTCTTCTCTTTCTGCCTAAGTGGAGTCTCAGATCGGAGGATGGTTCTGCGTTTCTTGAATATATTTCCCTCTCTCTCTCGCTCCCTGGTTAAAGCGTCACTTCACATGAACTTCAACATTGGCGCTGGATCTGCTTAATTCTTTTGTAACTAGGTCCAGCCTGAAGAACAAAACGCTCAAGTTATTAGCGCTGCTTACATCCTACGTCTTGTTTTTGTAACTAAGAAGTTTGCGCTGATTTCCTACAATAATTATTCGCTAAGGCAAATAAAATTGAACCAGTTTCACCTATAATTTTTTGGGTCGGAAGTTGAACATGAACTTAACCAATTTTGATGAATCGAAACGAAAACCAGAACAAAAAAAGTTTGTTCAGACAGTCTGGTAGAGATAGAGCTTCGAGCGAACGGCCTTGTATTTATTGTAGACTAACGTCAGAACCATCTATAACCCAGACACTTTTTAGGAACAGCACCTTAGGAAGTCCACCATGAGGATTTCCAAACATATGCTCTATTAAAATTATTTTCAGTATAGAGGCCCTCAATTTATGAAGACAATGGTACATGGCAGTTAGCAGGCCGAGCATTTTCCCAAAAATGTATTCTCTTTAAGGTGTCTATTGCAAAGACCATTGAATGGACGCACTATTTACACGAATCAGTAGCCGTTGGCCGCGGTGGTATTTCGGTGGTTTAGGCCTGCAATCATCGCCGTGACTTCTATTGTGCCACGGCGCCCCAATCCGCTACACAATACGCCACTATCACACGTACGGCGTAAGTAGTCGCATGAAATGGTGGTTGGCAAGCAGAACTGAAGCGCAATATAATACTGTGATTGGTTTGAAGTATTCGGCTCACAGGGTCCAACTGTTCACAAGATATTTGATTCAATTCTTATTCGGATTTGGCCCCGACTCTGCAAAGGAGTTTGATCATGCTTCAGCTTTCAGTAAATTATAAAGGATCGTACCGAATCACCAAGCTCCTCCCTTCATATTTTATAAAATACGCTATACCTTCAATAAACTCATTTTCCCTCTTTATATAAGGCAGTATGGCTCGAAAGACCTGAGTAAACTGACAATTGGGCACAAACTACGTTTGCGTACTGCATGTTGCCAACGTTATCATCAAGTACAACACAAGCGTTGCTGCCTCTTTCGTTTACATAAAGGAATAGTCTTTTATCTAAGACAATACAATGCTGATCATTTGACTCTGTTGCAAAAGGCCAACAGAGAATCAATGTCCAATCAGTAATCTTCAGACACGATTTCATTAAAACAGCTATCTTGTTCTCCAAGATATGTACAGAATACGTAAAATTGAGATAACATGTTCAGAAACTTAACCTATGCGCAGCGATAAGAAATGCGCGTTATTATACAGTTAACTTAGTTTTTCACTCACTGGTTCTTGCGCTGCAAGCCTTGAGTTGGGTTGGCAATAGAAGCAGGTATAATAGAAGGCCCGGTCCTGTGGGCCTTATATACAACGGAGCATTATTCAGGTTTGGCCTTTAGGTCATGGATAGAACGTAAAGATTAATGTAATTGAGAAACGAATTATACGATTGCGATACTTTTCATTCAAAGTTCCACCAAATTTGTGAGCCGAGGATATATATCTTTATACAAAACAAAGAAATATAACTCGCAGTGACATTTAGAATGTCCCCGTAGGAATAGGAAATTGCAGAAATAACAGGAAACTCTTCTTTGATGGTAGAATTTATATTGTTAGGAAAAAACTAAAATTGGAAACGCACTAGCCGGTAATCACGGAATTTGACAGTTCATTTTATGGCTTTATTAAAGCTAAATTGACTATCATATTCGTCAGGAGCAAATTAGTTAGAGGAATTTGGAAACGCTGCGCACCAGCGTCAGAACGTCAAGCTATGGCCTCAATCTTTTCAAAGTTATAACGCCGCAAATGATTAACTCTGCTTCAATTTTTTTAAGTGAAACCAGAAATGCAGGACATCACATCCAACCGAGGGGGAAGGAGAGGGGGGTACGCCCTGCTAGATGCTATGTTCATTTGTACGCGGACAGTTCGTGAGGGCTGCAATCGCGGCGCGCAAGCGGGTATGCCACATGGTATTTTTTTTATTTTGCGGACATCCGCATTACGCTGAAAAACACTAATACATAATAGATAGAAAGTTAAAAACTGTCTAATCGGACGTTTTATATAGTGCTCTACAACTTTATAATTAGATTTCTTTTCCTTACTTCGATGCTTCAGAAGCTGGTTAATTATTCTTGACTAATTATCTCCTTAAGCAAAACACAAAAAATTGCGTGACACCCTACATACCAAAGTCGGCAACACGCATTTGGTCGCGTCGTCTTAAGGTGCATCGGAAAAATTTTAAACTCCGGCTAAAGTTAGCTGAAGCACCGTGCATATATGTGAGAACAGTCAAACGAAAATACGGTGGCGACAAGAAATTGAGGTTTTCTTATTAGAGACCTGCGAGTATGTTCGAAAAACTAAGACAGCACCACCAGAAAGCGGACCTTCCTGAAACGAACAAAACGCACAATTCTTTTCGTGTTTACAAAATAAAGCTGAATCCTCCTTTTCCCTCTTCCATGCAAGAACTCGCTTTAACAAACACCGCTGAAAGTATTCTCTCAAGCTATATATATATATATATATATATATATATATATATATATATATATATAGTTGCCGCGGCGAGAAATTTACACTGACTCCATTGGTAGAGCCCGAAAGAATAAACACGACGTACGTGAAAAAACGTTATTTTTCACTGTCAAACGTTTCGGCTGATGGGCCAGCCTTCATCGGCGATCACGGCTGGCCCACAAGTCCAAACCTTCGACAGTAATGCCAGTACTACGCGCTATGGTCGGAACTGTCATTCTTGATGGCATATTTTTTAAGGCTGAGTGTAATGTTCTTGTAAAGCAGAATTTACTGACTTTACGCTATCACTTGGTAGTGACGCTGATGAAAGCAGCAAAACTGGGAATGACGAAATCAGCGTTTGGTTGGGTGAACATGTGCCCTCAAAAACAGGCTGCACTCACAAGAACGGCGACGGCAGCGAACACACCCGGCGATCGTCGAAAATCTGACCTGCCGGTCCAGCGCTTCGGGTTTTGTACACGAGTCAAAGAAGGTCCCACAGTTATCGGTGCTGACCGCGTGTATTCCAGAAAGTTCTACACAATTCGCGACGCACATGCAATCATATTACACAAGGTTCGGTGACAACAGAAGCATCGATGACATTCGAGAAACTTCCGATACATGCGGGCGCATCCCGCGCTCAGCGATCACGTTTTTTAGACGGTGAAAAGCGCTCACACGTAAAAGATGTTTAAACAAGTCCACGTTCCAATATATTTTTCCGAAGACATCGATAAGGTGCCGAGGTTTTCTCGTGACGGCGTGCTAAATACACTCCGAGGACATTTTTTAAAGCTGTGATCACTTTCTCTAGATTGGATTGTCCTGTTTAAGGCTTGTGAAGCTTTCGTTTCCCGGTCTGGATCCTGAGTCAAATTACTAATAGGAAGAAATCGAGCATTTTCGTCCTCTATCTCCCTACATTTGCACCGAGAGTACTACTGAATACTCTCAAACACATTAACTAGCTTCCTTGGGAATATTCACTTAAAGTATTATGCATGAAGCAAAGAGATCAAAGTGATAACATAAGTGTATTACGATTTTTTTTCGAGAAATGTTATTGTGGGGCATAGTCCTTTTATGGTAATTAGAGTTTGGTTTTCTAATTTAAGGTTATGCTGTAAACCTTGTAGATCTCATTTTGGAAACGTACTTCGTAAACTGTGCTAGCAATCATTACATACTCGCCAGGCTATTCCGGATGAAGTGCAAGAGGTGTATTATTCAGGGATTATTTATATTTTCTCGTGTATGCACATAAAAAACAGCCCAGTGCTGCACCTCTACAAAGAACACATACAGCCTAGATCTAGTCTCGCTTTGTTTTGGACAGTTCCCATATTTTTAGGAGAATGTCCTGACAACCAACATAACAGCGATCTCTCCCCTGGCGGTAACTGCTTCTATACTGTTCGCAAATAAGTTACAAAAAGGTGGAAGCTAAAAAAGACAACTGGCATGAATTCACAGAATTTCCGATCTCTCTCTTGAGCCGATGGCATATAATAAAAAATAAAACAAAAATAGAATTCAACACGAATTTCTCGCCTCTAACGCATTTACACCTGAATATCTATGGAGAACAACAGCGGTGAAGAATAGCAAAAAAACGGCTAATTCTAGTGCATGTTAGACCTGTGTGTGAGAGCAACGGAAATAAAAGATCGCATCGTGTTTCTGAAATGATAACCGGCTGATTACCAGTGCCTTCCATACCTACTTTATCTGTCGCCTTGGGTTTGTTTTAAATAATTTGTAAGAATCTTAACGGGCAGTTATTTAGCTTATCTGTTATAAATGTCCCTAGTTTCAGGTCTCTTCTTTTACCTTGAGCGTCACTTTCAGCGTCTATTTATTCCTGGAATCCTCAAACTCGTAAGTATTCATGGCAACGCTGAAGAATTTACCATCGCAGACAATAGCTATTGTTTTGTTAACTGGACCAGAACCACTCGCAATTGGTGCATTTGTGCTTTTCAGGCGTCTTCGATGCGGAAAATTAAGTTAACCTGGAGTATTCCCAATGTCTTGAGTAATTCGTGGGGAAATAATAGAGCGCGCGGGTTAATAACGCTCGGCCTAATGCATATTGCTAACAGTCGATTCCTATCTATTCATTGGCTTTATTATTGGAAAACACGTAGTGTTTACCAGTCTCCTAATACAACGAAAAGGTACAGCAAAATTATGAATAAACAGAATGAGGAGCTTGTAATATGCAATGAATGCTTATAGTACGTATGCTAAAAAGAAAATTCAGGAAATATTACTATATTATAGTTTTATTCTATGTATGGACGGCATGCAAAGCCCGTTAAAAGTTTGCCAAGTGTCCTTGGAGAAGTAAACGTATCCCCGTTAATAAATTTCCATGGGGAAGGGCATATAATATGGTTCGTGCGTGTGCTGGAAATTTCAAGTTGTATCCGTTTGCTACAGCTTTTGTTGGAAATGTTTTATAAAAGTGTTCCATAGCATTATAAGCAATTGTATTCAATATTTGGCACAGAACTGAACGCGACACAAAGCTTGCATTTATTAAAAACAGCCGGAATCTAAGGGACAACGTTTAAAGAAAGTGGAACTTTACATCACTAACTATGGGTTTTGCGAATAACTACTGACACTTATATTCTATCTACTATGCGTGGTTATATAAAGTGCGTAGTTCGTTTCTTTCTTTAGTATTCGGTTAAGTAAATGGGGCAACCAGTTTATATTTGGCGAAAACAATGGCAATGCCCTAGGTGACTTACAGGAAAAGTATGAAGTGTGCGAATAGACAAAACAACTGGTAGTGCATTGCTCATGTAAGCTCTATTAGTGTATGTTACGAACCGAGAAAGAAGTTTCCCTGCTTTCCTGCTATAATTGTAGATCGTGACGTGATGAAATTGCATAAAATTAATGTGCACAATATACCACACCGCTCCAGAGAAAATTCCCAATTCAAATTCGCAAATGTGCCAGCCATGTTGCTGAATGATTTCCATTGTCACAGAAGAGCAAAATATGTTTTCTACTTGGTGTTTGTTCGAAATCAAAGTATATCGTATCATTTATTTGGGGGCATGGAGTATTTCCTAAGAGCGGTTGAATTACGGACTTTACAATAACCGTGATACATCAGCGCAAAGGAAGCGCCTTCCTACTAATTAAGCTATTTTGCAGCAACCTGGCGGAAGTCAAATTTTGAATCGGTAGTAAACGGAGAACCTCTGAAAGCTGTAAATTAAATTACTGTGGGAGCAGTTTCTTCATTGATCTTTATGTTTCAGCTATTGCTTGAACCATTGTTGTTCAGTTTCACGCATTCGCACAACCTACTACAAGCCAATAACCAAGCTCGTTCATCGAAATACACGTAACATGCGACAAAGCTAAGCAAGGGGTATGATGATTCTGCATCAGCTCGATTTATGGTAATAATCAACATCTATGTTTTAACTTCCTTCAGTAGTGCTGAGCTGAAAGAGCCGCCTTTGCTTTATTCTGAATCTTCAAAAACGTTGCCTGCTTTAGCTCCACTGCAGTGCTGACACATGTTAACATGCAGGGTACCTTTTTTTCTCTTAAACATTTTCGTATTCTTACTTCATCGGTATCCCCAGCCAGCCAATCATGGCACGTATGCGCTTAAAAGGCGCTTTTCTGTATATTGCACAGCAATCTCTATATATAAAAGGAGTTGTCGTAGTGGAACTGCCTCCTCTGTAGCGTAGTGGTGCCCCGTAGAAGACGCCATGAAGTCAACGAATATGGTGTGCTTCGATAATTGGGATTGTGCATGTAGAGTCTTGACCAAAAGGCATTTCACTTATTATACAGTCATGTCATAATTAGCTATAGCTTAAAGACTTCCCGAAATCTGTGACATTGGAGGTCTATCATTAGGAATTAAATAATGTAAAAGAAGCCTTCTTAAAACATTGTTAATAAAAAGACCCTGTAATTTACGATGTCAAAAGCACAGAAGAATTAGCAAACAGAGAAGTCTACACAAGATGCTTAGGGTGCATTGACTGCTCAAAATGAACTGCTTGGATGTGCGAACGTATATAAACCTGAGGTGCGGGTTTGGAAATCTCTATAAAAGAGACATCGCACTCGATATTCTGCCACTTCTAAGGTGGCGTAAACCGACTGAGAGCCGTTAGGAAAAACTCTTGAAGTAGTGCGCATGTTTCTTCAGCCGATTCTTCTAAGCGCCGGGACAAACGAGTCGCATAGACGGGCGGTTTTGATAAAGCCTGGCAGCGGATATGTCGCTTATTGTGGAATGGCATGGGTGTGCTACGTCTGCTTTTAATTTCATGGAATAGAATAAACACAAATGCTCTCTTTGAAGATACAGAGACCATTCATCCGGCTCAACGTACAGGCTCAGAAGGTGCCTATCCTGAAGGAGCCCGTGCAAGCGGAATACCCAGATGGTGAACGGGGTCCAACATCTCTAAAGTACTACAAGTTGCAGAGGTGTAAACTAAGGCTTCGTAGTCAACGAGTGACCGTATAAGGATTTTCTGTAAGCTAAGGAGGCATCTCCTGTCGCTTCTCTACGATGTGCGTGACAAGAGCTTTGGCCAACTAATAGCCTTCAGGTACTTTGTTTACAGGTACTTCAGGTGCGGGACAAAAGTTAAATTGCAGTCTAAAATGACACCTAAAGGTTTATGTTCGCGGCTTATAGATAGTCGTTCTCCGTTCAGATCTATCACGGATCCGGCCGTATACCTCATTTGTTCGACAAGAGGACGCATGTGTTCTTTTTTTTTTTTTTTTGTGGTTAGTCTAAATCCATTCCCGTTCGCCCACTTCGAGAACTTGTTGAGTCCAAGCTGCACCTGTGGTTCGCAGATAGCAAGTTTACAAGAATTGTAACCGATTCGAACATCCACCTACACCGAATGAAACATCGTACATGGTATGACACTATGGAGAGAGTTCATTTTTACAACAAATAGAGTGCTACTCAGCACACCTTCTTGTAGCACACCAATATATTGAGTAAATGAACGAGATAAGATGTTACAATCTCGAAAACGGCATCTGCGGTTCGAGGGATAACTTTGATTCTCATTTAGCAAGTTGCCTCGGCCGCCCATTCCAGCCTGATCACGAAGGATTCCGAAGGGCCAAGTATATGTTACATGCTTTTTCCATCCATGTCTAATAGCACCGACAAGAAAAACTGTTTATGCACGAAGGCGTCACGGATATTTCTTTCGATGCGTACATGGTGATCGGTCGTAGTTCTACTTTACCTGAAACTGCACTGCAAGGTATCTAGTGTTTTGTTACTTTCAAAAAAATGGATAAGCTGCCGGGTTAGTGCTTTTCTCAAAGAGTTTGCATAGGCAACTTGTTAGGGCTAAATGCCCATAACTGCTGGCCGAAATCGGGTCGTTGCCCTGTTTGAGAATACGAATAATTCTTGCCTCATTCCTGGCAGCCGGTATGTACCCACCACAGAATATGGAGTTATATATCGACAAAAAATATTTGGTGGGTTTCAGGGGGTATCTCTTTCTGGCGCTGTCCTATTACAACTGAGTGAGGCCTCAAACTTCGCTATTGTAAATGCACGGCTGTAACATTCATTCATTTTTATTTTGCCGCTGGTACCGCAGTAATGTATCCGTGTAATGGGCCGAACTGGAAATGTATTGGAAGTGGGCACCTAAAAAATCAGCCTGGTTTTCAAGAGGGTTTTCTTGGGTGTTTACTAGTTCTACAGGATTGGTTTGTCGGCTTTTGAATTTGTTAACTCGCTTCCAGGCTTTCCTTCCTTTCGTGTAAAGGTTTATGCCTCATATAGTCCTCTTCCCCTCTTGGCACGGCAGCGCGTTCTTCTACCCTCACTCTTTGTGCGCTTTGGAGAGTCCCGAAGGCGGCCGCAAGGCTTGCTTTCTTCTTGCTTCCTTAGAGTCATCGTTCCACCAGGAAACACGTCGTCTGGAATACTTTCCTTGTCTTTGTGGGACGCACATGGACGCTAAATTCACAATAAATGCTGTGAAATATGCTACTGCGTTCCCGATGTGAAGTATACGGATTTCATACCACGATAGGTGGGTGAGCTATCTGTATTCCTCCCGGGCGGCAGCGTCAATTTTCCACTGGGGGACATGGGGAGTGTTTTCATCACTTTGTATCAATGTCAAAACGATCAGGAAGGTGGTCACTCCCGTAAGGCTCTTTATTTATTTATTTCTTTATTTATTTATTTATTTATTTATTTGTTTGTTTGTTTGTTTGTTTGTTTGTTTGTTTGTTTGCTTGCTTGTTTGTTTGTTTGTTTGTTTGTTTGTTTGTTTGTTTGTTTGTTTGTTTGTTTGTTTGTTTGTTTGTTTGTTTGTTTGTTTATACTGCAGCCTCAAGGAGGCTATTGCAAGAGTGGGTTGAACAACAAACACACAAACATTTGTAAACGAGCTTGCGTGAATTATTTCAGTGGTAGTGAACGGATCACTGCAATGAATTGCAGACTTCAATTGTTGATGGAAAAAAGCTTAATTTAAAGGAATCAGTGCGCGCAAAAAGGGTGAGATATTTAGAGCGTAGTGACTCCTTCTAGAAGAGGTTTTGCAAAAAGTCAAATAGTTATCTAGAGAGGAGAGACGAAGAGAATTGATTAACGTGAGAAGGAATTTTAGGCATTCGAGTCTGCGACGCTCTGCAAGAGGAGTGAGACCAAGTAGGGCAAGAGAGTTAGACGGCGAAAAGTCCTCGTCATGTCTCCTGCAAAGAAAACGCACTGCATTTTTTTAAACCGATTCTACTTTTTTGACGTGATTTCACATGACTTTCATGGTGTTCCACTCTAGATATGGAATGACCATACTTCTATAATATATAGATGACTATGTTTTGTGTGCCAGGCTGTAGCATGCGGGATCCTTTTTTATTTAGCGAGCACACCTCGCGAGAAGAGAAGGTTTTCAATTAAGCGCAGTTTCGCGTTACGAGAGTCGCCCCACAGGCTCCTATGTGCATTTAGATATAAACGGCGATACATGGTTGACAAAGTTTAGCCATAAATTTTTGAAATTCAGTTTTTGAAAGATGATAATTGAGAGGGATACATAAAGAGCTTAAAGTGACCAACTTCTGAACGAACATCGCTCGCAACACGCCTGCCTCAAGGAGAGTTCGAAGAAGTAACTGCCGGCAAGCAACATCTTTGTCCACTTTGATTGCGACGGCTCCCGACGAGGCGAGAGCGTAATCGCGATCTTTATCGAAAAATGGCGTATTGCCCGAGGAAGTTACTTTGTGTTGGTTTTACGTGTCTCCTGAACATACAGCGTTTTTGGATTGTGTTTCTGTTGAAGTTCTTTAATGTCATAGAGCTTGCGCATAAAACCTCTCCCGTTCCAGTGTAATATTTTTGTATATAGATTGTTTGTTAGTTGATTCGGGTTTAATGGCGCAAAAGCGACAAAGGCTTTGCTGTGTTCATACTCGCCAAATTTCGCGCAGGTCAGTCGGCCTTGGCAGCTTTGGGAGCCACAACCAAACCATTGGAACTGGAAACATCTACGCGGGCTCGGGATGTACGCTCGGATCCGTGTGCTTATGTACCCTGTTTCGAGGCAATCATGCGGTCTACTCGATGCAAACGTGATCGAACCCTACATCGGAGCCGACTTTCTTTAGCAATGCAAACTCGTCGTTGACGTGAGGCACAGCCTCATCTTAGACTCGGAGACGAGCTTAAACGTTCAAGGCGTTTCCTCTTGCGCTCCACCGCTCCGGCTTCTTCACGCGCACATGGCCGTTCCCGACACTTGGTCACCCGTCCTAGCCGAGTTTCCAGACGTGTTCCGACCCCCTTCCTTTCAGTTCTCGCTGGCTCACAGCGTCACACATCATAGCGTCGCGACTGGCCCTCCCGTGTTTGCTCAGTCTCGTCGCCATGTGCCGGATCGTATAGGTGTCGCCAAAAGAGTTTTATTGCATGCTTGATCTTGGCTTCATTAGGGCACGCCTCCTCCAGTCCTTAGGCTTCGTCACTCCATATGGTTCCCAATACCGGTACCCAGTACCTCATATTCAGGATTTCACTTCGGCGCTGCACGGATGCACCATTTTTAGCAAGGTCAACCTGGTGAAAGCTTACCAACGAATTCCTTTGCAACCCTCAGATATTCCCAAAACTACCATTATAACAGCCTTCAGCCTGCTTGAATATCTACGCACGCCTTGAGGCCTTCGCAATGCGCCCCGACCTTTCAGCGTTTCGCTGACCAGGCATTATGTGGCTTGACATGCTCTTGACGGCATCCTTGTCTACCGCACCGGCGCCGAAGCTCATAACCTCAATCTACCTCAAGTGCTCGCAAGCCTCAGCAAGTTTGGTCTTGTCGTTAACGGTCTGAAGAGCGAGTTCGGCGTTAGGGAGTTGAACTTCCTCGGCCGTCGCCTCAACTCACACGACAGTGGTCTACTCCGACCGGCGTCAGAGCCATCCGTTAGTTTCGTAACGGGCGCCCTAAAGGACCACAACAGTTCATTCCTCCATATATATATATATATATCTCGCATATATATATATATATATATATATATATATATATATATATATATATATATATATATATATATATATATATATATATGCGAGAAGAAAGGGCGTTAACGGAGGGGCCCGATTTTCAGGAATCAAGTGATAGAAAGCCAACAACAAAGCCACCAATATTAACACAGGAAAAATTACTTGTGCTTACTAATTGATTTAAAGAACTAATAAATTACTGGAATTGAAAGTGGATTAAGAGACAACCTGCCGCAGGGGGGAAACGATCCCATGTCTTCGCATTACGAGTGCGATACTCTACCAACTCAGCTACCGCGGCGCCTTTTCCCCATCAATGTGTAGTGGTAATCGCATTAACGTCAACAGTCCTCTTCCTTCGAGCTCCTACAACTGCTTGCCAAGCCAAGCTGCAGTTGCCCAAGATTACGTGAAAGAAGTTCATAGAATGAAGAGTGGCACATAGCTCGAGTAACATACCCAGTCACCCAAGCTGTTCCGAAGGTTGCTTATGAACCCGCTGCACCAAACATAGCAGCCCGATACTCTATCTATTCCACCATTGACTACCAAGTGATGCGAATTGGCGGGAAAATGACCAGAGACCTGAAAGTATGTGAAGTATCCTAAGGATTCTAATCGCATTAAAAAAACCTTGATGTTTGCGGTATCTTCGCCTACATATAATTTTTTGTGATGGATAAATCCTTGTTTTTCTGAAACATGTGGTATCCAAACTGCATATGGAACTGTGAAACTAGTCAAGTAAGATTAGCATTCTAGCTCAGCAACAGGCGCTACTCTTGTGTTTAATTTGATGTACGGCTGTTGTGTAAATCCGCTTAAAAGCCTTCAAACTATACCTTGCTAACATTTACTTAAACGTGCTGGTTCGCGTAGGTTGCAGGAGTTCTCATTGAGGAGATGATCCTGGCTTGGCCTGCCATCGTGGACCAGGCAAGCTTGGAGATGATCTTGACCTGCCATGGCACACGAGTCAAGTTTGCAAGGCCTTGCTTCACGGTTTGTTTGCAGAGGACGACCTTATGGGCCACTCACCCTTCGGAAGCAACGATAGCATATTATTGGGCAGCTATGCGAAGTAAGGATAGTAGTTTTATCAGCCGAATGAAGTTGTAAATATAGGCGTACTAACTAAATTAACAAGGATGATGTCACGCACGCACAAGCAAACATGAACCCATCTTACTCGATGTCAGCGGGAACTCGCTGTCAAAACGCTGGATTGAGTAAGGGCGGCAACAGCACCCAGCGAATGGACCTTCGTGCTGCTGCTCGAATCAACGCGAACTAAGCCGTGGAAAGACAACGCGTGGCAGACTCTGTACACGTCGCAAACGGCTTTCAAGTGACAGCAGCCCGGGCCGCGCATATTGAAAATCTAGAAGGCACAGCGCGTAGCAACAGAGGTTGAACACGATTGGATGAGACGCCACCGGCGACGCTCTGATGTCACACCGCTGCAACGGTGTGGCACCACCGCCATATTGTGTTTGTTTTATATGCCCTACACGCGCTTTCGTTCTCACTCTCGTGGTTGTCACATTGCCTACGCTGGCACTCCTGATATGCGCACCATGGGCATGCCGTTTTACCGAGAAGGAGTATTGCATGTTGTGTCTAGCCCTGCTGTTTTACCATAGATTATTGCCTTTGCGCGTCGCCCACGAAAGCGTTCGCGTTTGTAGACCATCTATCTGAGAAAACGGAAGGGGGGGGGGGGGGGGGGGGGGCACGTCAGGCAGTGCGGTCTTCAACTTCAGCAGAGGCTATGTGGTTTCAGTGGGCGGGTGCGTTAGGGACGAAGATGCCTCATCGAATGAAGTTGAGGTCCTCCGTGCCAGCTTCACTGATGAGGATTCTGGTTGCCATTGCGTGGAGGAATGTGACCTATGCACGAACACATCCTGGATTGTGGACTTCGTCCAGCCAGCCGCAAGATGCCAAAGGTACGTTGCTAACGGTATTAATAGTACTACGCCTTCATTCACACCACTATTTCCTACTGCGATACCACATTATCTATTCTTTGGTTGCTGAAGAACCTTGCCACTTTTGTGTACAAATCAGTGCATGCGCATCACCAGCAAGTATATTTTGTAATGTAGCTTATCTTAATAGTCAATCCTAGCGCATTCATGTCAAACATAACTTGTTTACCGTCTTTAATGCGAAAATTAAGGACGTTTTATTTCTTTATTACATAACGAAGTTTATTACCGCTGCAATGCTGGTTGTTACAATTATATACACATTGTTGGCAAGTTTTTATATAAAATCCCTCCACTATCTTGTGGTCATGAACCTCCTTTGTACATGTACATTTCCAGGTTATTTTGTTCTCTTGAACCTAATAAACTTAATTCTGATAAGATTAATGACCCCTGTCACAGAGATACTTCCGATCACGATGGAAAATACACAACCACTGCACAGCTACACGCTCCAAGGATAGTTATTGAGATTGTTGAGCTTTAGCATGTCACATCTGGCTGAGTGCATCGAAAACACCTACTAAGCGTGCCAAATCGGCATTCAGGCATAAAGGTTTCTTTAAGTACTTCTTCGTTTGTTCTTTAGGCAAGAAATCTGGTCTGCTGATGCCATATATTTTCAATATGTTCAAGTAGGATACTGATGTAAATATTCTTCTAGATTCTTTCCCTAATGTCCCAAAGTTAATTTGCCGTTGCTGAAATTGTGTTTTGTTCATGTTCACCTGTAGCAGCTGCAGCAACATAGATGCGGTGCTTTCTGCTGTTAAAACAATCTTCAGCACAAATTAGACTACAGAAGTAAAATACGTTCAAGTTTAAGAAAATAGCACGCAGAATAATGTTGCAAGGAGGAAAAGAAAGACGAGCGCTGAATATATGTGCATTATGTAAAGAAATAAAAATCTGCAAGATGGAATAGCAATGTGTGTCAGTTAAAGCTGTTTGACGGTGTATATTCATATGTGTGCCGAGTCTTTCCAAGAATCATGAACCCATGTTTTAAAATGTTTCATTTTTAAAAATAGAGCCAGCATGACTGCATTTTGACGGCCCCAGAGGAGGTATCTGTTCTATAACATCCTTTTTCAGCACCATAAGTTTGCTAATTCAAAAATTTTATTTTTTGCACGAAGCTGTTCCATAAGATATGGTGCTGTAAGCAGTGCAACCATGGCAAATCTTCCAGCAAGTCTTCTGGGGTAGACTGCCTTGCACGAATCGACACAAAAAAATTGGCTGAGGTTAACTCTTGTAAACGAAGTCATCACGAGCGAAAAGTCTCTTTGCCTTGGTTTAGCAAAGACTATGCACAAAGTGTTTCATTAAAGTTAGGCAACAGCATTTCACCCCCATTACACAGGCTGCCTAACGGTTTGTTCGTGAAGACGCGGTGAAACCTAGCCGCCGCACTCTAGCTTGCCACCAGACGAAAGGTGTAGTTCGTCAAACGTTCACTATGGGTGCCGTTGCTTGTATCCACGGCTTCGTCTCCTCCTTGTTGTTTTTAGCATTGCTGAACGACGACTGCGGCTGCAGTAGTTTCGATCTTGGCACACGTCTACGCTTGAAAATATCCTCTATAACGTGCTAATCTGACCTCCCTTTGCTCCGCTGTTTCAGCCGGCAAGTTTACCTTTGCTTTAAATTTCGCAGAAGGTCGTCCAGCTATATGTACGGTACGATTGGATTCAGCGTCTCACATGCCTTGAAGCGCACGCACAGACAGCCCAGCCGGCGAGCCTTCCATTGCGGGACTGAGCGGCCAAGCGCCGGCAAAGCAGCCTTATATTTATAGTAGAACGTGCGTTTATAGTTCGCCGTAAGCAGTGCGCGGGCGAGCGTCACTCGACGCCGGGCGCGTCGGAGCGTGTTGGCCGCATCCGGTTACGTTGGCTGCGCCACTGTCTCGAACCATCAGTCGAGCAATACACGCTATTGTTCTCGCCAAAGTGACGCAACGTGTGCGCGCACTTGCGGTATACGTCGGACAAAATTCATGCCTTTAACCCTTGCCTAGTCACGGGGTACTGCAGCGCAGAGGCTCAGACCGAGCCCAGCTGCGACGCCTCTCCGTAGCGGATCACGTGGCGTGACGTCACACCTGCCACATTTGCGCTCTGGCGGCTCAAGGTCATTGCGACACGATGAACGACGTGGAGAGACATTGCGTGGCGGAGCTTTCGCTCTAAAATAAAGAAGTCAAACAATCATACAAAAAGGAATGATGCATTCCTTCCTGGGGGTGACCCGTTACCTGCCGCGATAGAGCTGTGGCACCAGAAAGGTCACACACACACATCAAGGAGCCTGCAAAAGCCCTTCGTCGGCTTTCTACCTTGAGAGGTACAAAGCAGAGATTTCTTTACTTATTTTAATCGCCACATGTATGCAGCTTAAGCTGTGAGACTGCATGAAAGCAAGCTTCTCATGAAAGAAGAATTTTTCTTCTTGTTGGCCAATTCCGACGTAAACCCGCTGACCCCTACAGTTCGCGGCTGGCACAAGGCGTTGTGTGAACACAGCGTCGGCAGTAATGTGGACCCACCCCAAAAGATACCATTATACAAGGAACAAGGTGCCTGTATACTTCAAAATATTGTGGATATAAAAGCATAGTCGTAAAATTATGACTGAAATTTCTACTTCTTGAGATTATTGCTTTCAGCAGTCACTCTACCACATTCAGAAGTTGGACTATATGCTTGCACCTGTGCTTATGATGCAATGGGAGGAATAAACCAGATTAAACGTATGAGGCGTGTTGATGCTGGAAAACATTCCGGCAGCTGAAAGGTCAATACCATTATTGGTTTCAGCCCAACATGCGAAATATATGGTAGTGAGCACTGAAGCATTCTCAAACAAACAAATTTTAAGCAAAGTATTGCGTTAATATTAATTGTGGTCAAATAATGAAACTCTAAGTACATATAAATCAGAAAAACGACCACTGAATATTGAATAGAATATAGAATATTTCACCATTCTTAAAACAAAGTGAGGTTCAAGTGAAGTCTGTTTGGGTAAAATATATGAGGCTTACTACATCATTTTGTATATGTATGTAGTGCCATTTTCTACAAAAGGTACGGCCAACTGTTGAACATGTAGATAGCAGCAGCACCTTTCAATTACCAAGGGCACCATTGTAATGGCAGTAGTGAAAAAAGGCATCAATCAATACTGTGTTTGTGAAGCGTAATACTATAGCATGGCTCATTCTTTTCAAGGAGGGAAAGCACATCGTCTTGTCAAGTAATCATTCGAAAAAAAATTCTTTGTAAAAAGCAGCCTCCTTTTTTCAATGCCTGGGAAATTATCAAGCAGAAACCATCTGCCTGATGCATTCGCTCAGGAAATAGAGCCAGTGCACAACCACCATGGTGCCCTGTAGCAGTATAATTCAGAACACTCCTTGCACCTATCAGTTGCTATTCCTCATGACCAAGGATGAGCCTTTTTATCCTTGACATATTCACAGGAAATGGATGTGTGGCAGCATTGAATAGTCCGTCATCAAACCTAATAAGAATTCAACAGCAGGGACTATTCGATTTGTATTCAAAGTTTTGGATTTTCGCACACGCCTTAGAAACATGGCTGAATGAGGCAGTGTAGCGGTGTACTAGTCATAATATTCACCTAACACTTTTCGTTTGCAGTTGTTGCACGTGCACATGATGATGCTGTGATCCCTTTAATGCATCACATAACTATGAATGAGAAGAAGGGAAGCCGAGAGGCGCCATGTTTGTTAATTATAACCATGTAAAGGCTAAACAAAGTGAAACTTAGAAAAGGATAGCGTAATTAGCTGTCGTTGAAATATATTTGTAGAAAATAATGAGAAAGAGGGAAAGTAAAAGTGTATGAGAAGGTAACATGCCGGTGGGCTCCTACCAGTACGGCCAAGATATCGTCTCATGAATTTTCATCTCCCTTTTTCTTCAGTTTTTCCTTCTAATTATTTCCACCATCAAAATTTCACTGAGAGCTAATTTACCATATCCTTTCATTGGGCTCACGGTTTCTTGGCTTCATATGGACATAAACGCATAGCTATGGCCGGCAGTTTTCTGACGACGTGATGTGTTAGGATAGCAACGTTGATGGGTGAGCGAGCGATACAAGAGGATTCGTAAAGAGGTGAAAGTTATTGGAAGTTACCGTAGGTGCACTGTACTGTCGAGTGTAGCAGCTGTCGTGTACATGTTGCTATGACTGCATTTCCAATCTGTGAGAAATTAATCATACCTGCATTCATATGTGATGCTACAGAGTCTACTTGTAAACTTGAATGTTGTCAGAATAATAGCAGGGCCAGAAAATATTCCCCGAGATCAATGAAGAGTCCGCAAATTATGGAACGATGCTTTCAAGAATACCAACTACTATTAACCACTATGGTAAAAGCTTGCGTCTGTTGGTTTTGCATATTCGACAAAAATTCACCTTAACGACAAGGGACGAAGGACACAAACACACGCTTGCTGCAACTTCTAACAAACTTTACGGGAAGAAGAAATGATGCCCTGCATTTATACAAGCGCAAACGGTTAACAGGCATGCACAAATAGTGCTCTATTACACGTGTCTTTCTAGCTATCTTAACTCTTTTCAGACAGACAAATTGAATAAGTACAGAGGCATGTGTCTCGCAGACCAGCGAACCTTTTCGCCTGTATTACTTCGCGTGTTAGCTTGCTCCTTTGCTTTCGCAAATGTGAACAATCGTCAAAGATCGGGGCCTACGTTGACCCGCATCACAACAGTGACAGTGGATGGCAAGGAAGCCTTCATGTTGCGCTCAACATTTCCATCATGATCTCTGAGCCTATCACACATGCAGTACCAAGTTTGGCCCACATAAAAATTACCGCAAGAAAGGGGCAGCTGATGCACAACGCCTTCTGCGCGCTTCACGCGCTTCGATCTCTGGTTTTAACGCGACAGCGTTAAGGAGCTCGTGTAGCAGAAAAGCCGGTGTCGTCGGCGTCGGCGGCGTTGGCCGTGAGCGATAAATCCCAGAAGGCACTTAATAAAAAAACATCTTGCAAGATGGGCTGGTGGGAATCAAACCAGGGTCTCCGGAGTGTGAGACGGAGACGCTACCACTCAGCCGCGAGTTTTTTTTTCTTTATTACCTTGATTTCAACACCACTCAAACGCGTACAAAGTAGGTCACTTGGTGCAGAAAAATAATATTACATCACTTCGAGAGACTGTACATATTTCAAAGGCACTCAAAGATGATATCACAGACACCAAAGTGTCAAGCTCCTGAAACCACTCTGGCGGTTCAATCATGTGCTTGAGGGCATCACGCGTGTACTTAAGACTTTCACTTAGGTGTTCCCTTGCAGACCTTTCATCTACGCGGGCATTCCTGACATCCATACGCGTTTTCGACACGCTGCTCATACACAAAAGCATTATCAAGTCAGCCGGCACTCCCCCTGTGTCTGCGCACGGTAAGAACCGAATACCGAAAGGACTTAACAGCAGTTCTTTCTTCAGAGTTCGTTTGAGAACATCCCACAAGAAAACTGAGTCTTGGCAATCCAAGAAGATGTGCTCAATAGTTTCAGGTTTCTTACATATGATGCAGTTAACAGACCATGGAACAAAGAAGCCCTTGCTTTGCAGCCATGGCTTCACAAGGAGAGTGCCCGAATGCAATTGAAAAAAGAAGGTTTTCGCTGAAGATCTAACCGGCATTTTTCTAACGCGTTTCAGCACATTGCGTTCAGGTCCTAAGTTATACATCATACGATAAACAGGATGCGGCATGAAAACATCAACCAGGTCACTATAAAGTTTCTTACGCGTCACTGAAGTCAAAAATTCATTCGAAAAATGCGCTTTCACTAAAGAAAAGGACACAACAACTTCCCTCAGAAAGCCAATTTGTGTTCGAGTACGTTCATTTGTTGATGAGACAACCCACTCAGGCAAGGAAGAACTCAATCTGACTTAAATAACAGTACGCAGAAATATATCACTTTGGCCCCTTAAGAAAAAGAACCTACTAACAATCTGTTTCAAAAACAAATGTGTTAATCCTAGTCCTCCATTCTTCACCGAATGAAACAAGTTACACCGGCTAGTTCTCTCCCAAGTGGATCCCCATATATATACCGCAAACACTCTGTGAAGTTTCTGCACCGAAATCCTTGCCATGCATAACACTTGTAGTACATATTACACCTTTGTAAATAAAAACAAATTGCAAACAATAGCTCTTGAAAACATCGAAAAATTATGCCCGCCCCACTTTTCAGTCTGATCTTTACCTCTTTTTACTTCTTCGATCCAATACGCGGCACTGTCACGATAATGTTGTAATGGCACCCCAATATATTTTCCAGGGGTAACGCTCCAGTTCATATTGCAAAAAAACTCGGGTGCCTGTGGCCAGCTGCCGTGCCATAAACCTAGGCACTTAGTCCAGCTGACAACACTTCCAGTTGTGGCGCAAAAAGAAACAACCTCTTTCATAGTGTTACTCACGCTTTCTGTATCACGGCAAAAAATTGCCACGTCATCTGCATAAGCCAGAACTCTAGTCTCAATTCCTGCGTAGATAAACCCATGAATAGATTGGCTTTTAATTATTTTCAAACAGAAAGGCTCTAAATACAAGGCAAAGAAGAGGCGACACACAGCATCCTTGTTTTACTGATGATTACACTTTTATACTGGCGCCTAATTTCCTATTAAATACTAACTTTGCAGTGCAATCTTTGTACACCATTCTTACTCCATCTGTTATCACTGCACCGGCTTTAACATGTTCTAAGAGCAAAATATGACATCATGGACGACTCTGTCAAAAGCCTTTTCAAGATCAATTTGTATCATAGCGACTCTGTCCTCTCTTTCATCGCAGCATTCCAGTATGGTCCTTGCAGTATGTATATTTGAAAAGATCGATCGGCCTTTGATACCGCATGTCTGATGGGGGCCCACAAGTTATTTTATAACGGTCTGCAATCGTCGCACCAGTACTTTAGCGTAAACTTTATAGTCCGTATTTGTGAAGCTTATCGGTCTGTAGGCTTCAACCGCCAAAAGTCGCGCACAATCTTTTACTTTAGGAATTAAAATAACGTGCGATGTCCGAAAAGAAGGAGGTGCTTCCTTATTCTCCTACATCTCCCTTATCACGCGATGTAATGCTACAGCTATTCAACTTTTAAAGCTCTTATAGAAAGCCCCTCCCAGACCATCAGGCCCCGGCGACTTGCCGGGACTAAGTTCGTCAAACGCATCCTCAACTTCTGAAAGGCTTATTGGTCTGTCGAGCGCTTCACAGACCTCGTCTGATAATGTCGGCATTAATGGCAAGAAGTCAGTTCTAAACCTTTCGATATCACATGTCTTTTTCCCCATCAAACTTTCATAATAAGACTCAAATGCGTGCTCAATCATTCCAACATCACTAGCGACTTCCCCTTGATAACTTATTTCTGTTATTTCTTTGGAAACCGCCTGTTTCTTCTCGTCACTTATTGCTCGCTTGGTAGGCGTCTCCTCATAAACTCTCCGCCCTTGCCCTTAATACCGCACCCCTGTACTTTTCTTCATCCATGACTTCATGTTCAGACTTCTTTGATTTCTTTCGAAAATAAGCCAGGTGAAGAGCTTTCTGCGCTGCGCATATATTTTAGCCTAAGGTGTAATTCCTACTCACGCTCTTTTTCTTTGTGGTAGACTACGCATGCTCTTTCAATCGCGGTGAATTTAACGTCTCTTTTGAAGAGTTCCCATTCTGCAATGAAGAACGCTGACGTAGTTATGCTGAGCAAATTTTCGAGCTTTTCTTGAACTGCCTTTTCAAAAACGTCGTCTTGCAAAAGCTTATCATTTAGCTTCCATAAGTCCCAGCTGAATTTCGATGTTTTTTTTTTCTTTCCTATGGTTGACACAACGAGGCAATGACCGCTAAAACTAACATGTAACACTTGATAACTTGAAAATAACGTACATAGGTTAACACAGCATAAATTCTGTCTAGCCTACCATGACACTGACCTTGATAGTGCGTATACATGATATGGTTTTCACTTGACAACACATAACCAATGTCTTCCAGCTCTTGTTGCCTTACAATCGAACTTAAATGCAACGCACTTTTATCACAAACACTAGTCAACTTAGATTTATCTTCTGGAAAGCAAACACAATTAAAATCACCCAGTAATATGACATGTCTTTCACAATTCAAGTACTGCTGAATATCACCAAAAAAGACTTCCCGATCCCGTGCTACGTTCGGAGCATAAACACATATAGCCCTCCAAGGCATCTCTGAAAAAGTAAAATCGCAGAGGATTATTCTACCATCCTCGGATGACGTGACGGCTTCAACTACAGCAATACTGCTACGCGAAAGAATAAGGCAGCCCCCAGACCTACCCACCGCATGACATACACTTACGGTATATCTAGGGCGGAAAAGGTTAACCATTTGCTCCGTGTATTCATTAGTTGCAATTTTTGTTTCTTGAATGGCCAATAAGTCAATTTATTTTCAATAAGAATACGGTTAACTTGGCATTGCCTTCTACGCCCGCTAAGTCCACGCACGTTATACGTCGCGACACAAAGAACAGCCGAAAAATTAGCTGCCATTTACCGGGAGGAGAATCTAAACCAATTACCACACATCATCCGTCTCACATCTGCTACGATGACTCGACGGTCTAGGGAGGCGGACCATGGTTTTCTGGACTTCAAAGCCCAATGACGGCGGCCGACGCACATCCTGTCCACAAACCTCAGTCCCCAGACCCCAACAACAATTTTGTTTCTACCCCAGTAACGCCTCCGCTAAAGCGGAGGCGTCTGGGTTGTAGAACGGCGTTTGGCTGGAACGTCGGGCTTGTGCTTGAACGCCGGTCGGCGGCCCAGGGTAGCTTTCGGAGGAGCCTCGTCATTTCCACTCTCTTGATCCTTTTCCTCTTGCTCATCCGCCTCTTCGTGAAGCCTCTTAGCAGGTGCACTACTTGACGTTGGCGTCACGGTGTCGTCAGTGTCGTGCTGTTCGCCGGTCGTCACTTCTGCTGATGTGCACGTTTCCTTGACCTCTTTTACCTCGACTTCTATTGAGTTAGTTGGTTCCACCGTGTCAAACCATGGGTCTTTCCAGCCGTCCGATGACTTGTCTTCATTAACAGTCGTTGCCTTCTTCAGGGGCGTTAACACCGAGGGCTGGGTCTCATTGCCTTCGCCTGCGGCTTCCACTGCGTCGACCACGTCCATCAAGTGATCTGTGACATCTTTCTTCAATGCCGGGCCTGTCACTGTGGCATAGGTTCGGACGCACTGGGTCTCGTCGTGGCCGAAACGATGACAAAGCCCACACCGTGGTACACGGCACTCGCGTCATATGTGCCCGATGCCGCGGCATCGGAGGCAGAGGGGAGCTCTGCCAGGGACGTGCACGAGTGCAACATCTTCCGCCACTCGCAGCTAGTGGGGCAAGTCTTCAGCGGTGAGGCCTACCTTCAGCTTAATAGTGACAGTACGGGTGATTGACCCTTTGTCAACGCATCCTTGTACCCGCCACCTGTCCCTCGTGATCTCAGTCACCTTTCCAAAAGGCGACAAGGCAGTGCGAACGTCATCGTCAGGTACACCGTGAAGGAGCCAGTAGAGCTTGATACGGACGCCTATGTCACACGGGTCGACGACCACACAGTGGTGGTCCTTGACATCAAACGCGTCTGCAGCGATAATCCTCTTTTTCCCTTCTTCGTCCTTGAAAGTCACCGTCCACAGATGGTTTATTTGATATGCACCCAGCCCAACCACTTCCGGCATGAGAGACAGCCGTGTAAGAGCGTCTCGAAAATGTTCCACTCTGTAAGGCCTCGCCTTAACGTCACCATGTAAAAAAACCGTATGCAGAACGGACGCACCTGTTGGCAGCGTTGGTAAAATCATTTGGTAGTCCTGACCTGGTTTTTCAGTTTACCTGATACCGCGGCCCAAATGGGTCGCTGAAGCCGCTCGTGAAGAGCCCGACATTCCGCGTCCGCTCACCTCGGTGGCTGAAGAGGAAGTCCACTCAGCCACGAGTTCGGTCGTTCAAAGCGGGACAAAATCGCCTCTAGTAAATGCGGTGTTGCCTTAGAAACGTGCCGCAGACAGTTATACTGCGGTGTATATCGGTAATTATGACCATGTAAATTACAGAAGTCGCAGTTTCATGAGTAGCGAAGTACGTTTGCGCTACATTTCTTCTGCGCTATGCGCACACGCAGAGCCATCTTGCGGCAAGCACAGAAGACCCCTTCCTCGCAATGTACGGCGCTGCCCCGACACGTGGCGCGCCACTCGCCCCATGATCGCGTCCGCCTTCATGGCGCGTCGCGGCCCGGCTGTTTGGCTCGCGTAGATCGTTAGAGTAGGCGTTGCGAACGGGGTGAGATAACGCTATCGCGTTCCACTCTTGAAGGCGAAGCTTAAGCGTCCTCCAATTTTTTTAACACACCACGTGCGGTGCCGCGCGCGGTGCATTAAGTTTGCACAGTTTGCGCAGTTTGGTGTCAGAAAATTAACATGCAAACCACTGCGCTCAGAAGTCTTCTCGAGGTTGTGCTACAGCCCTTGTAGGTATGGGATGACTGCCTTTTTTTTTTCACCGATAAAGGGCAGCTTGCGGGCATTCTGCGCACTTGGAGTGGAGCGTCTCAGGCACTCCTTCCACGATAGAAAACAAGAACGTGCTTTGGGTTTTGCAGCTTCACAGTGAATATTGTGTGACTTGATTGTGAAGCAAGTGCCAAGAACAGTCATTTCTCGCAAAGTCTTTTGAATAAAAAGAAAATTGAAGGCACCACAACTCATGCAAGCAAGACAACAAAACAAGCTGCATTCTAAACAAAGACATGTGCATTAAACATCCTAAAATAGACTAGAAAGAAGTGCTGTGGCTCTGGAAAAGAAGAATATTCATTGAAGGAAGCCACGCTTAACTAGAAAGCATGACATATTTTTTTATTACGGGAATGCGATAAGTTTAGGATTCAATTCCGACCATGGTTCACGTAAAACAAGATGGCTTCCAACGCGTCTTGAAATTTGGTTCAGGTTTTCATCTAATACCAAGTCTCTCAACCTTGTTTTACATGGGATCTGTGCTCTTCGTGTTCTTAAAGAATCTACGCATAAATTTTGATTAATATCACTTAGTTGAAAATGATAGTGTCTTGCCTGGTATATTGTTTTAAGTTTGTCTTTTTTTTACTCCGTGCAGGCTTTGATGTCAAGCTGTGGCGTTCGTAAGGAAGCTACATCAGGGCAATCCTTTCTGTTACTCCAATAATGAACCGGGCTCAGTAATTTGACGCAGCAAGAGAAGTAACCATCCTTCATTCCCCGTCGTCTTCCTATGCACTACACACCACTGTAACATTATTGCTTGTCGGCACCAAAGCTAGTGCAATAACAATTGCCGCGTTGGTACATAACTCGTAGTCGACAGAAGGCTGCAGCACAGCGTTTAGCCCCTTGAAGAATTGCTAGCCACTCTGTTTCGGAGGACTCGCAGTAAGTGCAATATGGAAGTCGAGGAGATCTGATCTGGCTTCCCTTTTTACCAGCAGGATAGAAGATGTACAACTTCTATTCTAATCAAAGGAATTATAAACATTCGAAAAAAATAATACTTTGAAGATACAGTAAAAACAGTGCTTGAACTTGTTCAACAAATAATTTGTGGAATTTTGAAGTGTTGACTCTGTCGGCACCGCAGTTAGAGAAAAATTCAATCAAGCGATTTTTTTCGTGGCACGAGCATCGAGTGACACGCTTATTTCTTGCGCAGCCCTTTCGATTCAACTCCTGAGACGACCGAGGCTAAAATTCAAAATAGATTAGAAAGAAGTAGAATAAAATAGTACAGTACGAAATTCATGGGTTTCAATCTAGATATGATACATTATAGACATATCAGAGCATAAGTATAATTACAAGTTGAGTTACTGAAGTGTCTGAAATAATTAGAATTAGAAATCCCTGATTACCACACACCAAAGCACAGAAATATAAACTTTAGGAACACGCCACGTGAGCACAACTTTGGCGAAATTCCTGGACACCCGGAAGCGGAAGTAACGACGTCACTAATGACGTCACACACAAAAATGTGTCATGATATTACCGGCTGATTAATGGAACACATTTGCCTGGCATAGACTAAATATCTGCCTAGCAGAGCGAATGTGACGTCACTCCCTCCTCTCTCGCTTCTCGTGACACGCTCCTGCTCGCTCGCTTGCTCGCAACAGCTGTGCGCGCGCTCGTTACATGCTATGACGTCAGCACTGGAGAAGGCGCGTAAGGTGCGCTTCGTGCACCGCTCACTAGGGAGCTACGCCGCGACAGATGGCGCGTGCTGCGCTTCCTCCTCGCCCTCCCTCGCTCCTCGCTGGCATATCGAGCCTGGGGAAAGGCGTTCGCTCGTTTAACCTAAAGAACACCAAGGCGGAAGTGCGAGTGCCACTGAGAGACACCAAAGTTAAAGATTAGGGTCGCCTACCATTCCTTGTGTTCGGTTTATAGTAGTATTCTGCAAATTCTACTTGTTCTTTGATAACAGCAGCATCAGCATCTGTATATATGAATATTGCATGCTCAATTGAGGATCACAGGCTGATTTTCAATTAAGCAAATTCATGGCATATAACTGCTTCTCAAGCAGGCGCAGTGAATGGAGGTTGTTCAGTCACCTAAAATAGAATATTCATTACAAAAGCAACTAAACCGGAGAAGCTGTTGTTGCTCGCTGCACTAACTGAAATGTTGTTCATTTAGGTGCAGCATTTGCTCAGCCTGTCTAAATGTCAGAACTCGCTATTTCACAATATTACTACGCGATGATATGCAAAATATGATGTAATATCATAAAATAATTCTTATTTCGCGTCCTATTGCACTTCAATAAGTATGAACAACTAGCCTAGCATGAAGTGCTGATGCATTCAGAAGAATTTTTAAGCAAATGTTCTATGTGTATCTCTCTGTATGGGTGGTTGATGTTTATTTGAGTGAAAAAAGGAGCATTCAGAGATGACGGAGAAGTAATGCATTGCAAGTAATATTCCTTTAGGACGGTGTCTCCTGCTATCTCACTATCTCTCTATCTCTCCTACCACTATCATATATACTATCTTTCCTTCTTCCTACTAGCTTCGTGACCAATAGGCCCATGCAGCATTTGTGCATGTGGCAAAAGCTTTGTGTGTTATTGTGGTGATGCTATGCCAAGACATTCTGACATATATACAACTCCGTGCATACTTGTTGTTTGTTCTGCAATATAGTGATAACTGTAACCTTGCTCATGCGGAGACTTCGTTATTAGTACTCCCTAACAATACTTTTGCATACAGCAGTGAGGGGTAGTGACATGAAAAGTAACACGCTCCCCCCTACTTTAGCATACAAACTGAGGGACCTTTCTGCCGACTATGGCGGAACCATTATCCCACATGGGAGAAATCGAAGTCACGTAGAGAAGAGCTGCGGTGCATACGGGACGTTAACGGCATGCGTCCGGGGCCGACGACGTGCCTGTGGAAAGTCCAGGGTAGTAGCAGCGGAAATCCCATTACCCTAGGGTGAGACATAACATTTATTAGACCCAAAATCACTAAGCCCCAGCCCGGGTCTCCTGGTTTAGGCTGCTGGTATACTCTCATATAGGCATAAGGATCGACGTTGTTGTATAGTCATTGCTTGGGTTGTCGATCTTTCTTACTCCTCGTTTTACGCGCTGTTTCTCCTTCCCATCGAGAAATGGTTTGCAGCCGCCCAACGCCGAACGCATGTGCGGGAAAGGAGGATTGACGCTCTCTGCAGAAATCACTGATTTCGGAGAGCGCGGAAACGCGCTGCGAATATGCCGTTGTCCCCCCGTATTGGGCGCAGCTTGCCGCTTGCCTTTCTGAACTCACAACACACAACGGCAGCGACGGCACCACAGCTTGCCGGAAGCAAATAGAAGTTGGGTATCAAGCAGGGGGCCACAAACTTTCGCGCGCGTTATATAATTATGCGATACCAACTAGCCCGGTCTCACACTTCGCCCGAAAAAAAAGAAGGAATGATTTAGGTTAGCTATGACGACAGCCAGTCAGCGAATGAACCAAACAAGCACGCAGCTTTTGCTTGAAACTGGGTGTGAATTCATGGTTGGCTGAGTTAAGAAGTCGAAAAAGCGCAGCCGCAGCCGGCTTTTAGTAAACCTATGGCATTAATGAGAAGCAGTCGCATAGGTGCTTTTCTGTAGTGTCATTCGCAAGCAACAGAGGGTAATTTCGTTCGCCCAACGAGCACCAAAAAAGAAGGCAGATCATTACGTTGCGTGCTTGCGCGCTCTTTTGATTCGCAACATTTGCTGGTGGCACCGGCAACGAATGCGTATTTCTGTGGCTGCTAAGTTTGCTTTATGCTCACACCGTGCTTTGAACAAGATCAGAAAGCTGCGCAAAATTTCCTCCCCCATTAAAGACCTAGATGTATCGATGGCTACATCGCAAAGGTATTTTGGGGGATTTCAGTCATCCTTAGATAGATTGTTTGGAGACGTTTGCACAGAAAAAATGGGGAAATTTGTTCATTCATATTTTTATCTCTGTTCGGCTTAGCAGAAAACACTGTGTTTGCGACTGCTACACGCTTTAAACCTGTAAAACTCAAGACTGTCTCTAAAGAAATGGAGTAATGAAAGGCAACGCGTTAATAAAACGACTTTGTTTAATGGATTCTCACAAAGCAAGTGAATAATCTGCTTAGCGAAGAGCATGGCACCAAACGCGACGCAAAGCACCACAAACAGAGCCATCCGTGTTTGCGGTGGGCCCAGCGGAAAGGCACTGAGACTTCACGAAGTCTTCACGTCATAAATTATTAACATTATGTACCTAATTTACCTATAAAATTTATTTAACATAATGAAACCCAAATTTTTCAGAACTGCCACAATAAAACACTCTTCTTTATTTCATTCAGCATTGCTAACGTTTCTAGAATCCTAACATATTCAACAACAAAATTTTCTCTTCCAGAGCACTTATTCGCATCCACTATTTTGTTCCTTCTTTGCCGACTCTACAGTTTTGTAAGAATATTTACCCTTTTACTATGTTTTACGACTTTCTGTACCAAGTGCTCTGTTAACGGCCTGCAATACTAAGTCCTACGTTTATGAAAATTGTGTTCTTCTTTAAGCCCCCCCCCCCCCCCCCTCACGTCTAATGCCCCTTGAGGGCCCTTAGGGTATCTAAATAAATAAAATAAAATAAAACACTACCCTTGGGCATGGCGTTCGCACAAAGTTTGGAGAATCACGCGTACAATGTGTGAGTTGTACAGAATATTGCCACCCGCAGGAGAAAAACTACAAAGAATCCAGGTTCCATATTCCTGGAGATAGAAAGTTCCTCGATATATAAATTAAATCCAAAAATTCCCAATACCGAAGTTATGCAAACATCCCCAAACATTCTCACGCGCCTTCATGGTGCACTTCTCACAAGCTGCGTTTAAATGAACGCGACAGTCGCATGTGCGAATCTTTAGCGGGTCACAGTAATTACTCTGCGACAGGAATTGTATGTGGCGCTTTACGCTTCGTCCGAGACAAACTTTAACCTATTTCTTGTTATTCGCGTTCCGCGAATGAGCGGAAGAGAGCTTTTGGCAGCAGGCGTCGCTCGTCTCTCTCTCCCTCAATGAGACACGCCAGTGTTTACATGGACCGAGGCAAACGACTTACCTTGTCTCGTACTGAATATTTCTCCTGTCGCATCAATGCGATTCACCCTAATTCCTAACGCATTACCGCCGTTTACATGAATAAAATGCTCTAGAAACGGCATGCGACGCGCCACTTCTCGCATACATTATCATATCATCACAACTGATAATGTCGGCAACATTATCATATCCCATACATTATCAGAGATATCCTTACAACTGTCGCCCTTGTGGCAAGGTTTGGAAAGCCGGCTTGTTCACATGCCTAAAACGTATTATGGATGATGAAATCATTGTAATAGCCGCAATTGTGGCGGCTTCTCCGCATTGCTAGTGTGCGTATCGGTGTAGCGTGTTGCGACAGCAGTAGAGAGCTGCTCTTTGTCCTTTGTGTTTTTGACTGGTTTTTTCGTTCAAGCTGCTCTTTGTTAATGCGCAGTTTCATTGCCCACAAGTGCCTTCCAGGTGAAGCGATGCATTCTCACCTGTGCAGCCAATATCTCGCCAAAACAGCTTATTGGTCTCTTCAAAGTCGTATTCCGGTGAATATCAATGAGTACTGCAGGAAAAATTAATACGTAGGAGAAGTTGGATTTGCTTCGGAAGAAACAGCCGCTTCCATACATTTCATTGCTGCACCCTCTCAAAAGCCCTCTCGAAGATGAATTAACGCAGAATTTATCGGATATTTATGCATAAGTCAAACGGTGTTGGCTATTCTCCGATTTTTCTAAGCAGTAATTCGAGAATGTGCATTTAGTAATTAAAAAAAGATGACGGAGTGGAAGCGGCCTATACCTACCCATAGAAGACAGTGAAGCCGCCGGTTACCACGGTATGGCGGGCAGGAAACCGGCTGCCTAGCATATCGTGCGCTTTCGCCGCCGTTATTCTTTTTCGCTAATGATCACCGTTACTAAAGTCAAATTTGTGAGTGTACCAACTTGAAATTTGGGGGTGAGCTAATTTGAAATTTCGGGGTAGGCCAACTTCAAATTTGTGGAGGGGCCAACTTGAAGTTTCGGGATGGACCAACTTGAAGTTTAAAGTGGGCCAGAATAAAATTGGGTCGGGGGACAAATTTAAATTGAAATTTGGGTGTGGGCCAACATAAATTTGGAGGTGGCGACCATGGTTCATCCGGCACGCAGGATTGAACCGAGCTCGTTGCAATCGGGCTGCACACATACGAAGGTGCTGCAGAGGCACCTTTGTCCAGGAAAGATCACCGCACACTGCAGTCGCTGTGCAACACAATCCGGTGGCCGCCGAGCTTTCTGCCCACCACAATATTGCGGCGTTGGCTTCAGATGAAGAATGAATGAATGAATGTTTGGTTGTTATTGGCGCAAGGGCCAGGTATGGCCAAAGAGCGCCAAGCCAGTGTAGATGAATTTGCAATGTGGTTATGAGTTCAATGAGGTTCATGTGACGTGGCTGTAAAGGGGCCTTAAAAATAGTCGCTCTAGAGTGCGTAAAATCTATCTGTTATAAGATTATGTCGATGATAATGACATGTTCTATGAGCAATTTCAGATGAAGAGCGTCCCTTCCACCCCAGCAACGTTTTACATCCTCCTAGATGTGCATCTTTGTTTGCTGCACTCGTAGCTTCGCGGAGCCCGTGATTACAGAAATGTGTTCGCGCACGTTCACTGTGTATGTGGAGATAAGACGTGTGTGCGCTGCTCTTTGTAAACTTGAAGTTTCCCTGTTTTAATTATTATTATTATTATTATTATTATTATTATTATTATTATTATTATTATTATTATTATTTACAGTGGCAGGGTTCAGCTCTTGTTCTGGCGCGGCAGCTCTTTCACGACCCCTGAACTGTTTGCGTCAACACTTCCTTGAATGGATTTTCTATGTCGGTTACACTGCTTTTTGCAAAGCGGTTTTGTTTTCTTTTGTCACTCGTCGGAGCAGAAGTGTAATCGCCCAATCTACACAACTCCAGCATTTTACATTGATTTCTTGATGCAAGAGTAAGATTACTTAGTGTTTGTTTTCTTCACTGAGACAGCAGTTAGAGGGCCGCAGGCGAGTTTTCCTGGTCAGTCTGTCACATTTTGCCGACACACTACCTCTGTAGTCACTCAAGACCGACAACAGGCCTTTATTTACTTATTTTCCGCCACGCCTAGTTTCGCGCGTCTTTTACGGTGGCTGTAAAAAGTAAATTGCACTGAATAACTGCACACGATGCTCCTCATGCTCCTTTTGATTGCTATACATCTTTGAATATGCAATATAATCAAGAGCAAGTCATAAAGAAGCCCTATGAAGCTGGCGGCGTCCCCGTGGTTTATTCCGAGGTTAGATTGGCTGTGTTTTCAAAATTAGCCAAACTTTGGAGACCCTACATGGCGTCGCATTTAGTTGAAGCCAATACCACAACGCCTCTAAGTCCACGGTCGTGGTAGAGTGCGATCGCAGAACTTGTTCGTGAGTGAGATGAACGGCATGCACTTCAACAGAAGAGATTGCCGCCTACCACAGCATTAAACGTTGTCACTTCCACGCCGCAACCCAATAGGTCCGCAGTGCTCACAGACACTGGGGCTATTTCTACAACGATATTGCCCTCTCCTCCCTTCTGCTGATTTTGTCATGCATCCTTGTGCGTCGATTGCAGGCATTGAAATGATGTAGCATTTCATATAAACCACTATGAGTTGGTTTTATCCAAAGAATATTCAAAGCTAGAAAGGGGCCCATCGTGTTCGTTCATCGTTCGCAAGTGCAGCCGGCGTCAAAAGTGAGCGGAATGCGAGTTTTGGGAAAATGCAGAATTCGGGCCCATAATTGGCTCGCCGTAAGTAAAATGCTATCGCACTGTGTTTGTTATGTACGCTGTCAAAAAGAGTAAATTGGAATCCCAAACTGTCTACTCACACTCGGCAAACATTCAGTTTTCTTTTTTTTTTTTCTCTCAGATCTAGCGCCCGGTCAAACGGATTCCGACTACACATTCGTCCCCGAATACAGAGAATGTATATCTGGAATAGAACCGACAATCCCGGTTTTGAACCCACGTATAGATAGATGCCAATCACTGCAAGGTTCCATATCGTCCTCATGCATCCGTAAATATAATGAATGCAAGAAATAAACAGGGTCATAACAAATGCAGTGAATGTAATAAATATCGCACGGAACTAAGGCAATGGCGTAACAATTTCTGTAATGTGGACTTTCTGTAATTTTGTTTGGAGTGGCATTACTGCGGTAGCAAACTTCCACGTTTATTTTCAACTGCGCCGTTCGCGCTTGTATTCGCCGAGGACGGCCACGTGGTTCGAAAAGCAACCATGCATTGCGAAAAGCCGCCACTTACGGGGCAAATAAACAATGATGATGATGTATTTTATTGACATCCCCTTCGAAGCGAAGCGACGACATATAGTATCCCTAGCCTGCTTGAACTAGATCGCGCTGTGAATCTAACCGGTGAGCGCTGCAACCGTTGTTGTAAATATAATCTGTAAATAGTTTCTCGTCTTACTGATCTTCCTTCGCGTAAGAATGTGTACAGAGGTTCTACAGCTACCTTAATTCTACACAAGAAAAGCAGGGAGATACTTACAGAGAAAGGGGTCAGACAGGGAGACACAATTTCTCCAAAGCTATTCACTCAGTGCTTAGAATAATTGAAGCTATTAAACTGGGAAGGCTTAGGAGTAATGATCGACGGCAAATAGCTCAGCAACCTTCGGTTTGTCGATGACATTGTTCTATTCAACAACAATGCAGACGAGTTACAACAAATGATTGGAGACCTTAAAAGAGAGAGTGTAAGAGTGGGGTTGAATATTAATATGCAGAAGATGAAGATAATGACAAATAGTCGGGCAAAGGAACAAGAGATCAGGATCGCCATTCGGCCACTAGTGACTGTGAAGGAGTACGGTTACCTAGGGCAAATGATCACAGGGATCCCTGATCATGAGAAGGAAATTCACAGAAGAATAAAAATAGGTTGGATCGCATACGGCAGACATTGCCAGCTCCTGACTGGAAGCTTACCATTATTATTGAAAAGTAAGGTGTGCAATCAGTGCATTTTGCCAGCGCTGACATATTGGGCCGAGACGAGAGCAAGTTAAGGACCGCGCAAAGAGCGATCGAACGAAGATTGCTAGGCATAACGTTAAGAGAGAGAAAGAGAGCGGTTTGGATCAGAGAGCCAACAGGTATAGATGATATTCTAATTGACATAAAGAAGAAAAAATGTAGCTGGGCCGCTCATGTAATGAGCCAGTTAGATAACCGTTGGACCATTAGGGTTACAGAATGGGTACCAAGAGAAGGAAAACGCAATCGAGGACGACAAAACACTAGGTAGCGCGATGAAATTAGGAAATTCGCGGGCGCTAGTTGGAATCGGTTGGCGCAGGACAGGGGTAATTACAGATCGCAGGGAGAGGCCGTCGTCCTGCAGTGGGCATAAAACAGGATGATGAATGATGATGATGATGATGACGATGACAAAGGTGGTGCCCCCCCCCCCCGGAAAAAAATTCTGGGTACGTGCCTGGTGAGGGGCAAGGCAAGCTCCAAGTAAAGAAGCAACAATTGACAGTTCAGAGACGTCCACGGGCGTATTTGCTCACTTAAGTGACATAAAATAATTATTTGTTAACTAACTTTGAGTTCGACGTCGTAAGCATGCTTGCTATGTTGTGACAACTACTTCGCGACCCGTGGTGGTTGCTTAGTGGCTATGGTGTTGGGCGCTAAGCACGAGGTCGCGGGGTTAAATCCCGGCCACGGCAGCCGAATTTCGATGGGGTCGAAATACCAAAACACCTGTGTAATTAGATTTAGGTCCACATTAAATAACGCCAGGTGGTCCAAATTATTCCGGCGTCCCCCACCACGGCGTGCCTCCTAATCACACCGTGGTATTGGCACCTAAAACACCATAATTTAATTTAAGCACCTCGCTGTGATGTCTGTGACGTTTACTTCTTTGACAAGATATGCATGGTTGTAGTCGTAAATCTGACGTCCTTTCTCAAGCGTCGCTGTTCCAAAATGGGCCTCGATGCTTTCGATTGCCTTAAAAACCGCAATTTAGAACTTCCGACAGGTTTCAAACGAGCGCTCCAAAAGCCTGCCTCCGTAGCAGTAGCCGCCTCGGTGTCTCGCGCAGCTGACACGGTGGCGCTGAAGGTTGAGCCGATCGCTGCGCCGCCTTACCATTGCAGGGAGCCCATTGGGAGAAAGCAGGCACATGCGTCATGCCTTTGCAAATATTTCATCCGGACAATGCGTAAAGTTTATTCAGTACATTTAAAAAAAAAAAAGAACAGGTGGTTAGCTATAGAAATCTTCATGAAAAATGTATGATGCGTGAAAGGATGCGTTTGTAGCCGCTTCAATCAGATGGCGCCACCATACTGAAGGAGTCTCGATGTAGCGTTGATCACGCGTTTCGTCCGAAACTGAACTTGTCTACTTCAATCACATGGCGCCAACATACTGAAGGAGTCTCGATGCAGCGTTGATCACGCGTTTCGTCCGAAACTGAACTTGTCTGCTTCAATCAGATGGCGCCACCATACTGAAGGAGCCTCAATGTAGCGTTGATCACGCGTTTCGTCCGAAACTGAACTTGTCGTCTGTGCCTTCGCTTTTGCGCCGAGTAGCAACGTGGCGGCGCTCTTGCGGTTACCGATTTCAATGGGTGGGCGCTGTGTGGAGCTTTTTCTCAAGAGTTGGGTATACTAAATCTATGCTTTAAGCCACTACCTGAACGATGATGACGGTTTGCGGTTATTAATGTGTAGCGATACTTGGATATGTGTTCGCGGGCTAATTTTCTGCTCCATTGTGTTCGGTACGTCCGGTTTCGCATCACAAAAAACCCCTAGCCCATCTAGGCTTGAATATTCAGTATGTAAACGTTTGTAAGCTAACCGCCACCTACTTGTGGGCCCACGACCCTCCGAAGCGATATTGTGAGAAAGCAGGCACATGCGTCATGCCGTTGCAAATATTTCATCCGGTATGTTTAAAGCGCCATTATTTCATCCGGACAATGCGTAAAGTTTACTCAGTACATTTTTTAAAAAAAGGAACAGGTGGTTATTTATAGAAATTTTGATGAAACATGTATGGTGCGTGAAAGGATGCGTTTGCAGCCGCTTCAATCAGATGGCGCCACCATACTGAAGGAATCTCGATGTAGCGTTGATCACGTTGATCCCTCGAGCGGCAAGATTTCCAATAGCGCCTCGATTCGCACTTCAGACGCCGGAGTCGCCGAGCAAGTCGCCATCGCCCTGCTAGACGGTCGTGGGTCCGACATCTATAGTGATTCCAAAACGGCAGTTAGGACTTTTCAGAAGGGTTGCATAGCCAAGGAAGCTGTTCGTCGTCTTAGCGGCTCGAGTCCATATGCTCTCACAAACCATTCAATTCACTGGTTTCCCGCTCACGTAGGGTCGGTCGAGGGGGCTCCCCCGAACCTCAATGAGTCTGCTCACGAGGCTGCGCATGACCTCACCGACCGTGCTTCCTCTATAAGAAGCACTGACTCCCCTCCTCTCTACGGTCACAGGGACGCTCCCGCTACTCGCAACGAGATTATTAAATATTTCTACATGTCCGGAAGGGTCTTTCCACCCCCTCGCCCCAAATTGAATAGGGCGCAGGTCGTTTCGCTTAGGCTTCTACACACCAGCACATATCCGTTTCTGTCCGCTCTCCACAAGGCTTACCCCGACGTGTATCGCGACGACGCCTGCCCGTCCTGCGGCCAGACCTCCACTCTTACCTCGCAGGCTCTGGGAGTGCGGGTCGACATACTCCAAGTTCATCAAGGAGGAGTGGAATTCGCTTCTGCGTAGCCCCGCTCTAGAAAAGCAAATCCTGGCCGTCCGGCGTGCCCGCGACCGGGCCGGTGGGCTAGACCTGCCGGTCCCGACGTGGAACTAGCCGGGTGCGCGACGAGTTCGCGTCCTCGCCGGACCTTCAATGAAGTTTATTCACTCACTCACTCACTCATCACGTGTTTTGTCCGAAACTGAACTTGTCTGTGCCTTTGCTTTTGCGCAGAGTAGCAACGTGGCGGCGCTCTTGCGGTTACCGATTTCAATGGGTGGGCGCAGTGTGGAGCTTTTTCTCAAGAGTTGGTTATATTAAATCTATGCTTTAAGCCACTACCTGAATGATGATGACGGTTTGCGGTTATTAATGCGTAGCAATACTTGGATAGGTTCGCGGGCTAATTTTCTGCTCCATTGCGTTCGGTACGTACGATTTCGCGTCAGAAAAAAACCCCTAGCCCATCTAGGCTTGAATATTCAGTATGTAAACGTTTGTAAGCTTACCGCCACCTACTTGTGGGCCCACGACCCTCCGAAGCGAAACTCTCTGTGAGAAAGCAGGCACATGCGTCATGCCGTTGCAAATATTTCATCCGGTATGTTTAAAGCGCAAATATTCCATCTGGCATTTTTAAAGCGCACATATTTCATCCGGACAATGCGTAAAGCTTATTCAGTACATTTTTCAAAAGAAGAACAGGTGGTTATTTATAGAAATCTTGATGAAGAATGTATGGTGCCTGAAAGGATGCGTTTGCAGTCGCTTCAATCAGATGGCGCCACCATACTGGAGGAGGCTCGATGTAGCGTAGATCACGTGTTTCGTCCGAAACTGAACTTGTCGTCTGTGCCTTCGCTTATGCGTTCACTACCCCAAACCATTGAGGTTCATACAATAATTACTAGACAGAACTCCGGCGCTACTGTCTACAGGAGCTACAAGCGAGGTGGTTGAACCAGCATGGCAGTGATGCTGACCACCAAGGAGGAAGCGAAAAGTTAGGGGGAGGGGTAGGGGGGCATCGCGCCACGCGACTGAAGCCAAGCGCGTCGGCCCAACACGTGATGGCGCGTCAGAACGCTCGGTAAATTTTAGGGCTCCCACTCTACATGCAGCGCTGTGGCTGGGCCCCCGAACAAACGCGCATGGATTGAAAACCACCGGGCGCCAAACGACTCAGAAAATCTCGATTCTTGCTCAGTGATCTCGGTGCAAGGGGTCACGTGTTGGGCCTGCGCTGAACAAAGCGAGTGGCGCGTCACAGAACGTTACCTTGCCAAGGCTAACTGCGCCACGTAATGCTCTCTCCTAACTTTTTCCTTCCTCCATGATTCGAACACACGACGTGCTATACAGAAGCCCGATTTTTAAGCAATTGCACCACGGGCGCATGCATCAACAAGCAGCATAGAACACCCTTATCAATTTCTCGCGGGCAAGTGAGCGCGTTGAGACGCTTAACGCGTTTCGATTTGGCCTTACCGAGGTGCAGGTTGAACGCGGGCAAGAGCATCTGCGGACAAGGAACACGCGGATAACGCAATCAATCGGAGAATTGAGTCTGCAACAACACGGAGAAGCTTCTGAAGATGACGGGTTGGAGAGGGGCCCAGCGTGTTGGCGGAGAAATTATGCGAGAAAAAAGGCACCACAGCAACATTTGTTTCCTGATGTATCAAAGCGAAGATTTACAGTAAAAATGGGGTGATCTATTGGGACGATCGTCATAGTGTAGCGAAGTGATGCAGCCGTGAGATATCAGACGCATCAACTCACCAGGGAGACGGAAGAAGAATGGGGATGAGCTCTGGCAGGGGTCAGTCCGAATCCGCAGGTACGACGACGAGAGTAGCATTTCAATAACTAAGTTTATTCACTTGAGATTTACTTTAAGTTAACACTGTATAAAAATATTTACAAACAGAACGATGTCATACCCGCCGTCGTCGGCCTTCCTGACCGGCCTGGTCTCCCCTGGTGAAGTTGCGCCGTGTCTGCTGCTGTCTACTTGCTCACTCCAAAACTACTCGAACTACTCCTTAAATAAGTTTGCACACCATCCAAGAGACACTTTTCTCCACCAATGGGCTACTTCGTTACTCCGACCAATCAGGCAAGCCGACATCACCCAATAAGCGGCAGAGTTCAAGGGGTCAAGAAATGGTCGCGTCAACACTCCGTACACAAAACACTCTGACCCTAACTAATCGGCTTTTGACAGCCGAGCGGGGGGAAGAGGGCGCGTCAGGTGCACGTGTGACGTCAGGCGCGGCGGCCGGGCGGTCAGTACCTGACCGCGGCGCCGTCGCGGTTATTTGGGGTACAAAGGTTGCCCCCGCGTCGAGGAGCCCACAAAATTCCCCGAAAGTAAGCAAAGAGGCCCGCGCTACACACTTTTCGCGACAATAGTGTGCATGACATTCTTTCCAGTTGCTTATCTCTCAACATACGGGAGTCCTGGTTTCAAGTGCACGATGTGCGCTTCAAAATTAACGATTACAAAGAATGCTATGCACTACATGACAATTCCCCAGTGCAGAATTACTGCCCTATGTTTTTTTTTTATTTCCTTTGAAAAGTGGGGAAGCTATACAGTGCTCGAGCAAGAAGAGAAAAACGGAACAAAAGGAAACCAAAGACGAAAAATAATTGCGGGGGAAAGAAAGAAATTCGCTTGAAACAAAATGAGAACCCTAGGGAGCTCAAAACCCTGCCGAGGAAAGCGCCACCTCATGGTCACACGTAAGCCTGGGAGTATATGGGCTTATCGGAGAGCTGTTTAGGAGCAAGAATTCTCGATGACAATGTTGATCGTTTATTTGCACCCCCTTTCAAACGGGCCGGTGCCGAATAGTCACCTGCTATGCTTGAGTTACTCAGGTATGCTATACATGTTTTTCATTGTAGCATTTTCGTATACATCGCTTTAATCTTTTTTTTTCCTCTTCATCAGAACTTCCCTATCTATCTTGTACCGCTAGCTATGCCTGTAACAGATACGGTCGTATCAAACTCTATCCTGCTTTTTTTTCTCCAATACCCTAAATGTATCTTGCTTATCTCGAGCGCTGGCCAGTTGATGCTTCCGTAAACTTTACATCCAAGCGCTTCTGGAAGGTCTCCGTTAACTACGAATCTCATTCGGCGAATTGATTGGAATTATATTAGGAAGTGCTGAGGAGTATCCGAAGTTTTGCTGCAGCATACACATGCCTCATCTGGTTGCGAATATTTGCTCCGTTACGTTTTTGTTCTTACGCAACCAGCCAGAGCCTCAAACAGCAAGGCACTTCGTTTTGTCTTATAATACAGATTTTCTCTTCAATTTCTTTTATAAATCTCCGTGTTCCACTGTCTTTTTGTGACCATTATTTCCATCGAATTCACTGTTTCCGTTTCTCTCATTTTCTTTCTGGTGACTCGTGGTTGTCTATTTACACTTTCAATTACCGTATGCTTGGTTGCCAAATTTCTTGACCTCTTCCTCCATACTGTGTACAACCAAATGTCGCCTTGCGCCATAGAGACTCCAACTAAATGCTCGTCTCGTGCCTTAGCGGACACACTGAGAACCAGGCAATCTAAGATCAACAGGTGAAACGTTGCCCTGTAGTTCTCAAGACTTCGTGATACAGCGGCGCACAAGCGCTCAAAACAAAATACGGATGTCGAAATAATTTTGCTGTGTACCATTATGGGTGTCTCATCGCGGTGGAAACACAACAGTTCGCAATTTCATCGCTTCCCGAAAGTATCAGACGAAGCACAACGGAGAGCGGCATGGGTAAGAAACTTGCGCATTAGGAAAAAGGCGACTGACACCTATTGCGGTTTGTTCGCAACACTTCGTTCGGGACGACTTCTTTATTCCAAGCGAGTAGACCATAACTTTTTTTTACTTATTTTAAATACATTGCTGGCGCATGACATTGCGGAGTGTACTTCGTATAGGGAGGCGCTTTAATATATTATTGACGTACGCTGAAGCTTCATTTGGTTTGGTCAGTTTAGTTTTCTGCCTACCGTTAGTCTTACTAATACCTTCAGCAACGGAAATATTCTGGCTATTGTACTTTTGTCCGCAGGCACCGATAGCAGGACCGATAGCTCGGAAGGTCTGAAGTTCACCATGGCACATGCTATGCTGGAAGGTGACATAACGTTTTCATATAGCAAGCTTTAGTTTAGCGGTGCAAGCAGACGATTCTGTTTTCTCATTAAACGCATTGAGTTGTCAGTTTATTAGCTCGCAGGAAATTTAGACGCAACTGGAAACAGCGCTCATTCCTGATTTGAAGTATTCGGCCTGGCCTCAGCGCCGCTATAGTTCGCTATTTGGCAATGTGCACTCAGCCAAATTCCAGTAGAGCTGGTTCGATTTGTTGCCAAGTCATGTATTTACACTAATACAAGCGACATTGCTCAAAACTACCGCCAAGTTTCTTAAACCCATTGGAAGAAACGCAGCTTTGGTCCGATAGGTTATTTACGTGTCACGTTTTACTGTGGTTTAAGAATTCCTACGGGCGGCGAGTGTCCGCTGTGTTCCCAAGTCTGGACCCTACTTCGAACGTCGCGTATACTGCGAGAATGAACAATTGAATGCCAGTGATGAGATCTAGGCTATCTCATCACACGGATCAGCTAACTTTAGAGAGAATGCTGCTCCTCGACTCACAAACGGAATCATAATTTGTTTGTTTTCGAAAACACTCTGACCACCCAAATGAACTGTTTTTTGCCTCGTTCTATCAGTGCACAATATTCGTATTTAGCTTCTCAAAGCATGGCAGATGTTACTGCCTATATATTGTGGGATGCGATGCGATATACTGCAATACGAGTCACAGTGTGCAGTTGCCGACTAAGGCCGAAAACGGAGATGAAAAGTACCATACCTCTAGCAGCGGTTCAACGCCACGAAAAAGTGCGAGCACTTGCACTTTACGGAGGCCCACTACACTCTAAAAAATTTCACACCCTTATAGGTGTAATGCGGGTGTATTCATCTTTTCACCCTTGTAAACACCCTTGAAACACCCTTTTTTAATGGAAAAGGCTGTTCAACAAGAAAACACCCTTGGAACACCCCAGTCTTTCTAATTTAATCCCTAATTATAAGGGAGTAAGTGAACAAGCTTACAGTATGTGATAAATGAACATTGTCAGTTAAGGCGTTGATATTGGCTTTACATGAAACGCGCGCTACCTGCGCTTGAATCAGGTAGCTGGAATGATTAGATCGGGGCATCTAGGCAGCAGCGCACTGGCTCCGAACAGCGGTCAAAAATGAAGTTTCCCACGAATGTTGATATCGAACGGATGCCACTAACGCGCAGACTTTGCATAGCCAGATATCTGCAAAAGGCTTCATATGATCAATGGCAAAATACAATGCTATCACGGAATACTTAAAGGTGTGCAACCAGTTAGACTGGGAATTGTTAGGAGTGAGGGCTAACGGTAAATAGCTCACCAACTTACGGTTTGTAGATGACATTGGCATACTCAGCAAAGCTGCAGACTATTTGCAACAAACGTTTGAGGACCTTGGCGAAGAAAGTGTAAGAGTCTGATTGAGAGTTAGTATGCAGAAGAGAAAAGTAATGTTCCGCAGCCTGGCGAGAGAACGAATGTCATGGTCGGCAGTCAGCCTCTAGAACCTGCGCAGAAACACGTTTATTGAGGTTAATTACTCGTAGGGACCTCTGATCAAGGAAATTAACAAAAATAAAAAATTAGCTGGAGAGCTTACGGCAGGCATTACTAAATCATGACCAGGGAGCTTACTGCTAATCATTGCTTTCTACCGTTACTAACGTATGGGGCCGAAACTTGGAAGTTACCAAAGAAGCTTGGGAAGACGTTGAGGACCGCGCAACGAGCGATGGAATGAAAATTATTAGGCATGACGATAATAGAGTGGAAGACAGCGATGTGGATTATAGAGCGAACGGGGATAACTGATATTCTGGTTGACATGAAGAGGAAGAAGTCGTGCTGGGCAGACATTGCAATGCGTAAGGGAGAGAACTGCTGGTCTATTGTTGTTGCAGAATGGGTGCTAAGGGAAGGAAGCACAGTCGAGGACGACAGAGAATAATGTGGACGTGATGGAATTGGGAAACTTGAAGACACGTGGAACCAGTTAGTACAAGACAGGGGTATTGGAGATCGCTGGAGAAACTTTCGTCCTGCGATGGACGTCAAGATAACCTGATGATGATGATGTGACGACATCCATGCCAGCTTCGCGGCATGTCATTCATGTTATGTCATGCATGCGTGTCATGCACATTCTGATAGCTCGATTTGCGTCGATTGCGGGGAGGGGGGGGGGGGTGCTAGTAGCGGCGTAGCCAAGTGCGGCACGCCGGGCACTTGTAACGCTCACTAACAGTAAATTTTTTGCTATATGGCAATGGCCCCGCTCCTTCCCCCTCCACGGTCAATTGGGACCCCACCCCCCCTCACACGAAAAAATTTTCTGGCTACACCACTGTGGGGAGGGAGGTGTAAGATTGATCCAGACCCCTCCCCCTAACTTGTCAACGGAAACGGGGGAGGGGTGGGCAGCTGCCCCCGGGCAGCAAACCTTAGGCAGCCCAATTACCGGCTGCATTTCCCTTTGGACGTGAATACTGCTCTAATGTCATTACACTGTAGGATTCGTGGCGGTTCGAGGGCCCCCATGCGACAATAAAAAAAAAACACATACAGCCATCAGCAAGTCTTAGCTTGAGCAGATCTTGGGAGCTGGGCAAGACTCTCATAAAAAAAAAAAGAAGCTTGACACCCCTCTTACATGCATTGTCAACTCTGGGTCACCGCTGACTGCACATTTCCGGTAAAAAAAATCACACAGGAACTCCTCTCGGATTTGTCTAAGTATGCGTAAGCATTGTGACTCTTCCTCATCTACACGCAGTCCATGTCGTTATCAATGTTATGAGACTTGATCCGACGAGTATAAGCGACAGTGCTGCGGCGACACGAGCTGCTGTGGTCGGCGGCGCCAAGTGAATGTCGCAAGCAAAGTACTGCAGGTGGCGGGGCCAGGTGCGCTAGTGACGTTTCGTTCGTTTTGAGCCGTTATCGCTCTTTAGCACTTCTCATCCGCGTCGAACCATTATCAACCGTTCTCCGGCGGCGGCTGCTTCTGGTACGGCCGCGCGAACCGTATCTTGAAAGCAAACTGCAATGTGGACAGAGTGTGCCCACTGCTGAAAACTTCACGCGCTCTGTTCTCACCGTTTACTTCGCTTCAAAAACAGACGCGCGTACACCTATCTTGAAAGTGATCTGCGAAAAGCGCATAGTGCGGCATGAGCTGAGAGCTTCGTGAGCGCTGTGTTCTCGCCGCTTCGGTCGCGTTGAAGCGAGAGCTAGCACGAAGGTGAATTCACTCGCTGCTGCGGGTTCTATTTTGAAAGATATCGTGCGGTACGGACTGACGGACGGATGGTTTTTCTTGTTGGGTAAGTATAGAAATGCTTACGTTATAAAAAAAATCGCAGGGTTCGCGAATTTCGCGATAACAATCAACACCAACCTACTACCCCGCCCCCCGCTGAGCGATGCCGTCTTGATCGCCCCCTCCCAACCCCGGGAAAAGGGACACTACCCCTCTATCTCAGTTGAAGAAACGATGATGAAACGTTAACAACGAGGAGAACGGCATTTCCTCACGCGTAGTCTTATGGCCTCCGAGATTTGCGCGCGAAGCTGGCGCGCGCGAACCTGCGAGGCCACAATTGGCCGCTTAGTAGCATAAAAAGACAAAAAAATAATGCCAAACGACACAGTTAAAAATTCACACAAAGAACTGATCGTAGCTATACTGTTTGGGGAAAAGAAATAAAAAATTAGACAGCCGCAACACACGCCACTAAAGCCACCACCGCCGGCATAACGCGGAACCAACAGTTGGCAACGTTCATTCGCGCTTCATTGTCCGCTTCGTCTCCACAACGAGAGCCGCCATCCTTTCGCGCCGGCCGTTTTGTCATAGTTTTGTTTTTCTGCAAGTCCGCGCACGCAGCTCATCGGTAGATGCACGGGTGCACGGCGTCGCATTGCGACCTGCGGCATTTTCTCGTGTTCGCGTAATCGGTGTGAAACATGTCGCATGTGAAATATTTGATAGAAGTGCCTCACGTCCAAGTCAAGCCGCCGTACGGGTGTATGGCTGTGTGCCCCGTTCTCGGAAGCGTCGACGGGTTTCCGGCACGCGGATTTCAGGTACGTGAAAATGCGTTTCGCCCTCCTATTGAGCTCCGGAGCAAAGCGTGCAATAGTTCATGTGAAAGATGCAGTGCCCGTCATCATGGTGTGAATTTCGAGCGGCAAACGAGAACTGTGGCACTTAGAGCACACCGCGGCTGCTAAGTCAGCGTGGAAATTGTTTTACGTTACCGTAATGTGTTGCTGTCAGTCTAATCTGCGGCTTGTGGATAGCTAGCCCATTGACTTTTGCTTGTGGCAGCGATAGGTATACAAATGGAAGCGGTAATAATTTTCGAGAGCAGACAGTTGTTTCGCTCGGTGTTTGGTCTTGTTCATGGCGTTATGAAAGCTAGAAAACTAACTGGCTTGATCGTGCTTAGTTCCAAATCTAAGGGGCGTAACGTTGGCGCTGTATATGTTTGTTTTCCTTGCCGCGAGTACCACTTTCATGCCTTTGTTGCATGAGAGTGGTAGCTGCTGCATGCTGTCTGGGCAGAATACAATAAAAGCAATTTCCTCACTTTCATACGTATGCAATGTGACGTGACAAAATTTCCAGCGCTTTATTCGGAGCGTAAATATCCAGTATAGTTTAGTAAGAAACTCAAATTCTGTCTTACCTTAGTAGGCGTGAAACAAGTGAAACTCTCATTCCTTTTTGAATTGTTCGCCCAAACCGCACCGCCCGCAGATGCGTCATCAGGTAATTGACAGTAGCTTCGCTACGTGAGTTGTTTTATGCGCCAATATTGCCCGGTTAAGTATCCTGTTAATTTATGCCGACGCTCGTTCATCTTGATTTTAAGCGATTACTATCCCCGAGTACCGGACGATGCCAAACTTGTTGTGAGGTGTAGCAAACGCGGGAAATTCAAAGTGGCGTGGCTGCAAGTTCCTGTTTTTACGTTTCTTGCATTCAAAGCCAACAGACACAGTATCACTTATTTATTTCCATTTCTGCTGTACTTGATCAATCTAATGTGACAACTGCATTTGCTCTTTAATGTTATCCATTTATGTGTATTCAGCTTGGCTGCCAGAAAATGCTTGAATTTTTTTCAGTATCCAAGTGACGAAATATTTCACTTACGGCCGTGTGTTAAACACGCAAGATGACAAAACTGATAGCAAAATGATGAGATGTTTTTTTTTATAGCGTTTGGACTCGACTTTTGGTGAGGATGTCGATCGACCTTGGGCCTGGTGACAGCACACTCGACATGGCCAAAGTGCAGCCTATCAGTTGAGTGCCCCCGAATGGACCATCAACATCGGAAAATGAAACAGAGCCAGGTAGGGGCAATTTTTGCTTTGGAACAGAATACTGACAGCTGCCTCTTTCTTTAAGAACTAAATAACATATTTACAAACCCATCCTTTCTCTTTGTGCAGCCTACATAGAATTGTTTTTTGCTTGTTATACAGATCTTCAGAAAGCAATTCTTCTGAACCCTTTGTGCATGCACAAATAAATAAAGAGGAGTGCACTTTCTGAAGAAATTGATGCACTGAAATGTGCGTTCGACACACAATGAGATGCAAAATAACCAATAACTTTAAAGCAGTAAAAAAAAACAAGTTTGAAATATGTTCTAACATCATAACCCGCCTTGGCATACGGATCTAAATATAACAGCAACAGAGGTGCATGCAGAGAAGTGTTTGTAAATGTTTGCAAGATATGTACATTGTCTAAGAAATTGTTTTTACTTACTCGGAGCTTCTTGGTGCCATGGCAGTGCAGTAAAAGCTCAAAATGATGCCCCTGCTCCTAATAAAGCACCTTTAGATTTTAAAATTAAATTATGGGCTTTTACATTCCAAAGTCACAACCTGAAGTTTTGGGAACCTGGTCTTCTTTATTGTACACCTGAATGTAAGTGCATAAGCGTTATTGCATTTTACCTCCATTGGAGGGCAGCTGCCATGGCCTACATAGAAGCTAGGACCAGCATGACTGAGCAGCATGGCATCATAGTAAGTGGGCTATAACACCAGGTCAAAATGAGAAATACTGCATAGAACTACCAACTTCTTGGCTCACAAGCACTTTGCACTAAGTTAAAGGAGTATGGAGTACTGACAGCGACCATTTATGTACCAATTTCTTTTTAAGCTGACTCCGTTATTAGGGTGCGAAGCTTCAATTAGTCAAAACCAGCCTAAATTACAGAACCAGCTCAAAACACGCACCATGTATAGCTGGATTTGGACATGAAAATGGAGTCAATTCATGTCGCCGAAAATGGAGGTGGCAGTCACACTATTTCATGCATTTTGCCTAAAACATAGTCAATAATAATTAATTTCTAAAATATTCTTTTCAAAAATGTTTTCAAGCATGAAAGGAGGAGCCAAATGGTGTTCAGGTGCACGAGTGGTTAGTTGCACGGCACTTCTTGCATGTATTCACTGACTTCTTTCAAGCTTGAAAAAAAAAAACTTGTTGCACCTATTGAGCAGTAGCAAGCTGGATTGGGAATTTTTCAGGATGCTCTACAATTTTCGCACTGACACTTTTGCTTTGAATATAATATTTGAGCAGTTAAATAATCGTTAATAACTAATTACACAATAAGGAAAAATGCAAGAATTGGTTTCACTCCCTCAAAACAATGGCAAACGACATTACCTTGGTGCTGTCCAGCTACGTGGCACTTGTACATATTTAAAGCTTGCACATGTTAGACAGACCACCTGGTAATTACAAGGCATATATAGCAGTGGCTAAGTTGTGTGAGCCAGCCATGTGCAGCGAATCATGCGAAACGGCCATGTTTCTTTGACTTAAGGGCATGATAAGATTTACATGCTCGACACCTTGTATCAGTGTGTTCTAGGCCTGTTCGTAGTTTAGCTGCTACATACACAATATTTCTCCACGTGTAAGCTCATGCATCTTTCAAGTATATTGCCTCGTGTGTCCAAAATAAACCATCCTCGCGCTTCCTTCATTATGTCTTCATCTGTTGCTGTGCTAAACTTTTTACATGCAACTGCACAAATTTTCATCGAGTTTTCATATTTCCTCGTTGTTTGGTGGCTTTATTTCTGAACAAGTTGTTTTCGTTAAACCCTGTTGCACACAGCAGTACACAGCATTACTGCCTAGAGTGGGAATTTGTTTTTTTCAGATTGACATTAATACACCTTGCCTGGGCAATGTAAGGCATTCTACATAACACGGCCCTGCAATAATGTTTTATATTGCATTCCAGCATCATGCAAAAGCTGTTTACTTACCAGATTAGAATATGTATAAGTGTTGGAAGTAACAGAACTGGAAGAAGCCAGCAGATAATGAGGCCAAGGAAAGCATACAGGAACATGTTTTAAGTTTTTTATATGAAGTATAGAAATGATAAATTCTAGGTAAATGAAAGTGGATTAAAAGATATCCACCTGTGGGTGAGGAACGGACCCATAACCTTCACATTACGCATGTGATATACTAACCACTGTGGTACTACGGCCGTGTTCGAGCGTCGACAATCTGAGAGGCCATTGTGGACGGTTGAATGCTGCCTCGGTGGCACAGTGGTTAGTGCATCGCATGCCTAATGCAAATGTTGTAGGTTCGTTCTCCCCCCATGTCTGTTTTTTTTACCATTTTCATTTCCCTTTATCATTTCTACATTTAAATAGAAAATTGCAAATAAGTTTCCACGTGCCTTCCCTGGCACCTTCCAGCTGTGATTCAGAAAAATTTTGACCCTCAGTATCCTTTCTTTTCGTTTGGAAGAACAGGAGCTTCATTTTAAAAATAATGAGTTCACTTTGTTCAGCATCTCAATGTGGTCTCAAATCTTATCACAGCATGTGTATTACTAAGTGAAGTTTTTGTTAAGATGATGATATAGCATGGGACCTAATTAGTAGCCTTTGTGTACAGATATATGACTAGTCTAATAAATAGGAGGATTTTAAGAAGCACTTCTAACATGGTCTGATCATGTGTTTAAAATAACTAATCTAGCATGATTTCAGGTATAACTGTTGCCCCCTGAGAAATATTTGGATCATCTGCATTGGTATTGTTTTAGAGAGCACCAATACTGCTTTGATTAAAGTAGCCTCGTGGAACATGAAGCATCGCTTCTTGCTGAGTCAAGTAAATATCATCTGCATATCTGAGGTGCATGTGTCATATGCTCGAATGCTGTTTAAAAGCTGCTAATAAGAAAATTACTTCACTTGCCTTCCAGAGATTGCTTCAGTAGTCTATGCTACTCGATCATAAACAATTTACCAGAGTGAACATTCATCACAGTTGGCTTTGCAGTGTTTATGCAAAATACCACAATTGCCTACTAGACATGTGACTGCACTAAAACTTGGAATTAATGACCAGTAAGATTTATGGGACAGCAAAACTTTATTTATTACTCCAGAACAAAATGCCAGGCACTTCGGTTATTTCTGCCATAGAGTTTCTTACAATAATTACTAGAGGGAACTCTGGCGCTCCAGTCGTACCACCATGGGAAGCACATGGATTTGTCTGATATTCGTGCTTGTGAATTCAGACGTTCGTGTGGCTTCGTATATTATACGCTATATAAATCTTATTGTCGTAAATTTCAGCGCAGTCTATACTCTTCGAAGTGCAGAAGACGGCGCCAACATGCACAATTGCTATTAATTGCAACGATTGAGCTTGTTCAGGTGGCCAAATCGAAAGACGCCAAGCGTCTCAAGGCACTGGTATGCCCGCGATAAATTCATCAGGGCGTTGCACTCGCTTGTCGTTACATGCCTCCGTGGCTTAATGGTTTCAATATCAGACTTCTGTTCTAGAGTTCCTGTGTTTGAATCCTGTTGTCGGACGATATTAATGTTTATTTATTTATTACACAGTATATTGTTGAAAACGACTAGTTTACAAAGTCACAAAGCCGTTTGAAGCCAAACAGACGAAGTTTAGGCAAATCCATGTACTTCCCATAATTTCCATGCTGGTACAGCCGTTCTTGTTTGATCTCCTGTAGACACTAATGTCAGAGTTCCCTCTAGTAATTATTGTATGAAACTGATTTCTGCACCTCACTCTTGCAGAAGCGGCACCACACCTGCTGCGTAAACATGCACTACCTTTCGTCCAAGTGCAGGGAATGCTGTGAACTCGCCCTGTACAAAGCCTGCACTAAGTAAAACAAATCACAACGTGCAGTTGCTGCCACGTTGAACTGGTGGAATGAGTATTGAAATGCAGCACCACCTCAACTAGTTCAGGAAGTGCAGGTTAATCAAGTGGAGATTATATAGTAACAGAAGTTAAGTGATTCTGCATTACGTTCACGAAATATACTTCATGATACTTTTCCATTTATTTCCTCAGTTATTAAGAATCAGAATCCATTTTGCATTGTTGGACAAAACTACAGAATGCAAACTTATTTTCCAGCATTCACTGGTAGCAAACATGTCAAAACTTGTTCTAGTTTCTGGATTGCCGCTTTAACCGTTAACCCCCAAGTTAATTCCGGAAAAATTTACCAAATTTTCGAAATTTTTTACGTACTCAATTTTTCGGTGTCATTCTCATTCTAAAAATATATTACTTCATTGGTCTCTGGTTAGAAATAACACAAAAATAAGAGCTGCTCTTGAGGGCAGCTTTCCCTCAATGCCGACTGTAACTCATCTTTGACAATAAGAGCAGTATAACATCGGGCAGAAAGAGTGCGACTCGTCATTGGCGATATTGGTACTACCTGCAGTCGCTAGTACAGCTTGGGATCAAGGGTTAAAGGTTGCGACTTCGTTGCTACCCAATTTTACTTCTGCAGCTGTTACACTTGGGTGTAGCGTGTGTATGTACGTGTGCATGCATTAAAATGACTTCACGCTAGAGCAAAGCAACTGTAGCGCAGAGAGGCATTAGTCATCTTTATATATTTGCTTTGTAAAGATGCGCTAAGTTTATCTTTTGCAATATAGACTTGGTGCTCTTTGGCCAAAGGTGACCTTGTGCTACTAAAACCTATCAATTAATTAGCTTTTTTGCAGTAGCAGGTGCTTATTCCTTTTTCAGGATTGGTGTGTGAGTTTTAATTTGTTTTTCTTGAACTGTGCAATTCCCACTCAGAGGACTGCATGTCATCTGAGGTGTTCCTTTTTCAATCAAGAATGTTGAGGTTGTGTTTGTGAAACTCGATTTCTTGCCTCAAACGAGCTTGTACAAACTGACCAAGCTGATAATTCTACCTGCTTATATATGAAATATGTTGCGGTTATGAACCCTCATAATGAATGACACATAGTATAAAAATTTTATGTATTAAAACAATTTAATGAAATTTTTCATGTTTTTTGCGTTCGTGTTCACTTCTCTACTCTCGTGTCCTGTCTGCATGCCTCACCTCTTTTTTACCACAATGCAGGGGGAAAAGGTTCCGGTAACACCATGCATTCAGTATGGTGGCCCAGACGTGTATGCAAGCAACCTCCTTCATGTGGACCAAGAACTACTCTGCAGTGTCTCGCAGACTTCCATGCGAAGTCCTCGACATTCTCGTCTCATTGGAATGGCTGCTCATCTATCTGCGTGTCCATCACCAAGACGGCCAGTTGTAAAGCTCCTGTACCCGTTTAAGAAAGCTTCATGATTCTTTTATTTAGTTTTCACGGTTGGCCGTAGAATCTTAACATTTTTGATGTTTCTAACATTTTTACCTGGCACAAAGTGGTGCAATAACTTTAAACCAGTGTAATGTATTTAAGTGATGCTCACTCTAATGCCTATCTGGTTTTGTTAGTGTTTAAGAAATTCGTATGTCTGATGAGGTAACAGCATTTGAATTTGTCATCGTGGCTCGTTTCAATGAGCTGCTAGGAAATAAGACGCAAAACTTATCACACGCCAGTTGTAGCATTTTTGTTTTCATGACTAGAGTATAGACGTTTCAAAAGATGGAAAGTGGGGAAAAAAGCCTCAAGAACATAATCATCCTAGGATTGTCATGTCCTTACAACTCTGCAATGATAATGCCTCATACATCTTGGGAGCACATTGGTCACAATGCCTACAGGTATACTTGATAAGAGAATAGCTTGCACCCAGATTTGCCACGCAGTTGATGGCTGATGGCTTTTGTTTGTCGTCTTCATGTTACTACTATGTATTCAATATTCATTTAGATGTAAAGGACACTACAGGCACCGAAGTACCAAATCGCACTTGCATTTCAGGGGACAAAGTGCCCAGCATGCCTGTCACAAAACGAGTTCTAAGGGTTACCTTGCCTCTATAGGTAAATGGACACCAGATGCTCTGTGTACAGTGTAATCGGTGTACTTGTCTGGAGTGCTTGAAAGATGTGCTACGGGCTGTACTGGCACTGTCTGAAGATAATTCATGGTTCTAGAAAGCCTGCAGCTGAGCATCTGCCAAAATACTGAAGGAACTGTCTTAATTTTGTTGATGTTGAAATTTAGGAGCTGCAATGAATAGTTGTGAATGTGGCAGTGCTGCCAAACTAAAGCACAAATTACACACCTCGACTCACATAATGCACTCTGAAAGTTTTGCTACGTGGTATCTGTGTTTGCTGCCTGACCTTATGGCACCTTTACGAGCAATCGCAGGTGATTGCAGCTGCTGAGTCTTTATCAACTGGGAAGTTGAAAAAATAATGCTGTGCCACCAGTGTGGCTGCACATTCCGAGATCCAAGCTATCTTGAACCAGGTGTTCGGTAGACAGTACCTGTGCAGCCAAAACATGGTGTTTGAGCCCTATAGGCAACTACGTTCACAACTGCCCACAAGTGTGCTGTCGGAACAGAAAGTTGAGAACAAGCAGCATTTTTACTGGTGTTCAAACATTAGTGCAAGTCATTCTTTCACCAAGGCTGGTAATGATGCATATGTAATGAGAACAGGGCATTTGTTACACACAAGGGGTCATGTGTCAAGTTTAATTACATCAGTAATCTATGAGATGGAATTATAAGAAGTATACCTTTTGTTCCTCAGTGGTCTCTTGGAGAGATGACCATTTCCGGCAGTTTAGTTTTGACTTTTTATGTCTAGATTTGGTGTGCATATTGCAACTATAACTAACTGTCAGTGCTCTGTCCTGCCCAGTTTTTATGCTGTCTTTGTGATATTTGCAATATTTTGCAGTTCAGCTACAAAATATTGTCTATACTATTATATATTGTCTATGCAAGTATATGTCTTTACTATTACTAGTTTTCATGTTCAACTTTTGTGCAGTGCTCACTAGTTATTACTAGCCATGTTTTGTTCACACATGCTCTTGGATTGTTGCGCGAAGTGACACGGACACAGACTACAAGCAGACAGGACGAGCGCTAACTCTCAACTAAATTTTTATTGAAACGAAGAACATATATATATATATAAAGTGATTGCAGAAAACCGCAGCATAAGACCATGACAAGGTATGAAAACATCAGTTAAACATATCAGGAAGTAGGGAAGTCAAAAAAGGAAACAACAAAAAGACACTACTTCAGATTAACACACGTGTTGTGAAGATACTGAAATTCGCATTCTGACAGACAGATGCATGGCTAACGCAAGTCTCTCCTAATCTTTTAATGTGGAATGCCTTGATTATTTCCCGTGTGGTTTGACATTTGTGTCTCGAAAGAATTTTTGTGTCTTCAAACAAAGGTTTACAACCGCAATTGAAACAATGTGATGCTAGATGTGAAGCATTAGGGTTGTAAAGTGAATGTTTGTTTTCTTTTAGTCTAATATTAATGCACCTGCCGCTCTGTACAAATTAAGTCTTCCCGCACTTGAGAGGAATCTGACAAACTATACCAATGTTACAAGGCACAAAAAGGGACACATGTCTAACGCCGCAATCATCTTTTCTGTTTTGCCACCCTGATCAAGTTTCCTATTTATCATAGGCACATGATAGACAACTTGCGGGGCCGAGAAAACTTTATCCACATCATATGTATTGGCCACGTTCCATAAACCATTGGATAATCTATGTACATAGGGCACCACAGCAAACCTTCTTCTGTATTTCTTGTTTCTTAGCCTGGCCTTTTACTCATTTTAAAAGCTTTTCGCAGGTTAGTGATAATAAATGCACAGGATAATTAGCCTTCTCGAGCCTATTTGTTGTGAAAAACTGTTTCATATTGTGTGGACATGACTAGCTTACTCAGCTCTTAAGTTTGCCATTACTAATCATGTCCACACAATATGAAACAGTTTTTCACATCAAATAGAGAGGCATTCCACATTAAAAGATTGGGAGAGACTTGCGTTAGCCATGAATCTTTGTCTCTGTTAGGATGCGAATTTCAGTATCTTCACAACACGTGTGTTAATCTGAAGTAGTCTTTTTGTTGGTTCCTTTTTTTACTTCCTTACTTCCTGATATGTTTAACTGATGTCTCCATGCCTTGTCATGTTCTTACGCTGCAGTTTTTTGCAGTCACCTATATATATATATGTTCTTCGTTTCAATAAAAATTTAGTTGAGAGTTAGCGCTCATCCTGGTCTGCTTCTAGTCTGTGTACGTGTCACTTCGCGCTACAACCCAAGATCATGTTACTGTACCAACTCGCCCAACTTTCTATCCTTGTGTTAACATAGACACACTCAGACTTGTTCTCACTTATGTGACCGGTTATTTTTGTACTTTATAATAAGATGCAGTGCTTATCGAATAAAAACATGTGATAGTTCGCAGTGAGGTTATTTAAAAAAACTGTTCTGCTTAAAATTTAATTGAGCAAGCCTGTGCCATTATTCGGTGCTTATGTCTTTGTATTGGTATGGTTTTACTCCTTATCTTCCTTTTTACTATTAAAATGTGCAAACATTATCATGTAACCATTTCTCTTTAATGAAATAATAAATACTTCTGACATTTCGTCACAAATTTTACAATGATTTTGTTCACTTAGGTAACCTTAGACTAGCTGATTGTTATTCTGGTAGCTTAACTTACAGTGCCTGTGGTATATTCAATGCAAGCACATGGTGAAAAATAAACTAAATTATTGGGTATAAGCAGGTCACTGGCAGTAAACGGAGCATACATATATTTCAGGAAATAGTGCATGCTTATATATTGAACAGCATGCACAGCTACACATGCTGTTTTCTTCGTAAATGCTGAAACAATATTCCAAGTGGAAGCGCTTTGTTGCACTTTGTTCTTTGGCTTTCAGTGCTACCTTTAAGTCATATATGTGAAAGTACTAGTAGAAGCTATCCCGTGGAGATAAATGACAACTTTGATGAATAGAGGTATAAAATGTGTGCTTAAAACGGCAAAAAACTGCTTCACAGGCGAACGTATGCTTCTGTAGTACTGCACTTGTTACCGTCGCTAATCCATGCATTGCTTGCGCTCTATTGCATTCAATATGAGCTACAACAACGAGCTGTGGTGTCTTTCCCTCCTGGTCGAGCTGGTGTTGCGAAAATTTTTGACCAAGAAAAGTGGAGGTTTTTAATTATTTCTGAAATGCATGCAACCATGGTTTTGGCTGTGTGCTGTTACCACGGAGTGATAAGTACTGGTGCACCAAGGTGCGGGAGATCCTGTGTCCTTGGTGCAGCGCGCGTTGTTATTGCGCTCTGCATCCTGCCGGCAGTGTACTATCACTGCAGAGGAAGATTACGAAAAGCATAGGATGTGTGCATTGCTGCGATCATGAAACTTAAATTTTTTGCCTGAAAGGGTCGCACGTTATGCTACCACATGACGGACCAGAAGCGCAATATGACGACGCCTCACAGATTCTGGCTCATACTGAACAAGGTAGTACCATAGCTAAGGCTAGGCAGCATTCACAACAGCTAGTCTGCCCATTAACTACATGGCTGTAGTGAACGCTAAAATACTTGCAGGGATAACACCCTTTTGGAAGGGTGTTGTCCATGCTACACCCATATTAAAAGGGTGGTGTCTGTGTTACACCCCATATAGAAAGGGTGTTTGTTTTACACCCATAGGCAACGTGACGTCATATTAACATCCCTTCTTTTGTGGGGTGTTAATTTGCACCCCTTTGCTTGGGGTGTAGCAATACACCCAAAAGGGTGTCACCCATGGGACAAGTCATTTACACCCTTAAGGGTGTTAAAATTTTTAGAGTGTACGCAGAAACACTTCACTTTTTTAACCTCCCGCTCGCTCGAAAGGCTCTTTGTCTTTAAAGAACACTGATGGGACTCACTAAGCAAGCCGGAAGCTTGCGAGCCCAGCGCAACGATTTCTGCGGTTTCATCGCTGACAGCTTTGAGACCGATCAAAATAAGGTAATCGGCAGCAAGGACCCTTTCGGCTTATACGAAACGCCTCTATTCTATGTCACAAACGAGAAGCTTGAACACAGCGCAAGCGAAAGAACCACCGTGAACGTAGATGTCATAGCCATTTATTTATTTGAATAGTGTTTCCAGCACCAGTAACGAATGTTGTATTTGCCACCTGACCAATTTCAAGGCGATGCCGTGGGTGCTGCCATGTTTGATCACGTGGTGACACGTCCATTTCTTGCCTCAGCTGTCTACGTTGCCTCCCTTTTTGCAATGAATGTGTGTATATGACGCCGGCGCGGCTCAGCAAACAACTGTTTTGGGAGATGTAGGCGGTGACTGGGTGGATGATACGAAGCTTTGGCCGCAGCTTCACAGAACATGTAAAAGCGCTTTAGGAACTTATTAAGCTATATCCAAACGGCGAGAGCCGCGTATACATTGTGCTTCCCTTACAAAAATGAGTTTGGACTGTCTATAAAAAGTCTATAGACTTCTTATAGACGACTTTGCCTTTCTATAGATTTTGTATTTCGCTGATACAAAGTCTGCAGACTGTCTATAGACGAGAGTCGATAAGGTTTCTATTTCTTTTTAACTGCTCGCATTCTATAGACGGTTTATAGAAAAAAGTCTATGAGTTTCTTTTTCTTTTTGTCTACTTCCCCTCTACAGACTCCCTATCAAAAAAGGTCGATACAGTCTCTATTTATTTTTGTCCTTTCTTTGTCTATAGATAGTGTATAGACGAGATTCGATAAGGTGTCTATCTCTTCTTGTCTACTCGCATTCTATAGACCGTCTATAGAAAAAATTCAATGAAATGTTTTTAGCGCTATTTTCTGCAACCCGTGCTCCCGCATGGGTTGCAGAAAATTGAGCTAGCCTTTTCTCCTTCCCCACAAGAACCACTTCTCTCTCTCTACAGACTCCCTATCGACAAAGGTCGATACAGACTCTATTTATTTTTGTCCATTCTTTGTCTATAGATTGTGTATAGACGAGATTTGATAAGCTTTCTATTTTTTTGACTACTCGCATTCTATAAACCGTCTGTAGAAAAAAGTCGATGAAGTTTTTGTTTCGTTTTCTTTACTTCCCCTCTGTAGACCACCTAGAGACGAAAGTCGATACAGTCTCTATTTTTGTCCATTTTTGTCTAGACGAGAGTCGATAAGGTTTTTATTCTTTTTTGTCTACTTGCATTCCATAGACGGTCTACAGAAAAAAGTGCAAGTTTGTTTCTCTTTGTCTACGTCCCCTCTATAGACTAGCTACAGACGAAACTCGATACAGTCACTATTTATTTTTGTCCATTCCTTGTCTATACAGGCTGTCTATAGACGAAAGTCGATAAGGTTTCTATTTCTGTTGTCTACTCCCGGTTTATAGATTGTGTATAGACAAGAGTTGATAAGGTTTCTATTTTTTTGTCTACTCCCATTGTATGGTCAGTCTATAGAAAAAAGCCGATGATATGCATGTTTTTTTTTTCCTCTGCTTCCGTCCTATAGATTACCTGTAGACAAAATTCGATACCGTGGCTATTTATTCTTATTGATTCTTTGTGTATAGACTGTCATAGAAGAGAGTCGATGAAGTGCCGAATATTTTAGACTACTCCCGGTTTATAGATTGTATATGCGCAAAGCTGATAAGGTGTACAGTTCGTTTTCTCTATTTGCAGTCTACAAATTTAGTCACACTCGTAAATGCACGCATTCACGTGCACACACACATGTATGTATGTATGTATGTATGTATGTATGTATGTATGTATGTATGTATGTATGTATGTATGTATTGCAGCGCGGCTGGCCGCTCGAGGCACATTGCGTGGATTCCCGAGCTCCTTTCACGCTCGGAAAAACACTTTTATGTACCACGTGTTGAGCAACAAAAAGCTGTGTCGAAAGTTTCGCATGTTGCTTTACATTTTTCTCCTTGAGACTTTTCGTCTAATTATAATAATAGAGAAGCTGACTATTAAGACTGATTATCTAATCAGGGTGAATGCAAAAAACAATCTGAGTATCTCCAAGCGATGGCAAACAATATTACCGTGGTTCTCTCCAGCTACGCAGCATTTGCATATCTTAAAGTTTGGCTCAAAGTAAGTGAAACACCCTGTATACTTCTTTGCAATTCAAATTATTCTCCACAGTTTTCCTATATCACCACCGATGAAGGCTATAAGGTAGGACGTCACCAAAGGTCTAATAACTTGAGCAAACAGCCCGTATACCGATTGTGGTAAGGCGTGAGATGAACTAGAAAATAGCATATGCTGTAAAAGTCTTATTGTTTTAGGTTTACATGCCGTCTATAGATTGACTATAGACAAAAGTTGTTTATCTCGGCCCAACCCGTGTACACTGTAACCAAGCAAAGGTACCAGCGGATCATACAGATCTACGTTAGATATACGCCAATGAAGTTGTATACTGCTGAGACTGCTTTAGAGCCTATTCGTAGACTTTAGTATACACATATAGTCTATACCTCCGCATTTGTTCACCACATGATATGATCTACGTAGTCACTCTCGGCAATCACAAGACAGTTTTCGCAGTTGTCATAGCATGACTTTTGCAGCCGTAGAATAAAAAAAACAAAACGCCGATCCAATCGTGACAGCAAATGTTATGAATGCCAACTTTAGCTACAACAGGTATCAAGCTAACAGCACAGAGACCCGTAGTGTTTGTAGCTGCAACGCAGACTTTGTGAGCGTGCGAGGAATATGTCACCCAGGTGGCGCGCGCGTTATGTGACGCCCGATTTTCAGATACTTTTCACGTTGTCCTCATATGTCGGCTGCATCACTAACATTGAGTGGGTTTTCGTTGTCTGATATCCTGCACTATAAACTCATCAGTTTCTCATTCACTTAATATATGTGTCAAATCCTCTTATCCCACCCAGTCATTCGCAGGCGGTATGCCTGTGAGGCCGAGTATATACGTACGTAATGACTGTATTGATTGATTTCACCTATCATCGGCACAGAGAATTCCCAGTAACATGTGTGCGGGTAGATGCGCATTTGGGGGTACGCTGGAAGACATACCAGAAATGCACTGTATTACCCATCTATTGCCGATAATCCAAGCACCTGACGGGCCTTGTAACGGCTTTTGCAAACAGTCGATTCATCCAAGTGTACATTCCATTTCCATACGATAGCCCACAGCGTTTGTAATACAACGCGCCAAAGTATTCTTTTTATCCATGAAAAAAAAACTGAAAAATTGAAAAGGAAGGCAACCTGTCTCGCGCGCATGGTGCGCAGAGAGAGAGAGAGATAAAAAAATAGAAAGGGAAACGGTGCTCGGACTTCTCGGAGCACGCGCACCCTCGTCGCCATGAGCGCCTGCGCATGAGCATTGTCAGCAACGGCGGCGCGCCATCTGTCCGCGTCAATTTTAATTCTCAACGACTGCACCAGTTACGTAAACGCTTGTTGTGTGTGTGAAGTAATTTGACACACACAACAAGCGCAGTCGTTGAGAATTAAAATTGACGCGGACAGATGGCGCGCCGCTGTTGCTGACAATGCTCATGTGCAGGCGCTCATGGCGACGAGGCTGCGCGTGCTCCGAGAAGTTACGTAAACGCTTGTTGGAGCGGTGTGCGATGTCTGCCTTTACCTTGGTGTCCGTATATTCGTGTCTTCTTTGCGGCACCACATGTCAACTGCACTGAACGGTAAGTTTTAACAAACATGTTTTCTGTCAATAGTTCATGATTACGTGAGTGCACTTCATAGCACGAACCGGCTGCATGTAGCGTAGGCGACTCGGGCGTAGTATCGGTTTGCAGTTTACATGATTTGATAACGCGCTCTTGTTCTCGCTTCTGCTATATGGAATGTTTCACGGAAAGCGACCACTCACTCTTGTTTATTTTGGTGTCATAGTTAATGTGTGTAGAAAAGAAGAAAAACCATGTTTTGCCTTGATACTGAGCAGCCACTAAGTGGATTCTTTGTGTTGAGCCGCCACTGCCGGTAGATCTCATTTCGTGGCGCTCGATTGGGCTACAATGAACGCTGCGCCACATATGTAGTGAAATTCTCCTGACATGGTTTACATATACACATCCATATTGTGTTAGCGTGAAGAATTTTCAAACAGATACGTACGGTTGAATAAATTCTAGCGTACTCTGATTAAAGGCCATCTTTGCGGAGCATGCATAAGCAGTGCGTGCTCTGCCGTTGTCGTATAGCGTAAATGTAGCAGTATCTTTAAGGCTCCTGGCAACCAATCTAAATAACGTCATCGTCATCAGCCTGGGTACGCCCACTGCAGGGCAAAGGTCTCTCCCATACTTCAACTACCCCGGCCACGTACTAATTGTGGCCATTTTGTCCCTGCAAACTTCTTAATCTCATCCGCTCACCTAACTTTGTGCCACCCCCTACTACGCTTCCCTTCCCTTGGAATCCAGTCCGTAACCCTTAATGGCCAGCGGTTATCTTCTCTCCTCATTATATGTTTTGCTCATGCCCATTTCTTTTTTTTTTGATTTCGACTAAGATGTCATTAACTCTCGTTTATTCCCTCACCCAATCTGCTCTTTTCTTATCCCTTAACGTTACACCCATCATTCTTCTTTCCGTAGCTCGTTGCGTCGTCCTCAATTCGAGTAGAACCCTTTTCGTAATCCTCCAGGTTTCTGCCCCATACGTGAGTACTGGTAAGACACAGCTGTTATACACTTTTCTCTTGAGGGATAATGGCAACCTGCTGTTCATGATCTGAGACTGCCGGCCAAACGCACCCCAGCGCATGCTTATTCTTCTTATTATTTCAGTCTCATGATCCGGATCCGCGGTCACTACCTGTCCTAAGTAAATGTATTCCCTTACCACTTCCAGTGCCTCGCTACCCATCGTAAACTGCTTTTCTCTTCCGAGACTGTTAAACATTACTTTAGTTTTCTGCAAATTAATTTTTAGACCCACCCTTCTGCTTTGCCTCTCCAGGTCAGTGAGCATGCATTGCAATTGGTCCCCTGAGTTACTAAGCAAGGCAATATCATCAGCGAATCGCAAGTTACTAAGGTATTATCCATTAACTCTTATCCCCGATTCTTCCCAATCCAGGTTCATGAATACCTGCTGTAAACAGGCTGTGAAAAGCACTGGAGAGATCATATCTCCCTGCCTGACACCTTTCTTTATAGGGATTTTGTTGCTTTCTTTATGGAGGACTACGGTGGCTGTGGAGCCGCTATAAATATCTTTCAGTATTTTTACATACGGCTCGTCTACACCCTGATTCCGTAATGCCTCCATGACTGCTGAGGTTTCGACTGAATCAAACGCTTTTTCGTAATCAATGAAAGCTATATATAAGGGTTGGGTATATTCCGCACATTTCTCTATCACCTGATTGATAGTGTGAATGTGGTCTATTGTTGAGTAGCCTTTACGGAATCCTGCCTGGTCCTTTGGTTGACAGAAGTCTAAGGTGTTTCTGATTCTATTTGCGAATACCGTAGTAAATATTTTGTAGGCAACGGACAGTAAGCTGATTGGTCTACAATTTTTCAAGTCTTTGGCGTCCCCTTTCTTATGGATTAGGATTATGTTAGCGGTTTTCCAAGATTTCGGTACGCTCGAAGTCATGAGGCATTGCGTATACAGGGTGGCCAGTTTTTCTAGAACAATCTGCCCACCATCCTTCGACAAATGTGCTGTTACCTGATCCTTCCCGGCTGCCTTCCCCCTTTGCATAGCTCCCAAGGTTTTTTTTACTTCTTCCGGCGTTACTTGTGGGATTTCAAATTCCTCTAGACTATTCTATCTTCCATTATGGTCGTAGGTGTCACTGGTACTGTATACATCTCTATAGAACTCCTCAGACACTTGAACTATTCCATCTATATTAGTAATGATATTGCCGGTTTTGTCTGTTAACGCATACATCTGATTCTTGCCTATTCCTTGTTTCTTCTTCATTGCTTTTAGGCTTCCTCCGTTCTTGAGAGCATGTACAATTCTATCTATATACTTCCTTATGTCAGCTCTCTTACTCTTGTTGATTAACTTTTAAAGTTTTGCCAGTTCTATTCTAGCTGTACGGCTACAATCTAAAATCGAAATATATGCAACCGCAAAAGCTTTCGTAGCACGAAACCTGCGATAATCTCCGTCACTCGTAGCTTCGCAACTTAGCCGAAAAATTTATAGAACAATAACTTAGTCGCTTGGGGAAGCACCTTTACATGTTTCAAACTGAAGGCATTGTGTTTGACGATATAGATGCAAAATTTTTGTTTCGGGTCTGTTTTATGAATAGTTTAACAGCACAAGTTGTTTACTTGGCAATATGAAACGCGTTATGCGGTTTACGTCCTGTTATTCACTAGGCAGCTGCTGGCACAGATTCGCATTTTGCCAATCGTGCATGGTATAAAGCCATTGTCGTGCGTAATAAGTGTTCCGGTTTTCATTATCGTTGTATTTAGTGCCGTCGTCTTCAACAGACTGTATGCTACATGCACTGTAGAATAGAAAAGAGAGCCAGATTATCCATTTGTTGTTCTTTTCATAGTAGATAACGCACTGATTAACCAAATAATTTAGTGGACATTGCACTTGTTCTACCCTTATCAACACACCTAAGGAGATCGTGACATGTTTCAGCTGATAAGTAAGCCCTATTCATGTACATTCTACTGAAAGTATGGCAAATGTATTCATTTCGGAGTATGAGGAAAGTGACATTGCAGACTCTTCTAAGGGGAAATAAATTGGAATTCTTAACGAGATTATTCAAAACAGCAGTCACTATTCTGAGAAGTTTCGTTCAACACGAGCATACTGCATTAACACCTGAAAATGTGCTCAGTGCTGCCAGGTATCTATGTTTCAGCAATTATTATTATAGGAATTATGTGGGATTCTCGCATTTGTTTTTTTTTTATTTTGATAAGTGCACTGTGTGATATGAACCTATCTTAAAAGTAAACGTGCCGTTGCTGCACCAGCGACCATTACGGTTGACTAACTGCTGCGATATGGCAAAACCGTATAATGCTACTGATTTGTATCGGCTTATAGTCTTTAGTCAGAGGTAAACCAAGTTAAGTATAGACATAAGTGATGAGAGCAAATATACATAAAGCTACTAATGAACCGTAAAAATACTCATTATATTGTTTTCCCTCACACTGTTGCATCTTCTTGACATGTGTGTCTTTCTGTGTCCTTGTCTTCCGTGCTGTGCACGTGTTGCAATGAATTACGAACTTGCCAAAGTCCATGTCACCTTTATTAAACAAGGGATTCAATTCATTTGAATCTAATACTGCATGTCAAGTGAATCACGCGTTATTCGTTTTATCTTAAAATTATGGACTGGCAGCAACTTGGCAAGCATTAAACCACAATATTTTTATTGCACTTAAGCTGCGGGTGTCATAGACTGCCAGGAAATTTTCATGAAAATTGTCAGAGAAGACTTGGGGGAAAAAATCAGGGAATTCTAAAATGTCAACTTAGGTATGCTGTCTTGCCATATGCCATAGAAGGTTTCGAGAGAATGTTTCTATTTAACATATATTGAAAACGTTTCTCCTCACGGAAAATTGAGACAAATTGGTACCATTTATTGAAAAAAAATGAAAGTGAAGCATACTGACATGGCCTTTCTTACTCAATTTTTTGCTTTAAATAAATGTCCTGAACATTGAAACCCTAGAAAAAGTACTCATGTCTGAGAGCACCGTAAATAGTTTGCTGTGATAGCATTCATTCGAACTGTAGTTTGTTTTGTTTCCCAGGAGGTGCATATCTGTCGTGCCATAACAGAGAAAGTGCTCGGGTGGTATTTCTGGTGCTCATGTGGTTTACCTAACTTGCAACCGTGTCATCATGCCTATGAGGTTTCATTATCTATAAGAAACTAAGAATTGACCATATCAATACATTCAATCCATCAGCCTTCTATTGAAGTTATGGTCAATCATGCATCCGTTTAAGAGTATGCGAAAAACATTTAAATGTGTATTAAGGAAAGTAAATTACTATCTTTGGCATGATATTGTCAATACTCCAGTCACTCTTCGGAGAATATCATACTGCGCAGGCATATTTAATTATAATGTAAAAAATGTACACAGTCCAACTGGGTAACCTTGTTTCTGCAATTTGATATAGAGATCATTTGGGATAATTATAATAATCTGCCATATATGAACTTGTCATAAAGCCAATATACTCTTGCTGCAGCACCAGTACCAGTTGTGACATTTAATAGTTCATCATGCCATAAATTATTGTAATCATCATGCCATGATGGTTTGTATTCACAAGCAGCCATTAGTAATAGTTAAACCGCTTAGACGATTGACTTAAGTGGTTTGAGCAAATTTATTAAGCTGCCTAATGAACATACAAACAATACACAATTGTTATTTTTGCGTCACATTGTTGCATCTACTTTTTTGCAGCGTACATTTGCATCACCTTTGGCACATATGACACGAAGGTTAAAGCCAGCCTGGCGACCTCGCTTGCCAAGGCGAAGTACTCTGTAAATCTGTGAATAGACTCTTTCGATCATAGCGTAAAACCTGCATTTTAAGGAAATAATATATTGCTCTATAAAAAGAGCTAATTCAATATCGGTTTGTTCAATTCAATATCGGTTGTTTGCATTGCGTGATTCAGCACTAGTGGAATTGCTTCAATCTTTTTTTCTGTTTATGCAACATATGACAGTGCAGCTGGTTCAGGAGCATTATTAAGCTATTGACATTAATGCATAAGTGCAGACGGGAAATAACACGTGCACATGTTTAATATACTCAAAATTTTTTGCCGCCGTATGTAAACAAAATGTAAACTAGTTTGTAGATAGCAGATAGCTAGCAGATTTGATTGAAGCGGACACATTGCATGCAACTGTAATATTTCTTAACTGTGCATGCGCACAAATGCTCATGCAGTCTTTCATAAGGATTCACGGCTACATGCATTTGAGATTTTTCGACTGCTTCCATCCGCCTGCACGATTTTCTACGTACAGTTTCCTAAGTATGTTCCCATATGCATGCTGGATGCAGCACATCTTTGTAGACATTTGCAGTAGACTGCTTATTAAAAACCCCAGCTGCGAGTGTTTATACATGATCGAAACATAGTTGGCAAAATGTGGTTTATATAGCTAATATATAGCTTGTCGATGCCGGATATTTTAGCCAATCTGCGCAATGAAAATAAAAGATTTAAAAAGAACCCGGTGCAAGATATACTATAATAAAAGGCCTAAAGGTCAGATCTCTGATGGCTGAACTCCCATAGGTCGTTAATTCGGATGTTACTGCACCGTATCTTTTTTTACATTATTCTTGGTTGAACAGCTTTACTAAATTTATGTTAGCTGGGACACACTGTATCGACAATAGTCAACAAATAGTGTAAGGCTAAAGCCTATAGATTAGCTATAAACTGGTCTACAGGAATTGTCTATAGACAGTCCATGGACTTATGGCTTACACTTTTTTTGTAGGCTAGTCTATAAAATGTCTGAGTCTATAAACGTCTGAGTAGAACTATACAGTTCTATTTTTGTAGACTGAAGTCTATAAAATGTTTATAAGCAAATGTCTATAGACTTCAGCATTGCCATTTGTTAGGCGTGTTGGTAAGCTAAGTTGGAAGGTATATTTAGCGGCAGCGAACAAGGACAGAAAGGAGACATCACAATGCGCATTTTCGTGTCGTCTCCCTTCTGTCTTTGTTTGCTGGCGCTAAATTCTGCTTTCCAAGTCTATAGACTATGTACAGGCATTTGTCTATATACATTTTATAGACATCAGTCTAAAAAATGGAACTGTATAACCCTATACACTTTTGTCTATAGAGATTCTGCAGACATTTGTCTAAAAAAGTGAACTTTCAATAATCTATAGACAGTCTATAGACAGTCATTGAATCAGACTTTTTATGGATTGTTCTATAAAAAGTGTAAGGCCACGAGTCTATAGCCTCTCTATAGACTAGTCTAAAGAAATTTCTATAGACAGTCGATAGATTTCATAGACACATGTCTATAGACTGTCTAAAAAACTGACGGGTTGCTCTAAAAGCTGGGCTAAACATGAATTCCAAGCTGTTCAAACTTTCGCTTATGAATTGAATCAGGGTCAGTGTATTTTGCTCTTCGTTCTTTATTTGGCACATACTTTAGCAGCGGCTTTTCACGTATATTACTCAGTAAAGTTCCTCGCTGCAGTCATTATCTGAATATTTTCTGCCTAATTGCTGGCGGATGTGCGTAGTTGCGATAGACTTATCTTACTGAGCCCAAGTCTTTAAACTTAGCTGTTCTATATATTGCAATATCTTGTAGCGCTGGTGTATTATCGCTAGTACCGCGCTTACTCTTGTGGACCATCGCGAAACATTCAGCTCCAACTATTCGTATGCTGTCGGGGTGGTCCGTCATTTCTTGGGCATATGTATGTATATATATATATATATATATATATATATATATATATACACACCAGGAAGAAGCGTTTCTGGATCCGTGCAAGTAGACATGTTGAAGTAGACGCGCGTATGAAGCGATTTATTGACGTTTGGGCCGGCGTAAGGCCTTCATCACAGGACCCCGGAAATCAATTCATACTTGCGTCTAAGTCTAAATATATGTATATGGGCTGGGGTGCGTTTGGCAGGCATTCTCAGGTAATGAACAGCAGGTTGCCATTATCCCTCAAGAGAAAAGTGTATAACAGCTGTGTCTTACGAGTACTCACCTACGGGGCAGAAACCTGGAGACTTACGAAAAGGTTTCTAGTTAAATTCAGAACGACGCAACGAGCTATGGAAAGAAGAATCATGGGTGTAACGTTCAGGGATAAGAAAAGAGCAGATTGGGTGGGGGAACAAAGTCGAGTTAATGACATGTCTTAGTTGAAATCAAGAAAAAGAAATTGACATGGGCAATACATGTAATGAGGAGGGAAGATAGCCGATGGTCATTAATGGTTACGGACTGGATTTCAAGAGAAGGGAAGCGTAGCAGGGGGCGGCAGAAAGTTAGGTGGGCGGATGAGATTAAGAAGTTTGCAGGGACAACATGGCCACAATTAGCACATGACCGGGGTAGTTGGAGAAGTATGGGAGGCCTTCGCCCTGCAGTGGGCGTAGCCAGGCTGATGATATATATACAGTATGCGCCCATTCACTAATTCTTGATACGTTGGCAATAGAGTGGGCGTAAGTTTCCGTGCCATTTGGGGCAGGTGCATGCCGATAACGTGCGCCAAGCTTACTCAGAAACTAGGCAGCGCTACTCACTTTGTCAGTGTTTAACGAGCGGTACTCACTCTTGCCGACGTTGCAGGGCTCCCGCCCTTTCTTTAAAGGTTAGCGATACAGCGCTGGCGGATGAACAAATTTCTCTCTCCTCGAGGAACGCCGCATATATCGAAGTGCCGGTAACACGGACAGTTATAGCAGTGGTCCGCGAACTTGGCCACGCGCATTCTTTCCATTCCTCAATTTACCAGTCACGGCTTCAGCAGCAAACCACTGCTCACGTCTTCGAGCCGCCACTCCACAATTTGCAGCACGATTGGAGCACAGTGCGTGCGCCAAAACTCAGTTGCATTTCCAACAGCTGATCGCACAGAAGCCAGGCAGAAGCGTGCATTAGTGGTTTCGCATTCGTGCGCTCTCGGTGAAGCCACGTGCGACGCGCCGCACGCCGAAAGCGCCATATCGTTTCTGTAGAACAAAGTGCTCCATGATAAAGGTCAATAGACCGTCCCTGTACCTCTGTACACGACTTTTACCGTTGCGTTACAGACAAGTGCTTTCTCTCAATTCAAACCAACGTTTTTAGATAGGTTCAGTTCGCAAACTGGCTGCGAGAGGCGGCGCCGTTTTGTCGCCGTTGCGAGAGATGGCGCTGCAGTTCCGTTGAGATCTAGTCTGAAGAGCGAGGCTTGCCTCGGCCATGTGTTTGTGTCACGTTGCTGGTGCTCGCGCGTTTATCACGCCTGTATTTTTTGCTTTAACGCGTTCCGCAAACGTATTAACTCTGTGCAGTGAGCGTCCTTACGTGTTTGAGTGGATGCCGTGAAGTGTCAGCGCGAATTCTCAACATGCCGACGTGCAGCGCGCCGGGCTGTCGTTCGGGATATGCTTCGGCAGCGGCAAGTCCTGTGCCGCGACATTTTTTCAAGCCCCCAAAGGACCCTCACGTATTGAAGGCGTGGGAAAACGCGATCCCGCGGAAAAACTTTAAGGTGACGTCAAAAACGTACGTTTGTGACATTCATTTTGAGCCTGCAGACATCATAAGCTGTTATGAGCACGTCGTGAATGGTCAAACCGTTAGAATACCGCGAGGCAGGTGGACCCTGAGGGAATGCGCGGTGCCTCGAATTTTTCCAAACATACCTGAGCATTTGTCAAAACCAAAGACGCCCAAGTCAGCAAGAAAACCACCCAAAGTGAGAACAGTGGTTCCTGCCCAAGTTGCTTCCTGCCAAAGTGATGGGAGTTTGTACGACGACGCAAGTGACGGCGTGGATGGCGGTGAATGCGCCGAAGTAAGTACGCTAGAAGCTGCGCCCTGGTTTGCTGTTATGCAGGACGGTCAAGCGTTTGAGTCGTGGCGTGTGAAGGCTTCGACCAACCAGGTTATATTCTACAAGCTGGAGGAGTCCGGGGGCATTGTACGCATTGAAAAGTCCGTAGTAATCGGACAAGACTTGACGCTTGAAGTTAGTTCAAGAGGTGTGCTTGTCCCGCCGTGCAGCTACATCGTCGACAACGATAAAAATGGAAACATTCAGACTCAACTGACAAGCCAGAAGAATGTAGCAAGATTTCTTCGCTACATCGATGCCCTCAAGATTTGTACTGGGTGCAAATGTGAGTTGTTTCCAGGCATTTCATCTTCAATGACAGCTGTTAAAAGGCAGGGTGTGTGGCGAAACAAGAAATGCATGGTGCTGTCAGATCAAAGCTTGTGCCCTCCATGCAAGAAAACGAAAAAAAATTTTGTGGATAGAGTTAAGCGCCGCCCCCAAAAAAGCACAAAACTGAAGCCACAGTGCGAAATTAAGAACCTAAGGAAAAAGGCGATTAGGGCCACTGTCTTTCGCGAAAAAGCAAAAAGAGAGCTGGGTACACTGACGCGCCGTTTGTCAGAAGTTTCATTAAGCGAAGTCGACAAAGCAATGGAGAATCTTCCACAAGCACAGCAACTTGCCTTTCGGGCAGCATTGAAAGCGGCAAAAGCGAAATCGCCACGAGGACGCCGTTATGAACAGGAATGGCTTATGACTTGCCTTCTGTTAAGAATTTCAAGCCCAAGAGCTTATAGACTAATGACAAAGATGAAGCTCATGCCACTTCCAACCGTGACAAGGCTCAGACAAATGATGAACGGAATGCCTTGTGAATTCGGCTTCAACAAGGTATCTCTTGCCAGTGTCGGGGCCTTTATGAAGAACAGAACAGGAGTGCAATGCTATGGAGCCCTGATACTGGACGAGATGAAGGTGCGAGAGGTGGTTGCATTTAACAAGAGTACCTACAAGGTTGACGGCTTTGTTGACTATGGAGATGGCCATGACTCAGAAACAACAGCTGACCATGCTTTGGTCCTCATGTTTGTGCCATTGTTTCACTCTTGGGTGCAGCCGATTGCAAGTTTTGCGACAAGACATGCAGCCCCTGGAAGAGTGCTGGCAAGGCTTGTTTTGGAAGCCATTTTGGAGCTATGTAAGCATAATGCAGTTGTCGTCGCTGTAATCAGTGATGGTGCCAGCACTAACAAGGCCATGTGGTCATGTTTCGGTATCAAAGGCAAGCTTCACGCACCGAAACACAAAGTTGACCATCCTTGTGTGCCTGATCAGCAGCTGTACTTCCTTTGCGATGTTCCCCACATTATCAAGTGTATAAGGAACCATCTTCTGCGTCACAAGTATGGCATGGTATGTGGATTTGAATGCTTTTGCTTACTTTTCATTCTTAAGCAACTATAGAGGGATGTGCAATGGAGCGCCTTTTTTCATCTAATCCTTCATAAATTACAGATCGGTGAACACAAGATAAACTTTGACCACTACCGAAAACTCCAAGAAGTAGATGGCAAACAGCAGCTCCGGGTGGTACCGAAGTTGACAAAAGAGCATGTAAGCCCAGACAACCTACGAAAGATGAATGTGAGACTGGCTGTACAGGTAAACAAAAATGCCATATCTATATGTATTTCGTCGTTAACTACTCTTTGTTTATGTGCATCAATGAATGTTTATAAAAAATAAAGCTGAAAAATTTTCCCCATATGTTGTTCTCAGCTTTTCAGCCGTAGCACCGCCATTGGGCTAAAGGTCTACCAGAGACTAGAGGAGCCTGATCTGAAAGACTGCCATGGAACTGCTCAATTCACCATGATGGTGAACAACCTGTTCGATGCCCTCAATGTGAAGCTCCCCTGGCTTGGAATACGAAGTTCATCAAAGGAAATTAAGGTAAAGATGATATTTTATACCTTCTGTTGCCTTGTTGTTAAAGGAATTTGCTTGATGGTTCATTTTAAAGGTCATCCAAGAGTTCCTTGATGCTGTAAATGAGACCGAGGAAAACCATATCACCAAAGGGACAGTGATGTTTGCGTCGCAAGTTACTATGGAATCTCTTCGGGTTACACTTGCGTCAGTACGGGACCTTGTAGCAGACCTCCTCTCCAAAGGAGCGCATTATGTGCTCACGGGCAAACTCAACCAAGATCCTCTAGAGGTAAACAGTACAGTTTCTTTGTTTATAACCTTGATGTTTGTGCAGTTTGTTTCATGAAGAAACCACCTTGTTATTTCATTTTTTTCCAGAGGTTTTTTGGTGTGACAAGAAGCTACGGAGGTGATGAAGACCACCCCACTCTAATCAGCTTTGCACACATATATAGGCTTCTGAGCCTGTATACCCCCATCAGTACTTGTGTCACAGGGAATGTGAATGAGGAACAGACCTTTGTGCTTGCCACTGTAGCCGACAGCATGAAAAGGGAAGGAAGGACAAACTTTCATCCCATGAAAGACTACAGGAGAAAGTAGAGGCAAAGTTAGCGGAGATATGTTCTACTACGCAGAATACAGCACTGACAGCACCCGATCACGGATACTCCATGCCAGCAGCACAGGACTATATTATTTACTACTTGTGCGGCTACCTTGTTCACTCTTTCCTCAAACATAATAGATGCTCTGATTGTATATGTAGCATCCAGTCCCAAAATGCAGAGTGCCCAGAGGCATTTCTCACTTTGGAGAGGGAACATACGCTTGTATGCCTCAAGTTGCCATCATGGGAGCTTTTCTGTATGTTTCGAGGTATTGAAGACAAGATTTCAGATGAGTTGCAAAGGAACCGGCTCTGTTCCGACACTTTTTGGACCCTTCTCGACGCACTTGGGGACTGTGATGTGACAAGTGTCGGTTGTCCCATACACAAGGACACCACTACTGCAGAGCTTCTTCATTCATACATTGTGCTACGAATGCATTTTGCCTCAAAAGATGCCTGCAAGAGCCTCAGCTCTTCGGAAAGGGTCGCATCTGCCCGAAAGAAAGTCAAGCTAATGTGAAGGCTTCCTGCACAGCTCCTTCACTGTAAACAGTTTTCTTATTATAAGTATGTCGCTGTAATTAATTTACCTCCTGCATTCCCTTTCACAACATCAAATAAAAATTACAAGGCATTTTTTTCTTGCTTCATTGCTGGTTGTTGAATTTGTAGGCTTTCCCGGAGTTTTTTGCCCGCGTAAGGAGTTTTCAGGTAAGATTGGAATATGGTTGAGTATTACGGGATTCTGGGCTGATTCGTTAAGTATACTGGAGAAAAATAAACATCCCTTACAACAGGAAGCGGAATGAAAGTAAGCGCACTGCCCATATTATGCCTCTATTTTCTCGCCCTGTCTTACGTTTTTTTTTTTTTTTTTTTGTAATGTTCATATACAACTATTTAAAAGGCGCTTTTCACTAAAGCCAAGTAACGTGAGAGCGAATTTGCGTTTCTGCTTCTCGCATAAGAGGGCGACTACCAATGAATGTGGCGGTCGCTTGCCGGCGCCTTTCAGAAAGTAGCAGACGACGCGTAGAGACCGATCCCAAGGAGGATATATAAAACCTGCTGGAGTGGAAGCCGCCTATACGCGCCTATGGGCAAGGGTGAAGCCGCGCCGAACGGCCGGCGGCCATCTTACCAGAGGCAAAAGGCAACGGCGCAACCGCGCCTGTCCGCGCTTCTACTTTTTCGCGCTGCTCATGAAGGCGCTAGCATTCAGAAACCAATGAAAACAAGTGCTTCTGGTTGTAAACGGTTATCTCCCATCAACTGTAGCAGCCAACTGGCGTGAAGAAGGCTATTTAACTGCGGAAATATTAAGGAGAAAAGCATAGCGCAGCCGCGCTTTTTCGCGTTTACAAAGCAACGCTAACGAGCGGTTCTAGTATTAAACGTCTATTTTTCTTCAACCAGAGGGAAACTGGCATGTACAAGGCAGTTTGCCAGTTCAAATATTAAGCAGAAAAGCTTAGCACTGCCGCGCTCGTGCTTTTCCGCGCTGCGGATGACGTTGCTCGCATTTACAGAGCAACAAAAACGAGTGGTTCTAGTTATATCCATTTATTTTCCATCAGCTAGCAGAAAACTGGCATGTAAAAGGCAGTGTAACTGTACAAATATTAAGGAGAAAAGCGTAATGCAGCTGCGCTCGCGCTTTTTCGCTTTGCTGATGCAGCTGCTCCTATTTAGAAAGGAATGCAAATATGTGGTTCTAGTTGTAGTCGTTTATTTACCATCAACCAGCAGCCAACTGATACGCAGAAGGGAGTTCAAATGAGCAGATATTAAGGAGAAAGTCTCACATACAGTCAAGAACACCATGACAAACACCCTACTGGTGATTGAAAATAATCACCCTCGACAAAAGTGGTCTCGCTTTGTTTTTGATAAGTTCACAGTTTCGTTCTTTCGTCATGTGGTGTATTCTCACTTTTATATATTCTTCAGCGATTTTTTTGCACAAAATATAAATATGGTTATCAAGTGGATCAAGATCAAGGTTGTGGTCCTCCACTTTCTGGAACCAGTCTTCATGCTTGCGGCCTGGACGCTTCCTTTTCACCTGAAATAGACGTCATATGTACATCTGATGAGTCTCAAGTCAGAGAAAAATAAGAGCAGTTGTAAAGCTATGCCTCGTTTGCTACCAAAACTTACTGCTTCATAAAGGTGGATGTATGTTATTTTCACATTTTGATTAAGCATCTTTTCAAATCATTAGCCTTTTTATTTTGTTTAGCATCTGAGCTTGCATAATAATTAGATCTCTTTACGTCACCACCGACGCGCGCTTACTGAACAGATTTGCAGACTGGAGCCGCATCTGCAGCCTACGGTTATGAGTAGCAGTTTTCGTACTTTTTATCCTATGAAAATGAAAAAAAAAAAAATTGAAGCTGTGCAAAATCTAGGCGCAATAGCGGTCTCTATCCAATGTCATGGTTACAGCTTAGCTGAGGCGACCCTGCCAGACGGCAAATTTGGTGTAATTTTCATAGAATGTCATTCAAAGGTAATGCCTTTCATTAGCTGTGACAATGGTAAATTTAATGACATTAGTTGAAAACGACATCCGCGGTCTAATGAGCTCGAGAAACTCAGTCGCATTTCTCGCTTTTGCAGCTGGCTGGGCACACAGTGTTGATTTTTATCCGGCTTATCACGGTCACTTCTTCTCAACGAAAACGAGACCGCCACAAATACATCGCGCGACGTTCTAACATACTCACGGGCTTCTGTAGATGCTCCGGAAACGCAAAAGGAACACTACCCGCACGCAGTCGTGTTGTCTGTCCGGTGCGGTCGAAGCACTCCGGCGCGAAATGCACACAGCAAAAGCGATCTCCATCTTTCGCATGCCACCTTTCACGGCGAACAGCCCGCTCCCACAGGCCACGCAGCTCCGGATCTTTTGGAAACCTGTCGGCAATTCCAGGACTATTAGTCGTTGCGCACACACACACAACTTATCAGTTGACATCCATCGGCAACGCGAGCGTAGTGGCTCAATGAACGTGTTCTCGTGTACTTACAGGTGAAACGTGAGGCCACAACGCTTCTTCAGCCTGTTCGCACATCCGTAGGCAACGCAAGAGGCAACCATAATCAAATCGATGGTGTTTACATGCCCCTCACATCAAATTGCACTGCATACCAACTCACGAAAACAGCAGCGAGAGCCGGTGCCGCCGGCGCCGAGCGCGCTTTCTGCCTGTGGTAAGATGGCGGATGGAGGCTTCAGTCGGAGCGCGCTCTCTCCACTCCAGCAATTTTTATATATCCTCCTTGGATCCCAACGCTACCGCAGCGCCACCGCCTGGTCGGCGATGGCAACGACCCGCTCCGCGCCACTGGAAGGCCGCGCTCTTTGCCAACTGAACCTATCTAAAAACGTTGATTCAAACCCATTGGCTCACCTGTTAAACCTTACTGGCAACCATAACCGCACCTCCTTTCAGCCTATTTCCTGATGATCAAATCGAGGATTGCCGATAATTGCCGAGAAAACATATCCGTTCCTATTTTTATTCCGTTCCTCCAGGATACATTTTAAATGAGAGATTTTCTTTCGTCGTGTTTATCTCGTTCGCAGCTTTGCTGATTCGTTTCCCTTTCGACAGATGGCACCACCACCCTTGTACGGCAGAGGATTGTGTGTTGTGCAACGCATGGACAGAGTAATTTCTTTATTTACGCAAGAAATTTTGCAAGCTACGTCCGTAAACAGGATAATTGCCATTGAGCGGGCGTAAGCGTCCGTAATAATTTCGATCGCGCGAGCGTTTATCGCCTGTGTTGTCTACCGTGCGGCTCCTTCTTGCAGCGCGCAGGCTTTCCCTCACAACAATTGTTCATTTGGCGCATGATCGGCACGGCTCTCTTTGGTGCTGCAGGGCTGGGGGGAAGAAATTGAGATAAACTTCATGAACGGCTCTCAACGCTAAGTCGCATTAGAGGTTCAGCATTGTCCCACTGGTGGGTCCGTTTGTCAGGAGGCGTGCAGATAACAATCGGGAAACCTGGGGTGGATATTGGTTAGAAGTATATTGTAAGCATTCTCTTTGAAAACGCCGTAAGAACTTATGCCACCAAGCTGAGTGCTTTTTTTTTTCCTTTCTTCGGCATTTAATGTTGGCTTAGGATACGCGGTTCGTGCTAGCGAACCATCGTAAGTGAAATAAGTTATTACTCTTAGAAGTATGGTCTTGTTTCGTTGGGTGTATTTCTCGAACTTGAGCTATTTTTAACACAACCATCGTTTCCTATTCTTTATTGAAGAATAATTACCACTTCTTGTATTATTCCTAATGGCCAACTGCAATGAAATTTCTCGCGTTCTAAGAAGCATATAATTTTATGTAATCTAGTCGTCTATACCAATCCCTGTGTAAAATGTTACAATTTAAGTACTTGTGGACGTGCGTACAAAAGTTAGCAAAAGTAGACGCTGAATACAACAAGTGGTGTCTTCAAAATTGTTCCGACTCTGATGACTACTGTTTTGACATCGAAATATATCTAAGGTGTCACTGGAAACCATGGAGAGCTTCCACATAAAAACGAAAGGTACCACATGTGTCATCCAGTCATATATATATATATATAAATAGATCATACGTCAAAATATACGTATATACGTCAAAAAATAATTGTGTGGTGCGTTCCAACGAATATTTCTTGATATATATATATATCAAAAAATATTCGTTAGAACGCACCACACAATTATTTCTTTCACGTTTCGGCCGGAGACGGGGCTTTTACCAAGAATGCTTCAAGCATGCTATCAATATAAAGGCCGGACCCAGGCCGAAACTTCCAAAATAAATTTGCAGCGTTTTTCAACGTGGATTTCTTCAAATATTTTTACAGTGGCTAGGTACTCTTTTTTTCAGCTATATATGTCAATATATATAAATGTATATCGATGACTTTTGTTATTAATTGGAAGCACGTGTTGACCTTGTGCTAATCAGAATGCTCTAACTACGTAGCCTGTAATCATTTTGGCACTACATCTTTTCTATAGTGTGAAGTTCACAACGAAGATTTGTCAGCCTTTCTTTTTCTTGCCACTTCTTGCCTCTGATTGATCGGAAATCGTGCTATGCGCTTACTTATACTGTATGTTGTATTTTACACAATAAACATTCAAATTAAAATTTCAGCGCCATGTTTGTCGTCTCGCTTTCTTTGTCTTGGTCCGCTGCGCTGCACTCAACCATGAATCTGAACCAATTAGACCAATTTTCTGCTCTTTTAAACGCATATTCTATCCTCCGACTATATTTATATACTTTGTTACTCCACATATAGTTTATCGCCCCGGTAGCTGCCTATTCTCACAATTTTTCCATATCGTTTAGAAGAGTGAACTCCTGGGCTAGTTCGTTATCCGACAAGTAAAGGAGTTTTGCGCCAGAACCACACACACGGGCGCTTTAAATAAAATTTCAACTTCAACTACTTCGGCTGTTTAATGACCGTAAAGCATCTTACATATATAGCCCTCCCAGACCCCAAATGCATGCGCACGCCTGCAAGGCATCAAGTATATTGGGTAAAAAACACGTTGTCTGAGTAAACGTGAAAAAAATTTTGCTATGCCTCGTACTGAAAAACAGATGGGTCACTGACACGATTCGGACCTGCTTTTCTAATGTAAAAAGCTTCCAAGGTTTCACGTGCCGTTTATTGCCTGCTTCTAACCAAAATCCTCACAACTCGGAACCGTGGAATGCAATTGGTGCAAGCCCTGCAGTATTCTACTAGTCGTACACAATTCTTATTTTCTACATCTTTTGCATGTTCCCTGTTGATGGCGGTGAGCCGCTAGGCTTGGGTGCAACTGGCTTGCACATAGCCAGTTGCGCCCAAGGCCAAATAAAGGAGCACTGTACACAACTGGGGATGATACGTAACAGTTGATTTCGAAGCAGACGACCACATTTAGCCCAGGCAATGTAGTTCACGGCGCCCGTGAAGCAACACGGACAAATCAATCAAGAATAATTCAACTAATCTACAACACGAAGAATGCCGCGAGGGTCCTTCTCCAGACCCTGGAGAAACCTCTTAAGCAAAATAAAGCACCACGGGCTCGCTACTGGAAGTAATCAAGCCCAAGAAATCAAAAACATTAAACTAACATAAAAGGGCTTTCTTTTGCCTATAAATTCATTTTATTAATTAATCACCGCGTTGCATGCCTTTCTACTCGAGTGGCGTCCTTTGACGTGCAAGGCGTTGTTATGCCCCTGCCCTCGGCGTAGACGGCTACATGACGTCAACGACGATCACTCCTACCCGCTCGCGCCTCTCGAAGCAAGCGAGCCTTCAAAGCATCGGGAAATACAACAAAGCGCGAAGCCAAGGACACGTTCGATGCAAGCCGAGTGCATGGGAGCCGGTACCTTACGGTGGCGTCGGCGTTGCCTGGGGTATTGTCAATAGACTCCGGGGTACACTCCCGGACTGCCTTTGGGACTTACCGAGATAAAGACCCCGTCTTTTGAGTGCGAAGATGCCAGCACATAGGACAGCCGGCTCTCAATAACCCGCTGGGTCGGCGTTCGTCGTGCTTGTGTCCCCCTTTTGTCGCTTATGCAGCGCAATTTGCCCCACCCTGCTTCTTTGCGACCAAATCCGCGCTCGCTTGTACAGGAGCTCCTTTCTTCATCTCCACTCACCTTGACTGAAAGGAGGAAACGGGCCGCAAAATCGACGCCCTTCGAGACGCCGTGCTTTTCAATACTGTGGCCGCTCTTTCTTTCTTTGACGTATAGAGAAACCTCGCGACCCGCTGAGCCAACGGGACGACTGGACCACCCTTTCTGCTGACTGAACTAGTGTGTGTTCGAACGCCCCCACCCCTCCACCCCCCGCTCCGGGGTGCTGTCGACGCTCCGCTCGGGGCGCGCACAGATTTGTCCAGTCATTTGTCGCGCTTGCCGCCCCAAAGCATGCCGCCGGCCTTTTCCAGGCTGCCTTCCTTGCGTCTGCGCTATGCGTGTTCGCGAGACCTTGTACGAACGTGGGAAAATGCGCGCACACAGCGTCCTAACTTTGTTTGCACGCCGAAAACCATGTTCTGATAGTGCCGTTAATTTAGTGTAGCACACATGCATGTGCTGTCCTTACTGCGGGATATTGTTATGCAGTTGTCTTGCGTATTCGTCATTCGGGACAAGCACAGCGTGACCCGTGCAATATTCTTTTCAAGAATAAGCGCAGTGATTGCCGGCATACTGACAAGGCACGAAATGTGAAAACGCTCGTGTATCTACATTTAGTTGGACGTTAAAAGAAAGCCTATAGCGTCACTATACACCTAGACAGTCAGCCCCCTCCCCCCCCCCCCCCTCCTACTCCACTGCTCTCCCTGCCCCGCTATGACTCTTTTGAGAGGTGCGATTCTGTGGGTGCGATTTCATTTCGTAACCACCTTAGTTTGGCCCGACTGCTAAATCTAAAATATCTATTATCTAATATCCAATATGTAAGATAGATCTAATATATTAGATATCTAATATCTATCTAAAAAACGCAATAAAAAATCATATACAACCTTTCTACAGCACCGAATGCGCTCAAGTTTTGTCAGTTTGCTATGTCACGCGTAAGGCTTAACATGCAATT